>NC_041226.1:71986964-72004260 GCF_002837175.3 Physeter macrocephalus
GGCCGCGGGGCCGCCGCGGCCCGTGAGCCGTGGCCGCTGAGCCTGCACGTCCGGAGCCTGCGCTCCGCAACGGGAGAGGCCACAGCGGTGAGAGTCCCGCGTACCCCGCCCCCCCCCAAAAAAAGTCGAAGTAGCAGAAATCACTGGGACTAAAATTACTTGTCATACCAACAAAGAGCCTTTCTCTTAGCTGTAACCGAAATTCTTAGAGTGATTTCATTTAGCACCAAGTTTATCCAAATAAGAAGGATTCTCTGGAGCCAGAAGTGGGAGAAACTCTTTTACAACCTTTGGTTTTCCTTTTCTATAAAAGTGAAAGAAAACATAGGTGGGAGAGTTGAATATATATTTGTTATTTTCATGGACATTAACTAGTGTTGTTTTGTGTATTACATATTTTGGCTATTATGAGCAAATCACATTAGAGATTTTTTTTGCTTTTATAAAATTAAAGTGTTCATAATATGAAATCCAGAAATTCAAATACATGTAATTTTTAATATAGAGAGAGCCTTCTTTAGAACAAAGAGATGTGAACTGACAGAAATGCACAGGGAAAGAAGAAAAATGTGTATAGAAAACTGAACAATTTTGATTAGATCATCATGAGGGTTTCTTTGTGCCTTGAAGGTGGGTATGTCAGTCTTTGGGTCATGATATGAGGCTGCTGGGCACATCCTGCATATATTACTCATCAATCTGCCTGGCGTTCCTGCATGTCTGTATCTCAAGTATCCATGCTTATATGCCAAATGAAGAATTTTAAGACTTATGAGTGGCAATACACTGATCTGTTATTAACAAAGCCTTTGTTGAATTTAATAATCTTTCCTGGGCTTCCCTGGTGGCGCAGTGGTTAAGAATCCACCTGCCAACGCAGGGGACATGGGTTCGAACCCTGGTCCGGGAAGATCCCACATGCCACGGAGCAACTAAGCCCCTGCGCCACAACTACTGAGCCCTCGCGCCACAACTACTGAAGCCCACATGCCTAGAGCCCATGCTCTGCAACAAGAGAAGCCACTGCAATGAGAAGCCCGCGCACCGCAACGAAGAGTAGCCCCCGCTCGCTGCAACTAGAGAAAGCCTGTGCGCGGCAACAAAGACCCAACGCAGCCAAAAATAAAATAAATAAAATAAATAAATTTATTTTAAAAAAATCTTTCCTTTGGGAGAGCTAAGTGAGAAGGTTTGGATAGGATAGAAATGCAGAGGCAGGCTCCTCAGGAAAGTGCCTGGGAATTAGAATTAAAAAACAAAACAAACTGTTCTTTCTTCACTATTGTCACTTACTGTGTGACCTTGTGCAAGTCTTAACTTGCACAAGGTCAAAACTTAACTTCTCTGAGCCTCAGTTAAATTACATTTAACAAGCATTTATTAAACATCTCCAAAACGCTGTCTAGAGGAGGACAGGGCATCAGGAGCTGTGCTCTGCCCTCTCTACTCTGCGAGGTGGGTAGGCAGGAGGGCGTTGAGGAGCTGATGGCAATACTTCTCTCAGCCACAGCATTTAGCATAAATATTTGAATATAGTGGCTCTTCAGTGAAATTAATGGATTGATGTGATTGTGGATATCTGATATTTAGATTTAATTGGGAGGTAATTTTGTTTCATTTTTAAGTGTAGCCATATTAAATTAATTACATGGAAAATTATATTGGCATCTTGAGGATTTTTATGAAGGGGCAAGAAAGTTAAAAAGAAAAAATGTATCTAGAAACTAATATTCAATGAAGGAATTCATATCAATCACACAAAAAGGAATTCCCTAAATATAGATGTAATGTTCTATGAGTCAAAGGGGGAGTGTTCCTTTCCACTGTACTTAAATATACCAACTCTGTCATTTTATGGCACCTTCCAACTGATCTTTGGATAAATGCATGTTCCAAATGCCATAAAATACAGTGATTCAATGAAAACCAAACTATTGATCCATGTTACCATGTAAGGAAGTAGGTTCAGTGGTTGTCTGTTTCCATGTGCATGTTCAGTAAGCCATTTATCTACATTTTTGTTAAATTACTCTCTTTAATTTTCACACTTATTCTACCTTAGAAGAATATTTTATGTAGCACAATGTGTTTGGTTTTTTGATAAGCTATTTTGGGAACGTCTTTTATCTCCTGAGAACTTCAAAAAAACATTGGAATCAGTCTACATATTTGGTATTATTCAGATTTCTGTTTTTCAGATTTTTAAACAATGGAATTCAATTTACTTAAGAAGAAGAGAATGCAAACAGTTTTAAATTGTGTGAGCTGTCAATACAACCATTGGTTGGCCAGTCAACTATTGTAAACTTGTTGACAGCACTGTTATGTATGTAGTTCGTTAATTTAATGCAGAATATATTTCCTGTTTCTAATGAATAACTTTAGGTCCTTCAGGGACTAATTTTAACATGAAACTTGATTGATTTTGAAATTCAAAATACAGTTTTATTGGAAGTCCGTATGAGTATAAATATTTTTGACAAAAATATGTGTGTAATTATTATTTCTAATGATTTGGAAGTTGGTATAAATTAGTCACTCTCTTTAAGTGTTGAAACTGAAAATGGACTGCTTTTTCATATATAAAGAGCCAAAGACTTACATACAAGTATAAAATTAGAGATACAGATCATTGTGTTGTATGTGTCACTGTTCAATCACCAGCTATTTACTGAGCAACTACTATGGGGTAAGACCCTGCATCAGTAGCTATAGGGGTTATAAAGATTAAAATACATGATTATTTTCCTTGAGAAATCTGATAGTAGGTTTAAAATACAGTATAATTATATTATACTATACTATATAAGTATTACAAAGTGTCTGGCCTGTAAAGAGCTGTTTGGAAGATGAGTAAGGTATATTAACTAGTGTATCTGAGGGGATTAGCATTCTAGCCAGAGGGAGAACATGAGCAGAATCTGAAGCTAGGACATCGTGGATACCAGTTCTGCTTCTTTAAGTCAGTGGGTTCTTTCAGAAGAGTTCTCAGAGAGAAGCCTGCAGAGATAAGTGGGAGCCTTTCAATGCCAAAAATATGACTGAATGGCCCTGGGCAAGTAATGGTGAGCAGAGAATTGGCTTTGCACATAGACATTTCAGGGACACTGCTCTTAGGATGAATGGAAAGGGGAAAGTCTTATATGGAGGGAACATTGAGAAAGCTATTTTAGTAGCCAACGGTGAAAACTAATAATGTTCTGAAGTCTGCTGATGACCATGGAAAGAAAGGGAAAGAATGACGCTAGGTACATTGTTGTATGATGGAGTTGATAGGAATTGAGGATGGGCTGGTTGGTGGAGCAAGACTTATCTGTTGAATGTAATCTGTTGTGGTCATACTGGTTTCCAAATAATCCCAAAGCTTGCAACCTCCCACCCCAGCCCCCATTCCAGGGACACCTGGGTCTCTTCGTAAATTGGAATTAAAGGGCTAATTCCTGCCTGCCTAGAGAACCCTGCCCTGCTTTGGTGTTAAGCACTGGTTCCTCATTCCTGGTTAAATACTTCAAATATCTTCTACCTGGGAGAGTGGAAGGGGCTATGTCGGGGCCATAAATAGGAAATTGGGAAGGCAATATTTTTTTTTTTTTTTTTGTGGTATGCGGGCCTCCCTCTGTTGTGGCCTCTCCCGCCGCGGAGCACAGGCTCCGGACGCGCAGGCTCAGCGGCCATGGCTCACGGGCCCAGCCGCTCCGCGGCACGTGGGATCCTCCCAGACCGGGGCGCGAACCCGGTTCCCCTGCATCGGCAGGCGGGCGCGCAACCACTGCGCCGCCAGGCAAGCCCCTGGAAGGCAATATTTTTGAGGGAAAAAGGATGAGGAGCAATTGTTCACAAAACAGCCATCTGAAGGTGGCCAGTGGTGGCCAAAGAATACAGAGACTCCCAAAGACTGTCAGTTTATCACCTAATGAATTTGTCTTAGGAGCCAGAAGACTCTGAACAGTTACACTCTTGAGCTCAACTCATTTTCTCTAAAATTATCACCTCCAGAGAAGTTTCTAGTTCTTGAAATATGTATTTTTATTTATGGGTGTCTAGGACACTTTCACTCTTTAGATACAGGTGACCATTTCATTAGGGTTGTGAAAGATGAATGAGAAATAAAATGATAGGTTGTATGTTAAACAAATACTAGTTGCAAATCTTGTTATTTTTACTATATCCAAAGTAAAATAAGATCTCTCTGTCTTGTTCATTATATTCCTTATGTAAAAATAGCTTCCATTTGGGACTTCCCTGGCGGTCCAGTGGTTAAGACCCCGCGCTTCCAGTGCAGGGGGCGTGGGTTCGATCCCTGGTCGGGAACTAACAGCCCACATGTCTCGCGGCACAGCCAAAAAAAAAAAAAAAAAAGCTTCCATTTAAGTTCATCAAAAATAATATTCCAAATGAAAATATCAGAAACTTCCTATTATAAGAAAAAGAAATCTAAGTATTAAATAGTTTGCATGTGTACCTCCAATATTTGATTACAAGATGGGATGAAATTTAATTGTAGCACAATATGAAGTAGGAATAAACCCTAAATATACTATGGACTGTGTGTTATTTTGTATAATAATTTCCTTATGACTTTCCTTCATATACTTTTCAGCGTATAAATACTTAAATGATATGGAATAATTCAGGCTTATATGGGGGGGGCAAATGTATTTCAGATACTCATGGGTTTATCAGGTAGGACAATTTTCTTGGGTCCAAGTAACAGAAAACCCAACTCAAACATGCTTAAGAAAAAAAAAAGACAATTTACTGGCCCACTTAATTGAAATATTTAAGATAATGGTTCCCAAGGTGTGGTTCAACTGGGGACTTGTTAGCAATGCAGATTCTGAGGCCTCACCCCAATTTACTGAATCCAAAACCCTGACTGTGGGCTCAGCCATCTGCTTAAACAAGGTCACCATGTTTTTCTGATACATGGTAAGATTTGGGAACCACTGGTCTAGGATCAAATCTGTCTTCAGGTGCAACGCAGTTTAGCGCTCAAAGGATATTTACCAGGATCTAAATGTGGGCTCTGCTACCCCAGGACAGCCCCATTTCCAGGCTTCACGTGGTAGGTAGCCAGTGACAGCTGGAGATACCTGTCATCACAGCACGTTGTCCAGCGGACAAGAGAAATGATTTTACCTCCACAGAACCTTTAATACCAGATGGAAACCTGGATCTACACAAAGGAATGAAGAGAACTAGGAATGGTAACCGTATGGGTCAATATATACCATATATTTTTCTTTTTTTCACGTCTCTTTAAAAGAGATGGAGGGAGAAGAGTATGATTGCAATAAGGACAAAAAGATGAGGTACTGGAGAAAAACAGGAGATTAGGTGACTGGGGGTATGAAGCTATTTGAGGAATCAGGGGAAATGGTAAGTAGTACAGATCTGCAACATGGGTTTCATATTTTAGAAGTCTAAGCCCCTTACAGCTTTAAAACTTCATAAGCTATTTAAATGTCATGTTTAATATTGTAAAATAATGATAATTTAAATCATTCTTGCTATTGCTGTTCTCAATGGCTACATTACTATTCATTTATTCAGTTGATGCATGTTTACCACTGTAAGGGGAATAACCACACATCCAGTATTCCACACTTTACTTAGGTTAGTGTTACACACACAAAAATGGCTATACTGTAGCTTTCAAGTGTCAGCTTTTTTTTTTTTTTAATGCTTTCGAAATTGCATCAACCAAATGGGGAAAAAAACATCTAAAACTATGGGAAGAGCTACTAAAATACATTCTTAGGGGCAATATTTTACAATAAAATTTTCTTTAAAATGCTTCTTCATAAACCTTGAACTTGTTTTGTGCCTTCTACGTACTCCCAGTGATTTTAATGACCTATCTTGTTTTTTGTTTCTTTATCTTTCTTAGGTAAAAATAGATCCCAGATTTAGCATATCACTCAAGCACATCAGATTTCACAAGAGAAATGTGTAGTTATAGCTCCAAGGCAGGTGTTGTGATCCTGTCAGATTGCTCAAGCTAATTTCGAGCCATGTCTGGGCAGTTGCTGGGAGACGTTTGGGGAGCACAGGAAATTATATGGAGCCTGTGGATAACAGCATGTCCTGTACTGTGGCCTAAAATAATACTGAACCTGCCCCATTACCAACGCTCTGGCTGAAAGAAAGGCCTGGATTGGAGGTTTACCTCCACATCACTGAAAAAAGAAGATTAGGATGCTTTAAAAATATGGTTGTAATTGTTGAAAAGTTGACAGTGAAAATATGGATAAAATTGGCAATTATAATTGTATTGGCAAAAATTTATTTTAAAATATATTTGATGTATAATTAAATTACTTTGGTGTGTTTCCCCAGCTTGGGTGATCGTAAGAATTAGCTGTGATGGGTTCCTGTCATCGGCTTCCTAAGCCCCTCTTCTAGAGAAGCACATTTCATAGATGTGTGTCTTTCATCAGTGTTCCAAGTAATTGTCAAGCTCAGACGTATTGGCAAAGCAATGGCCTAATGTAAGGAATTCGTTCACTTTTCAAGGAAATGAATGGTGGGGAGCTCATAGAAATATATCCAATCTCAGCTTATAAAATTTATTTCCTTACAGATTATTCAGGTCGGAAAGAAGGGTTAACCCTCTCTGACTCCACCGGTGCCTAGAAAGGTAGATGGAAGGTTAGCCAGGTGCATGTTCAGTGTGTAGCTGGCACAGAAGGAGGGCTGCA
Source organism: Physeter macrocephalus (assembly GCF_002837175.3). Lineage (NCBI taxonomy): Eukaryota > Metazoa > Chordata > Mammalia > Artiodactyla > Physeteridae > Physeter > Physeter macrocephalus. The sequence goes on from NC_041226.1 coordinate 71,993,666, forward strand.
TACAGCTGTGCAGAAAGGTTGGGGCCTAGGAGGTGGTGATGATAGAAATCCTGGGGTTCAGAGGGGGAGATCATCACAGTGGGCCTTCACTGTGATGGGAGAGGGGACACAGAGGAGGAAACTGGGGCCCCAGTAGGTGGAGATACTGATATTGATATTTCCCAAAGGATGTCTGGATGACACCAGCCATGCCTTTCAAACCAAGGAGCCAGCCCTTGCATTGGCATTCGGGGGAGAGCGTGATTCCTGAAGAGGCCAGAGTCACGAGAGCAGTGGCTTTTCGAATTAGAAGCCATGGTCTTTTCAGAGCGATCTGCTCATTCTTCGTTGTCATGTTAAAGGGAGTATAGTTTTTAGCTTGACATACACATTGAACTGACTCTATATCCTGACTGACAAGAGTGGATGGCATTTCAGAGTTCTTTCCTTTACTTTTAAGTAGGTTAAGGATATATGGCTGCTTAGTTTTCCCGTGTCGATTGTAAAAGTGGGATGCCTTCAAGGAATGGTCATGGGGGGAGATTCCAGGTCACAGGCTTTGGAACCAGGAAGACTTGAGCTGACTCTTAACTCTACCTTGTGAGAGCTGTGTCAGGATGTAAAAGCTACTAACCTGCCTGACAGCTATCCTTGCCTATAAACTGAAGAATAGGACAACTTAATAGAAAGTGCTATTTACTCAGTATATACTGTGTGTCCAGGCACTGTGCTAGGTATCCTATATATTATTCATGGAGTTCTCAGTACATCATTCTGAGATCAGAGGTGAGCACTGCTGTGTTCTGACAATAGCAATAACTATTAATCTCTGTTACAGGATGTTTTGGGGGGTGGTAATCAATGAGATTAGAGACGTTCAACAAACAAAACTCATGTTCCAAAGTAGGGATCAAATTCTTCTTCTTATGAGATATAAACTGTATACAGCTTTGCAATGATAGGTTGTTTTTTTTTTCCGACTCGCATCCATTAAATTTTTTGAGGGGGGGGGCCGTGTTTTGTCATCATTGCTGCGCACGGGCTTTCTCTAGTTGTGACGAGCGGGGGCTACTCTTCCTCGCGGTGCGTGGGCTTCTCGTTGCAGTGGCTTCTCTTGTTGTGGATCACGGGCTCTAGGCGTGTGGGCTTCAGTAGTTGTGGCGCGTGGGCTCAGTAGCTGTGGCTCGCGGGCTCTAGAACACAGGCTCGGTAGTTGTGGCACACAGGCTTTCTTGCTCCGTGGCATGTGGGATCTTCCCGGACCAGGGCTCGAACCCATGTCCCCTGCATTGACAGGCAGATTCTTAACCACTGCGCCACCAGGGAAGCCCCCATCCATTAAATTTTTATGGAACGCTTACTGTTTCTCTGTTAGCATGTGGCGTATAGGAGGGGCTCAGTGTGTTTTAGTTGCCCTTCAATACTTTGGCAGATGGCTTGGAAAGACCAGATGATGTAGTTGAATATATATGGGCTTCAGGGTTAAAAATATTGGATAGATAGAATCTTGTCTGTCTTGGATTGGCTGTGCAACACCGAACGGGTTATTTCACCTCTTCTGAGTCTGTTTCATAGGAAGAATGAGAATCATCTCTCTTATGAAGCTTAAATGAAATAATGTAAGGCGACCTATCGCAGGGATTGACAAAAATTGGATCATATTTAAATGAAAAATGTCACACTTGAATGACCATTTGGAGAATAATTCTTTGTAAATGCAAGCCTACATCGTCAGATCTGCAGCAGAAAGATTCGTTTTCTGAAAAGCGTGAGTGGAAATAATGTTAGAGTAGCATTTGGTAAGATTCCTTCTGAAGGAAGAGAGTTAGTAAACTTTTGTTTTATTTTGTTTCACGCTAGAGGTAAAAGCCTAAATGTACTGCTAGAGATGAGGTCACTGACATCAAAGGACACCAAAATACTGATGCACATTGATAAAATAGCATTCAGTTTGTCTGACTCACTGGTGAAAAAATAGAAACCATTGAGAGGTGGACTAAAGGTCTTGGTGTGAGAATTGCTAGCTTTTAGAACAAGTGAAAAACAAAATGTTTTCATTTTAGACTTTGTTTCAAGAGCTTACTTGCAGTGATGGAAACATTCAATAAGGGTAAACAGACTTCCTGATGGGCTGAAAGTTTGTGTCCCCCGCTCCCCTACCCCCGCTGCCCTGTCCCCCAATTCATATGTTGAAACTCCAACCTCCGGTATGATGGTATTAGGGAGTGGGACCTTTGGGAGGTGATTAGGTTTAGATGAGGTCAAGAGAGTAGATCCCCCATGATGGGATTAATGCCCTTATAAGAAAAGGAAGAGACACCAGAGCTCTTTCCTTCTTCGCCATGTGAGGATGCAGTGAGAAGGCAGCTGTTTGCAAGCCAGAAAGAGGGCCTTACCCAAGAACCAAGCATGCCAGCACCTTGATCTTGGACTCCCCGACCTCCAGAACTGTGAGAAATCTCAGTGTCTGTTGTCTGAGCCACCCAGTCTATGGTATTTGTTATAGTAGCCTGAGCTAAGACACACTTAATGGGCAGCTATTACACACAGAGTTCTCGTAAGCAAAAAAGAATTGTCCAACCGTGAAGCCAAGACTGATTAAAATAATACTACTATAAGCAGAGGTGTGAATAATTGGCTGTTCACGTACTGTGTGAGAAGCCGTTAATTCTGCCTGGGATTATCATGTGGGAGGTGGTGCCTCTGAGCTGGGTCTTGAAGAATGAGAGGAATTTGTATCCTTGGGGTGTGATAACTTCAGAGGGGTGAGAAATTATAAACGAGTACAGAGAAGAGGCTAGACTACAAATCAACGTATTGACAAAATATGCCAAGCCCGACAAGCGTGGGCCAAGTCAAACGTAGTAGCTCTGGCTGTTTATCTTCTCGCTTCAGATTTTAGTGACAGATTTGCAGAGAAAGAGAGCAGAGTTTCTTGGTCATTAGAGAAATCATCACTGAATAACATGCTTTTCTGTCGATGAGCTGGGACTCCCTTGGTATTCCCAGCACCAGCGTTGCCCCAAAGCCAAAGACATCTCCCTACGTTTAGTAAAGACTTCTCAAATTTCTTCTTCATATGGGCTCCATTGTTAATAACTGGTATACTAGTGTATTGCATATGTGAAGATCTTTCTGTTTCTGGATAAACCATTTGGCTGGAAATTCTATAAAATGATTTTTTGAAGGTTCTAATGACTTTTCTGCTCTATCATTTGTAAGCGCTTATATACCTCCAACTTATAATTAGGTAAACTACTGTGAGTTAAATGTGTTTGAATTTTGTCGTTAAGGAAACTGTTTCTCTGTCTCTGCTGAAAGATTGTGAATAAAGTGCATAGGTCTCCTTTGCAGACGTTTTCTCCTCTTCCAGGTCAACAGATGGCGGAGCTGATTAGGGCCAAGCTGTCCTGACCATCCTTTTAGATCATCTTACCTTCCCTGTCTCGGCCACAATTTACCTTATAAAGCTGATAGCTTCCAAATTAACCCACTTTTTGGCTTTCTCATCAAGAGAAAGTTTATATAAACAGGTACAAGCTGTGACATTGAATTTGGATTGTTAACGTTGGAAGATTTTTTTTTTTTTTTTTGCGGTACGCGGGCCTCTCACCGTTGTGGCCTCTCCCGTTGTGGAGCACAGGCTCCGGACGCACAGGCTCTGCGGACATGGCTCACGGGCCCAGCCCCTCCGTGGCATGTGGGATCCTCCCGGACCGGGGCACGAACCCGTGTCCCCTGCATCGGCAGGCGGACTCCCAACCACTGCGCCACCAGGGAAGCCCTGAAGATATTTTTTAAGGTTAGACAAATGGTAGCAGAGGGTCCATGTCTCCAAATGAATTCTGGCAACTTTTCTTCCATCATCCATGGCCACTTTCTTCTGCCACGCATTCCTTTGATGATTTTCAATATTTCACTTGGTTTAAGCTGAATTCTAAGATGGCAAATTCTGAGTCCCCTGGATGAACGTTTCCTTACAGGAAAATCTGGAGTGTAAACAGCACCTTCTTTGTCAAGTTCAACTGCTTCAAATATATGACTGTATTTGTGGTCACGCTTGACCGTTATTCAGTTAGGAGGTGATTTTGCTATTTTGGGAGAAGAGAGAAATGGAATAAATGGGGTTGCATTTAGAGTCCAGAGATGCATTTGACTCAATGGAGCTGACACACTTTATTGCAGTTTTTAGGGCCTCTTTGTAATTTACAGTGGATACTAATTTCCTGTTCAGGTTTCCTGAGGCCACTTCTGTTAGTCAGAAAGGAGGCTAGGGCTGGCATTGTTACCTGGAATTTCCTGAGAGGGGTTGTCAGAATTCCCCCTATGGATCAGATCTGCTTCCTCTGCCTTCTTTTCTCTGGTCCCTCTTTTCTTTGTCTTTCTTTCCCCAGAATTCCTTAGAGCTTGAAAGGATGAGCTTTTCCTTTACTTCGCCTTCGGTGGTCCTGGGAAATCCATTTAGTAAAACACCAGTATTTAATTCAGCAGTCCCAGCGGGTGATAGGTTAAAATGTAGCCACCAAAGGAATTTAGAAAATCTCTTCTAAGATCCTGGCTTTCAAGTGTATTGTCTTGCTCTACAATCCTCTTTTGAGTTTCAGAAGCCGAATATTAATTCTTTCATTCTCTTTGCATTGCTTTTCTAATAATCCTGAACCCTTTCACCCTCCAAATTTAAATGGAGATGCTTCAAGCTGCCTAGGGTATAAATGCATTTAACAGTATTAAATAATCTCTCTATGAAGGCATTTTCTGGGAGTAAATCCCAAGGTTTCTGGGATTGCTAAGCACATAGTAGATGCACAAGTAAGTAAATATCAAAAAATAAATAGGTGAATGGGTGTCAGGGAGATGGAAATGACAGGTTTTGTTGAATGAGCAGATTTCAGGTCATGCTAAGCATTTTCAAAATTTTGCTCATAGGAGTTTCTGTTTAGAGCTAAGAAAGCCTCTGGTTGTTCATAAATAAAGGGCTATTTGAATGCTCTAACTTCCTTCCCTGGCAAAAACGGCACTCTTTGCTTTTTGATCTTTTACCCTCTCCCAGTGATTTGATGAAGGATGATGACCCCGTTGAAGGCTGGGCAAACTTTAAGAAGACAGCATGTTTCAATTACTTTTTGGAAAAAAGAAAATGCAGCTATTTCACATTAAATCATTTTAATATGCCTCATGTCCTGTACTCTTTATTATGATGCTCATTGTCGCAGTAAACTGTGTCCTGAGAGTCTTTGACTGAAACGTACATTCTGCGTTCTCTTACTTGCGCTGGAGTGGCTCTGATCTGCGGGTGGGAAATGACACCTGCACCCAGGACAGGCTTCAGCCACAGCGACTGTTCTCCTGAGTGATATGTGAGCTGAGCCTTCATCACCTCTTCATCCTGCCAATGTATTTTCCACATCTGTCCTCCCAGTCACCCAAAGATTTATTTTACATGCCTGATGGCAAAATGTCCTTGCACCTGGGGGACCGAAGCCCAGGGAACATCAATCTCATCTTCTTTCTTTGACACGAGTCTATTAGCTTCATCTGTCTCGAGGACAACCTTGGCTAAGAGCCTATCTGATTTTTCTTCTTTGGGGACCTTTCAGGGTTTCAAGGTTAGAGAGAAATTGGCTTTGTGCAAAGCATGTTGCCATCTGTTGCTGGTTTCTAACCTCAGATCCATTTAAGAGATGTGCCAGGTTCGAGTCATACAGACGTTTTAACTAATGATATTTCCTTGTACTTAACCCAAGAGCACATATTTAGTTTTGTCCTATCAGTATCATTTATCTAAATATCCCACTACTCAGCCATTTGTGGGGGAACATAGTGTTTATCTGCCATCAATTGTGACAAGACATAATATGCAGTGTGTGTGTATTGGGTTAGTCATGAAATAATAATGCGTACAAATGGAGAGCCAAGAAGCAAGCAGGGGGTTTGGAAATTCCTGTTTTGTTTTGTTTTAATTGAGAAAATTGAAACCCAGAGAGCTTATGTGGCTTCCTCTCAAAGTCTCAAAATGAGCTCATGTTTCAGGTGAAATTTGCCTTCAAGTTTTAAATAGAGGATAGCACTGAACTTTTGGGTGACTGTTACTTATTCCTCAGATTTTGTTTGACTCCTTGATTAATAAGTGGCAGTTTTTAAAAGTTATGAGTATAACTTTTCTAGTAAAAATTTGAAAGGGGCTAAAAATTATAACACTTCAATCAGCATATATAACTATACAACTCTCTTTATATATATATATGTATATATGTATATATACACACACACCCCTATATATATATACTTACCTCTATACAAATAAATATAATATTTATATTAATATTCTATGTTATGTTATTATATTACATATGCTTCATAGTCACTTTTCCTTTATTCACTTTTTCTAAGTTCTAACCTTAGAGACAATAAGCTCTCTTCTAGAAATTTATCCTAAGGAGATAACCCAGGGGAAGGAAAATGCTATATACATGAAGATGCTTAATGCATTGATGCCTATGAAAGCAAAAAGTCATAGGCAAATTATTTATCCAGTAGTATAAAATACATGAGAGCGCATCAAATTAATATGATAATTTAAGTCATTGAAATGATAAGTATGAAGATTTCATAAAAATAAAATCAAGTTTGAAAAACCACAACCACTATTGTATGTCTCCTCTGTTGTCAACTGTGGGAAAAGTATGTATGCATACAGACAAACGTGAAAAGTTCTGCCAAAAACAGGAATAAGTAACAGGAATGATGACTGGGCCCCAAACCCCTGGTGTCCATTACTTAGAAATGTGTGATATTGAAGGGATGGGAATATTAGGAACTGAGCTTGCCATTGGCATAACCTTGAAATAGCCCACCTTTGCTGCCAGCCCCCCACACAGATAACACCCAGTCTCTATCCCAACATAGTTACCTCTTCCCCAGGCTTGATTTTCTTTTCCCAACCTAGAGTCTTCGTGTCGAAACATACCTGTCCTCATCCCATCATCTCAAGGGTCCTCAGGGCTTAATCTGTGTATGGGTGCTCTTCGTTCAACAGTGCTGTTGCTATGTGTATAGGGGTCTTCTGGGAACACAGGTTTTTTTGGTAGGAAGAAGTAACAGAGGGAAGATTTTTTTCAAGCAAATAATTTTTGGTACTTCTCAAGTCATACTGTAGGAGGGGCCTCCCTCACATAGGGTGAGCCCAGGTTGGGGAGGTGGAAGAGGATTAAAAAGGTCTTTACTTGCCTCTGTCTGGAACATAATTAGGAATTAGATTTTCCATTTGGGGGGGGGGGTAAATTTACATGGTTTACATAACCAGCCTAGCTTCCCTTTGTCTTGACACAAGGATTCTAGGTAAAAGGAATTCATTGAGGTAAAAGTTAACATCGTGTAGCTTACAGTGTGTATTTCATAATAGAGTGGGATATTTTCAAAAGCTTTATTGTCTCATGTCGGTTTTGTTAATACTCTTTAATTTTCCCACCAGCCTGTTTCCACAACTTATCTGCATGCAGATACCCTCCCCCGAAATCTGTGTGTTCCATTCTGTATTACTCCACAGTTACTGTTTTTCATAGAACATTTCTACTTGAATGATGTACTAACCTCTGAAAATTAACATATTGAAACCAGGGTTTAAAACCTATTTCTGTTGCAAGACAACAGATAATACTCGGTATAGAATTTCACCCTCTAATCAAATCCCATTTACTCCAAAGGGAGATAAACTCCCAGGGAGGCCAGTGGCCAGCAGGGATGGAGCCCAAGGCTGGGAGTCAGGAGACCTGGGCTGGGGTTCCCTCTGTCTGAGCACAGCTCTGTGACCCAGTAAATCATTTAATGTCTCACACTTCACACCAGGGAGTGGCTTGACCTACATAATCTGGAAAGCTTCTTCAAGCTTAAAAATTCTGGTTCTATGGGGCTTCCCTGGTGGCGCGGTGGTTGAGAGTCCGCCTGCCGATGCAGGGGACACAGGTTCGTGCCCCGGTCCGGGAGGATCCCACATGCCGCGGAGCGGCTGGGCCCGTGAGCCATGGCCGCTGAGCCTGCGCGTCCGGAGCCTGTGCTCCGCAACGGGAGAGGCCCCAACAGTGAGAGGCCCACTTACCGCAAAAAAAAAAAAAAAAAAAAAAATTCTGGTTCTATGATTTTAATATTTCACAATATGCATAATTGTGCTTGTGCTGCATGATAATTAGGCATGAATGATAAACGGCTTACAATGAATGGCTGTAATTAGTTATAACCTACAGAGAACACATCCGTTTTTTAGTGTTTCCTCTTCTCATTTTATTGGGTTTTCCAATATCAATAACCAGTCTCAATGGTGTTTGATTTTCCCTTGAAACCTTGCATCCTTTTATCATTGCCCTTCTCAACTTCCTTCTCTCCACTGTTTTCATTATAGTGATCACACATGGACACATATGTTAAAGACTGTTAAGTTGGATATCGCTTCCCAAATCCTCCCTTTCTGATTCTATGGTACAGTGGTCCTCTCCCACATCCTTCCCTCTCATCCAGTGAAGATCCTTTGGCGGCAGCTTCCTGCCCTATCCTGAACAAAGGTTAAAAACCTAGAGATGTGGATGGAGGAATGAAGAACCAGGGTCTCTGCTATAAGAGTGGACAATCTGGGGAGTTGGATTAACTTGCTTCTGGATCACCATCGCCAGGCTGGGTCTGGAGAGCCAGGGCAGCCAAGGGAGCGTGGCAGAGGGCAACATCCTACCGTGGGAAAGGCCCTGGAAACTGCCTTCACAGTTGGGAGGTCTGATGCAGAGGGAAAAGAGAGGGAGACTTGGCTTTACAGGATGGAGGGAGCTAGAATGGAGGCCATTGGATAAAGTGGTCTTCTGGGCTCTGTAAGTATGTTTACCTCATAAGCACTGTATGCATTATTACAACTAATAATAACTGACCGCTATGAATGTACGAGGCACTATGATAAGTACTGTAAAAGGGTTCTTTTAGTCCTCACGTTATTCCTTTTAGGTAAATTCTTTTTTAAATTCCTAAATCAAAGGTCAAGAGTCCAAGGCTTAGAGATTTTAGGAAGCTTGGGTTCAGTCACATGGATAGCAGTTGCCAGAGCCAGCTTTAGGAAATGTCTGTTTTAAGCACAAGGAGAAGACATTTGCTTTTCCCTTCTGCTTACCTTATACTACCCACCCCATCCCCCAAATGTATAACTGCCATATCGATTTTTCTTATTGAGTTGGGCCAGGACACTTAAACCAGGAAGGCATCGAGACTCTGGAAGTTCTATGTAATTGAGCAAACTAGTCATAAAGTGAAGACGGAAATGAAAGAAAAACTTTGATTCCACTTGGCATCTTTTAATTGAAACTGGCCACGCGGAAGTCCTGAGCAAAGGTGCTCTGTGACCCAGGTGGCTGGTACTTGTCTTCCTGAGCTGAAAGCACATCTTGTCCCTGGTCCCATGTGGCCATGTAGCTTTTCTTAATGGCTGTTCCTTTGAATGATGACCGAGTGGTCTGTAGAAAAGTTATCTGGAAGTTGATTCTGATGCTAAGGAGTCCTTGAGAGAAATAGCGTGTTCTTTTTTTCAAAGTAATTCAGCTGATAGATATTTTCATTTCAGGCAGGTACAAAATTCCCTGCTGCTCAAAGATGAGTGTTCCTTATGTAGGGTTTGATACTTTGACAGTTCCAGTAGAGGTCGGGGAGATTTTGATGCCAACCTCTGATTGGAATGTTTTTCCAGTAGTAGCATCTGGTTCCCTGGTAGGATTTCAGTTGGTAAGGGTTTCCATTCAGTCATATGATTAGGTGCTTCTGGTATTTACATTCTCATTTAATGTATCTGACCTGTCATTTAAAATTTTTATTGCCCTTTTTTTCTTTTAATTTAGTACCGAAAAAAATGTTCTCTACCTGAGACCTCATATGACTTCCACTGGGAGCTGTCTCCACTTTCAACTTCCATTTCCTTTGAAATTCCACTGGCTGGCCTTAGGTTCCACATGTGCAGATGAGAAGTCTCTTGCACGAAGCCTGGTCATTGTATTTCCTTTGCAGATGTGAGTGCACTTTTTTTAAACTTCTCAAATATGATGCATAGCCAAGACGGTTAAAATAATCTGTGATGGTGTGTCTGAGGGTGGAAATATGAGGCATATATATTACAGTCATTCTTTTGTATATCATTTAATGCCTGTGAAATACCTTTATAAGTCCATATGTTCCCCCAGGTCATATGGGAAGGGGTGCTATTTGCACTAACTTATGTCTAGAGAGCTCTAGCCAAGTGTTTGGTGAGATTTATTTAGGATTCAAGTAATTTTGGCTTATCAAGGCTTTAGGCTTTTACAAAAATAAAAGAATTACGGTGATGGATGCAAACTAGATTTTTGGTGGTAAGCATATTGTGGTGTATACAGTAGTCGAATTATGATGTTGTACACTTGAAACTTATCTATATGTTATAAACAAATGTTACTGCAATTAAAGAAGGAATTAGATAAGAAGATGTGGAATATCTTTCAGTTTCAAAAATATACAGGTGGGGCTTCCCTGGTGGCACAGTGGTTGCGCGTCCGCCTGCCGATGCAGGGGAACCGGGTTCGCGCCCCGGTCTGGGAGGATCCCACATGCCGCGGAGCGGC
>NC_041226.1:72004368-72020783 GCF_002837175.3 Physeter macrocephalus
AAAAAAAAAAAAAAAAAAAAAAAAAAAAATATATATATATATATATATATATATATATACAGGTGGTCTAAATAATTTATTCAGATGAATCTGCATACATATTTGCATGCATGGGTATGGGTATGGTTTATATGTCAGCTTATTGAAGCACCAATCTTATTTCCTTGAGCCTAGTAGCATACGTGGCCCCTTGGTTCCCGAATGTCCTTTACCAGCACAATCTTGCTTTGCATCATCTGTGTCTTTAACTACATACTGGTAATCCCCTGGTTATCCGCAAAAAAAGAATTTCAGACTTCTTCTGCATTTACCCTGTATCCTTTTGTTATGGTATACATGCTCTACACCATGTATTAAAGAACAGCTGTTGCTGGATTTTGGTTCCTACTGTTCTTTTAACTCTGTCAACTCCTACTCCAGGTCTTTGCACTTAGAATTACACAGAGGCACTGGAGGCATAATTTATTGTATCAACAGCATAGAAGACTGCAATAGTGGTTGCTTTACAGTGGAAGGTTGTACAGTTTTTAATGGTTTTTATCTGGAGAAAGAAAGCAGACTGTGTGCTAGCACTGAAATATTCTTTTATGGTCTTGATGTTCATATTTTCTCTTTGACTTTCACTCTAAAATGCCCCAACTCAGGTTTGGAACTAGATCAACAAGAACAAGGAAAGTTGTCCACAGTTGTCACTTCTGGCTTGGACAAGAAGTTTCTCACGTTGTTCCTATCCCCTTAATGTGAGTTGCCTATAAATAGACAGAATTTAGCAGTTGATTTTTCTACTCGGAGTCAGGTGTCCCCATCGGGATCATTAATGGACGGCTTTGAAAAAGGAAAAAGTTTCTACGTGTTTGACATGTTTTCATAACAGTAATTGGAAAAAAGAGAAAGAAGAAATGGGATGCAGCTCAGGGTTTGGGGGTCTCTGTGTCCTAATTTGCTCCTCAGATGGAACCTTGTGTCTGGAACACATTCCTACCTTCTGCTGTTTCAGCTCTTGCCTTTGGCTCGGTTTGGCTCTCCCGGTGGCTGCGGGCTGACCTTGGCCTCCCCGTCACCACTCCTTCCTCTGTACCCTGTGGGCTACAGGTGTCATCAACAGCACTATCCCGCCTACCAAAGCGGTCCCCTAGGCACCCTCATTCCCAATGATCTCTTGGGATAAAACCATAAGGATGAAGACAGTAAATTCAAAATCGCCTTTATTCGATTGACTGTGGTTAGAATAGTCTTTGACCATGGCATGCAAGCTTCAACGCACTAGCAGAAAGTCCACTAAACTGTCTCGTGAAGTATCTCTTGATAAACCAACTTCTTGAACAGTTATGAACAGAGTCCACTGGATTCCTACTCTTAACAGTGAATTTAATGTAGTGAAATTCCTGCTGACCGATATTGGAAATGAAAGTTTCTTTTTTAAGGATGCATTTAAAGCACTGCCAAGTCAATGATGTCTTGTCACTCTTTGTCAGTGAGGTTCATTATGCTATATTATTATATTTGTACGAATCCTTTCTTCTGAGGGGCTTCATGTTCTCTCTGAATGTTAAACAACTGCCACAAAATTCTTGTGAGATTATTATTCTTCCAAATTACATAAAATTAAAAAATTATTTACTAATTAATCCTTCTGAATTTCTCCAAAATCGGGAGAACTCAAGCAGTCAAGAGCCTCCCCCTTTCCAATGTTGGGTCAGTTATTGGATCCCCTATACTTCATGTAAATCAGTCCTAGATGCAGAAGAGGCATTCTTTTGGGGAATGGCATTTTACAGCCTTCAAACAGCTTTTTCAAAACAAATAATAATCAAAACTGGGCACATGTGTAAGTCCTCTGGGAACCCTGTGTCTAGCAGAGGAATTTGAATTGACCCCAATATCCAGTCCGGAAGTGCCTTGGACTTTTCCAGGACAAAAGCAAATAAAGCTTTTGGAATCCTACCCAGTTGGTTACCAGTTGAAGTCACTCACAATTTATCTAACCTTATTGTTCTTCCTGCTTCCTCTTGACAGTAAATAGAATAATAATTAAAAGTTAATTTTTTTAGACATAGAAAACAAACGTATGGTTACCAAAGGGGAAAGGGGAGGGGGAGGGATAAATTAGGAGTACGGGATTAATAGATACTCACCACTATATATAAAATAAACAACAAGGATTTACGGTATAGCACATGGAACTATATGCAATATCTTGTAATAACCTATAATGGAAAAGAATCTGAAGCTGTACACCTGAAACTAACACAGTAGTGTAAATCAACTATAGTTTCATAAATGAAGACTCATTTAAAAAGTTACTTGTAAACAACGAAGTGAGATAGATCTCGGTGTGTATTGTTATGATTATTACCAGGTGCCCCTGTTCTGTTTCACGGCAGGGACAGAGTTTGGTGTGACTTGGGTTCACCTCTCTGCTCCTGCTGTTTGCCTTGATGACTTTGGCCTGTCCTGCCTGGCCTGTATTATAGGTTCTGGAATCCTTTCTAGGAAGAATGCAAGTAGCCTGTATCTGATTACTCTTCTGGAGGGAAAGAGGGTGAGACGGGGAGATGGTAAGAAGACCTTCCACAATTCCAGTCTTTCTGTGGCAGCCCAGCCTTCTGGAAACGTCTGAGTTACATGCCTCCACTGAACACTCACAGCGGTGGTTGACCCTTGAGTGGGGAGTTGTCAGGTGTTGTCCTGCCGTCTACAGTGAGTGCTGCCAGCCATTCTCGGCCAGCTCATCCTCTCCTTCTCACACCTGATGGGGTGTGACCCTCGTGGCATGCAGTGCCCTGTCACTCTCCTAGTGATTCAGTTTCCAGGCAAAACCGAGGAAGAGCTTTCCCGTGGAGGGTCCGGCTGTCTGACACTGACATCCTCACGTGAAATACATTGATTGCAGGAAACCAAAATGAAATCTTGTGAAAAGACAAATGACTCCGATATTACCCAGCAAGGAAACCAGAGTGTTCCAGAGAATCGTAATGCCTTATGATAACCCTTAAAGTCCCTCCCCACTTATGATTTGTGATTGAAAGATCTATAAATGGTGTGTGACCTTAGGCTCTACCCTCCAGTGGGATCCGTTTCTTCCACAAAATAAGTTGTACTGCTTATTGTTGGGTTCCCGTGAGGTCAAGATTTCTCCAAGGTCCCTCCCATGGATAAACTTTTGGACCAGTCATGAGCAAACTATAGCTCGGTGGAGGGCACATACTGCCTAATGGGCTTCCTGAAGTTACTTATCATCTAATTTTTGGAAATCCCTTATCATGAAGATGGAGAAACTGAGGACCAGAGGATCAAATGTAAGCCAGTTACATCCTGCGTCCTCTGCATTCCTTCTCCCCAGTGATCTGCCTGACCACCAGGGGATGCTTAGATTAGCCCCATTAGTGGAAGTGAATGGATGCAGGCCAAACAAAGTGAGAATGTGTGCTGGCTCCCAAGGAGATACCCTCATTTAAGGATTGAAGGGATTTCATAGGCATAAGTACACACTTAAAAAAACAAAACTGATGCTCTTTGACAGATGCCCTTCTGTGGGTAAGAGAAATACTTTAAGCTCTTAACAGTCTTTCATTTTTATATGAATTGGTATTTTTATTCTCCAATTACAAAAAACCTGTATTGTTAAATAAAACATAAAGAAAACCACACACAGCCATGTATGGCATAATGAAGTATTATTAGAAGATTGAATTCTCGGGCCAGGAAATTGAAAACTGCAGGCACACCAGAAGCCAGGTGTCCCATTCCAAATTTGACCTCGCTCTTTCCCTTCACAAGTAATCATTGACTGGGTGCCCATTCCTTTAGTCAGTTATTCAGCATTTGACAAGCATTTATAGAGTATGTGGCATACATCAGCCTTTTCTCTTCCACCTGAAACATTTAGAATGGCATTTTAGATAGCCAAGACATAGTTCTAAATAAATTTGATTCTCCTGGCCTGGAAACTCATTCTCAAAAACTGCTATTTAGGGGCTTCCCTGGTGGCGCAGTGGTTGCGCGTCCGCCTGCCGATGCAGGGGAACCGGGTTCGCGACCCGGTCTGGGAGGATCCCACATGCCGCGGAGCGGCTGGGCCCGTGAGCCATGGCCGCTGGGCCTGCGCGTCCGGAGCCTGTGCTCCGCGAAGGGAGAGGCCACAGCAGTGAGAGGCCCGCGTACCGCAAAAAACAAAACAAAAAAATTGCTAGGTCCATTCAATTCTAGATATAGTTGCACCCACAACAGAGGGAGGCCCGCATACCACACACACAAAAAAAAAAACAAACAAAAAACAACTGCTATTTATGTGGCGACTCTGTAGAGGGGCTGGTTCACACATTTATTAATTATATTTGCTTTTATTGATAACTTTAATATTCAGCACCTTGTGTTGGCAATTACAACGGGAGAGGCCACAACAGAGGGAGGCCCGCATACCACACACAAAAAAAAAAAAAAACAAACAAAAAAAAACTGCTATTTATGTGGCGACTCTGTAGAGGGGCTGGTTCACACATTTATTAATTATATTTGCTTTTATTGATAACTTTAATATTCAGCACCTTGTGTTGGCAATTATGAGAGAGACAAATATGATTAAGTCGCAATTTTATGTAGTACTTATACTGTAAGGGCAGCAGACATATTGCAAAGGAAATGTAGTAGTAAAGATGTAGTAGTAAAAATGTCAGGGGCTCTTTTCCCCCTAAATTCTCATACTCCTGGTTATAGCTTTTGAGATGGAAGGAAAAAGAAAAATGAGTTTGGGATGTTTCTTTTCTCCACCAGCCATTTCCTGAGAGAGAAGAGAGAACGAGGCAAAATGAACTGGATCGTTCCTCAGTCTTTTCCCGTTTTTCCTCTCCCACCTACAGATTCTATCCTCTAACAATTTCCTTCCTTCTTCCTTCTGATTTAAATGCAGTGCTCCTGGGATCCTGCTTTATGTCTACCCAGTAAAACAGCATTAGTCTGATAGTGGTTGGTTCAAACTGGCACAAAATTTGAAGCAAGTGCTATTTTCAACCTGCCAGGTGTCATATTTGGTAAAAGAAATATGCGATAATCTACTTTGTAGTCTCCAGGGTCTTACCATGCTGTGAGATTTAGGGAAGTAAAAATCAGGATTCAGGCAGAAGGATCCAGAACACAAAATCCCACGTGCCGCGGAGCGGCCGGGCCCGTGAGCCGTGGCCGCTGAGCCTGCGCGTCCGGAGCCTGTGCTCCGCAGCGGGAGAGGCCACAGCGGTGAGAGGCCCGCGTACCGCAAAAAAAAAAAAACAAAAAAAAAACAAAGAAAGAAAGTTGTGTGCGTAGCCACATGTACATATTCTTAAATGTGTGAACCCACTGTTGTAATGCTATTTGTAGTCAGGGTTAGGGGTGAGGCTCTCATGGGCGTGACCAATTCAGACACTGGGATATAATAGGGGTTCACCAGGCGTCTACCCCCCAGAAGGGGCTGCTGGACCTGTGAATAAATGGTGACAAGAATTTGAGCTGATAGTCAAGGCCTAAAGAATAGAAAACATTATTCTGAAATAATGAAGGAAAACACACCATGTTCCTACCCTGGGGGCTGGGATCAAGGAAAGATCTCCAGGAGAGTCAGGAACTCACCCTTTTGCTGGGTGGATGCAGTGTCCTTTTTCATGGTTAGTAGAGAGCATGCCTTTGAATGTGACACTGATGGACAGCTCTGAAATGACCTCCCATATGGCCGCTGGAGGATGCACCTCAAATTTCTCAAAAAACAACGAACCATAGAAATTGAGAGAACTGGTTTCCTTTTTTTAGGGGGGGAGGGAAAAATCCTCCCTTGGCCTCAGCAGGTAAAACTATGGGGAGGTGATAAGTAACAGTGCTGAGACTGCCCTCTTTTGCTGTTAAAGGTGACAGAATAGAGTCTTTCGACATCAGAGCAGCTAGTAACTAAACAGCAGCACATCATATACCATGATGAATGGTCACTGGGAAGAGGAAGTGTATTCAAGTCTGGGTATTCCTACATCCTCAAGTTACTACTCTAACCTTGATGGTCACCTTAGGCTAACATGACCTGGTAAAGCGAAGATTATGTGAAAAATGCAGAGTGTAGCTGAAATGTGGGCGTACCTTTCCATCTGTGACAGACAAAAACCAATAGGAAAAAAACACCTGATTTGAAAAGAAAGCATATTTTTCAATGAATGTTGAAATAATTATTAAAAATATTTTAACATTTTAGAAAGATTTTATAAAGATGCATTCCCAGGGGAGCTGTCAAAAGCACTATGGTTAGGATAGATTCATGTTTTTTAAAAAAGGAAAATATTTTTGTTATAAAACTGTTCATCCCTCAGTACTTGGTCTCCAGGTAGATACAAAGTAGACGGAAGGGAGTCAAGTCCTCTGACATAGTCAGTCTAGTGAGGGAGTTGAACGTGACAATATGACTGCCAAGTCCAGTAACGTAATTGCTATTTTATATTACATCCCAAATTTGTTTTGAAGATCAAATAGGATAATAAGAGTGCATTGCAACATTATACACAAGTAAAATACCACTAACTAATAAAGCAGATGTTCTGTGCATTTCTTTAAATATCTATATCTAAGTGTTCATCAAGAGCATCAAAGTGCTACCATCCTTACTGCTAGTGTTTACAAAATCAACATTTTGACCAATTCAGTTTAGATATACAAATCTAAGTATGTCCTGTATATACATTTTACATGAGAGGAGATATTAATAAAATAAATACTGAATTCAGAATGTTACCTGAACATTCCACCTTAGCACCTGTTTTGCAGGAAAATAAAGAAGCCAAAGTAGTACATGGCAAATGATAGCTGGCTGGCTGATTCATTGCTTTAACTTGCTCTGGTAGCTGCTGTTTCTATCCTGACTATGTTTAAGGGGAAAATATACCTAGCAAATTTCTCTAATGTGCGTTATACTATGCTTGGAGAAAGTGACATCTTCACATAATGTCCAAAAAACCAGCATCCTGCAGCCTATTTGTACAATTAGGGATAATGCTATGTAAGTGGAAGACGGTGAGGGCAGAATAAACTGTTCAGCAGGTCATCTCTCCGTGCAGTGTTAGTACTGAGACATTTTGGGTGTTCTTGCTGTGTTTTAAGCTATTACCAACTCTCAAGCTTGCCTACTTATTTATTATAAACATTAAAAGCTGAGATCTTCACAAAAGGCCAAAATTAACAGTGAGTGCATTCACACAAAGGAAATGTGTTTGAACGAGATACCTCTACTGTTAGATGGCTTGTCGGTAGGATTGTCTAAAAGGTTATTTGTGCTTCTGTCAAAATTGCTTGACTTTGACAATCAAGAACATGTAGATACCTGTAGCAGGAGTGTGCACAGAAATGACATTTTTACTGATTTCATGAATACTCTTTTGTTTATTTATTTATTTATTTATTTGCGGTACGCGGGCCTCTCACTGTTGTGGCCTCTCCCGTTGCGGAGCACAGGCTCCGCACGCGCAGGCTCAGCGGCCATGGCTCACGGGCCCAGCCGCTCCGCGGCATGTGGGATCCTCCCAGACCGGGGCGCGAACCCGTGTCCCCTGCATCGGCAGGCGGATTCTCAACCACTGCGCCACCAGGGAAGCCCCATGAATACTCTTTGAGTGCCTACTATGTACTAGACGTTTATGTGTTTGAAGAACTCAGAGTCTAGCAGAAGATATAAATAAATGAATAAATAGAAATACTGTACTTGGTTCTGGGAATACACTGGTGACAAAGCATACCAGTGTCAAGAACAGAAAGGCTCTGAGACTTTTACCCTCTTTGCAAGCTAACAAGTTAGCCTGGCAGTATCATGAATGCTGCCAGAAGACACAAAATTCCTGGGTCAGAAGCAAAGGACTTTGTTACTCATGTCACAGCAGACAGCATACATTTCATGTTCATATCAGTTCCTCTTACTCTCCAAATCTTATGGGAAATTGTAGTAAGGGTCCACGTGGATACTATGTACACAATTGTGAATTTATATTTTCTACTTATTGAGTAAATCTTCTGATTTCTACTTTATGTCAAAATTACTTGTTACATTAAAATTTTCGAATTGTATTACTATTTATAATTATTACAATTTATCATTGTAATAATAATTACAATTTTTCTATAGCCTGTATTATTGGTGAAAAATGTTTTAATCTGTATTTATTTTTTACTTTCAACAAGAATTTTATTATTTCATCTGACCTTAGTTTTTTGTTCATAAATATCTGAGTTTAACCTTTCCTTTGGTTAGATGTTAAATAACCAATAAATTTTAAATAATTCAATAAATTATTGAATTTATTGATCAGTTTTACTAATTTTAATCAATTTATTTTCTATGTATTTATATTTTCTTCCTCTGATTTTATTAAGGCTTTGTGGTATTCTTTTTAAATTTCGAGCTTAATTGATTTCCATTCTCCTGTTTCTAACTCATACTTGCTTAACACTGGATCTTATTGTATACTGATTTGTTAGCATGTATAACAGGCCACAAGGGAAGTGTGAAATATCTGGCAGACATTTATGTACCCAAACAGAGAAGTTTAAACTTTTGAGTACTTAGGATGACATTTCTCTCCTGCCCTTTGCCCTGATGAGTTGGCTTTTGTGATCAGAGAAATGACCTGCTTCTTTGCCCAGAAAGATGATTCTCGGTAACAGATGATTTAAAAAAAGGGTATAATACATTGAAAAAAAATATAACGTATAAGATATCTTCATTCATGTATTTTAGAAAAATACAGCACAAATAGATCATTCTTAAAAATGGAATGCAGTAGTGTCTAAAGAAAAAAAGTGAGAGTTTCCCCCGTGTTCCCTCACTCACTGTGGTAAACTATATTCTTAATTCCCTGTTACCTCTCATAACCATCTGTGATGTGGACAAGAGGTCTGATCTCAGGGCTTTCTCTCGGGCTGAAGGACCATCAGTAACTGGCTTTATCATCCTCTTCCCGCTTGCCAACACCCACAGAAGCAGTTATACCACAGTTTACCCAGCTACTGAACAAGGGCAGTTTGGGGTGGCACCTTTCCAGTTCTTCAGAAACTATTAAACTGAGGACAGAGAAGACACTGGACTTGCTGGAACTAGGTCTGTAGATTTGAAAGTTGTTTCGGTAGCAGAGCATCAGCGCCTGAGTTCTCTTTTTTGGCTGCAAGTCAGCCCCGGATGACAGTGCAGTAGTGTCATGAGAGCAATCTATTGCCAAGAGGCCCCGCTACTTCTGAAGAGGTGGGTTTTCCTACCAAGTGAATATTCTTTTGATGGTGCGCCTACTGCAATGGGCTTACTGTGGAACTAACCTAAGGACATTTGAGAAAACTTCAGATGTCCTAAAATGTGATTATGTCCTGCTGAGCTAAATAAGACATTCCTGATGTGTTGAATTTTACTCCTCGGTTTGATTCAGGACAAAATACCAGGGGGCATAACTTTCTACTTTTATATAGCATTTGTGACATTGAAGATAGAAGAAATGTTATTTATTTTGGCCACATCGGGTCTTCGTTGCTGCACGCAGGCTTTCTCTAGTTGCGGCGAGTGGGCTTCTCATTGCGGTGGCTTCTCTTGTTGCAGAGCACCTAGGCGCACGGGCTTCAGTAGTTGTGGTGCACGGGCTTCAATAGTTGTGGCGCACGGGCTTAGTTGCTCCGCGGCATGTGTGATCTTCCCAGACCAGGGCTCAAACCCGTGTCCCCAGCATTGGCAGGCGGATTCTTAACCACTGTGCCACCAGGGAAGTCCAGAAATGTTACATTTTTTTTATCGTTAAAGACAAAACTAAAATACGTCAACTTCAGTGCCATAGTTTCTTCATTTTGTTTATTTTGGGATACATTTCTAGGGTCATGTGTCAGAATAGTAATGGGATTTTGATGGGAGGCACATTTTCCCGTAGCAACTGTAAAGGCCACGTGCAGCAGGGTATTGGGATACTTAGAAGATGTGCCAGATGTTCAGGGTGAAGTAGCAGGTGCATAAAAGGGGAAGCAGGGCGGGTTCAGATTAGCAGTGCTGGGTGTGGAGCGGCTCTGCCTTCACGCCCTCTCCCCACCCCCTGCCTGCAGTCTCCACGGAGCATCCCCAAACCTGGAGGGGTTCCTGACTCAATAGGAAACACGAGAGACTCACTATCTGAGATGAAATTCGCTTCAGGTTCAATGTCTTCTTTTTGTTTTTTGGCCTCTGATTTGCATTTGATTTCTGATTTCCTTTGACTTGTGTGACACGTAGGATTCTTGTCTCCTGAGATCTCCCTTGAGTCTGAACTGATTACCCAGGGTGACATTGAAAAAATGAAAGGCTTCCAGTTTCTAAGGATTGTGGATATTTAAAGAGAGTCATTTGTTTGTTCAGTAGAGATCGTAGGTTTGAAGGTGTAATTGGGAGAACTAAAGTTTTCTGTGCAAGGAAAGAAAAATAAAGACACTGGGGAAGGGACTTCCCCGGCGGTCCAGCAGTTAAGACTCTGTGCTCCCAATGCAGGGGGCCCGAGTTGATCCCTGTTTAGGGAACTAGATTCCACATGCTGCAACTAAAGACCCCGCGTGCCGTGCCACAGCTAAAACCCGGCGCAGCCAAATAAATAGATATTTTTAAAAATTATATATTAAAGAAAAAGACACTGGGGAAGATCTGGGAGAGGAGGGGACTGCTGGGGTTGGGGAAGAGGAAATAAAGGAAACCTTGCTGCTAAAGGGTGTATCTAAACAATACTCCCTCTCCATGCCCCAGTAGGCTTCCCACGTAATACAGTCGGCCCTCCGTATCCGCGGGTTCTGCACCCTCAAATTTGGAACCCACGGATACGGAGTAATGACTGTACTACACCATTTAATATTAGGGACTTGAGCGTTGACGGATTTTGGTATCTGTGGAGGCTTCTGGAACCAATCCCCCGCCAACACCCAGGAGCAGCTGTATACAGAGTAAACCCTTTTCCTGCCAACCTCGTGAAATCGTTAGGAAGACATCGCTCTCTCCTCAATCTGTGGTGAAGTCCGAACTGTTTATTTTCTGTTTTTCCCACCAGAAGTTCTGTAAGGGAGGAAGGACGGCCTTTTCTGTTCTCTGCTTCAGTCCCAACACCGAGGACAGTGCTTGGCACAGAGTCTTCCAGTACTTCTTGAACAAGTGACTTATTCATTTAGAAATAAATCATTTTATTTTTATGATAGTATTGACAAGTAAACTATTTTTTACATATTTATCATCCCACTTCAAATAATATCTATTTCTAGTACATATGGTTTTTAAATTTTTTATGATTAAAAAATATAAACATCCTTCAGTATTTTTAAAATACAGAAAAATGTGGGGCAGGGAAAGCACAATTTCAACTGCCTTAGGAAACCATTAGCTCTTTTACAGACTTTTTTCTAGTCATCTTGTGTGTTTTCATATAGCTGGTGCTAACTGTAGCATCAGTCCTATAATTAACTGTAGCTTGTGTTTTAAGGAAATATGGATATAGCAGCTCACAGACCCACGACACAGCTAAGCTTTTGGAAATAACTTCCCATTGATCTTATCTTCTTTCCAGATCTGCTGTATAAAACGTAGACCTTGTAGAGGCGTGGCTTGCAAGGGAGTCTGGGAAATGTAGTTTTAACGCCCCAAACTCTTTCCTGTGTATTATTCCTTGTACTTTTATTTCCTTTGTCTGGAACGCTCCTCTTGATGCTGTTCACAGAACTGACCCACTGACATATTTTAAGCCTCAGTTCAAAAGTCACCTCTGCAGAGAGACCTCACCTGCCCAGTGACCCCCCCCCCCATGTGGCCTCTCTCAATTTATCCCACCACCCAGTTCATTTTCTCTGTAGCATTTCTGACAATCTGTAATTCTTGTGGCTCTTGACTCTCTCATCCCCTAGAATGTAAGCTCCAGGAGGGCAGGAGCTTTGTTTCATTTAGTGGTGTATCCACAGTACCTAGCACTTTGCCAGGACTTAACATATTTTATCCACATTTGTTGTCTGATGGAGCCACCCAAAGTTGTACCTTTAGTTTCTTTCCAGCTTACCATCTTAAGAACTGCAGTGATGGGCATCTTTGCACAAAACTGTCTGTGTACATTTCTGATCATTTTCTTGGCTCAAGAGAGGATGAGCTCTTGGATAGTCAGGTCTGGAACATTTTACATTTGCTGAGCTGTTTTATGAGAATACTGTTCCAGTTCCCTTTCCTGCCAGCAATGTGTGAGAGCTCCCATCTTATCACATCACCACTGGAACTGAATATGTTCATGTTTAAATCTTTGCTAATTTTTTCCCACTGAAGTTTAGAGGTTTTTAAAAAAAATTATAAATATTTTTCAAGTTTGAGGGTATTATGCATATTCATTCATATTTTTAAAAATAAAATAAAATTTTTATTTTAAGGTAAAAATTTACATTGTTTTGTTCCATGTTAGAAGTTTTAAACGTCTGTGTAGTCAAAGCAATTGATTTTTTCTTTGTGATTTCTTTTACTGAAAGAGTCTTCATCTAGAGACCAGATGAATATCCTATTTTTAATTCTTTGATGTTTTCACTATTTCATTCAGTTCTTTGAGATACTTCCTGTATCAAATTTTACATTCATGAATTATATTTTAAGGGCTTTTAAAATTATCTTCTTTATCAAATTTGAAACTGGCTTACATTAGTAGGTCATAAAAAACATTGGCTTAGAAACCAAACATAAATCACAGGCAAAAAAAAGAAAGACCATGAAACTAAAGCTTTTATATCTTACGTATTTGTCTATTCTTGTACCAGTGTTAAGCAAGTCGGAAAATCACATTCAAACACTCATCCCCCATTTTGACTGTATTCACAAACCTAAATTAGTGGTGTGTCCATGTTCTAAATGGAATGATGCCATCAAACCTGGTTTGCTTAGCACAATGTTGTGATTGTTTCAGTATTAATTTATTGGATAGCATTGTTGTTATTGGATGGTAAGGTTTGTACGTGGACCTAACTGTAGCCTTGAAACGGATCGCGGTGACTTCCCGTAAGTGAGGATGAATGGGGGAAATTTGATTTTAGCAACGCAGGAAGCCCGTCCTCCTCAGTGTCTGACACCCGAGTGAGTGAATGGAAATAGTATGCACTCCTGTTAATTCTTTTAAAGTGCTAACATATCAGCTGAAGCCCTTAGATGAATCTTTTTGAAAATCCATTTTCTCCAATTTCCTGTTGCTAATAACTTCAGGTTGAAATTAAAATCACCAGTATTTTATAACTGTGATTAGTTACCATAATAGTTGATTTCATTTAATTTAACAATGTGCCTGTCTAGACACAGATTACGCAGTGACCTTGAAAGAATGAAGAGTGCTGGAACAATTAAATATGGCCCATGCTGATTTCTTAGTTTTCCTAATTTATTGGCTTTTTAAAAATTTTTGGAATAATCATTCTCTTCTACTCAATTTTGGAAAAACTCCAGGAATAGGATGGAAGATGATTTTAATTTGCGGAAACTATAGGTTTACCTATTTAGGTATTATAAATGAGAATTGTGAAAGGAAGTTTAGAATTGAGTGTATAGGGAAAGTAATTGAGTGTCAGGTAGTGTGACAGACACACCCTAAAGGGAACCCCCAATGAGTCACACCTGTGTATAGTCCATTTCTCTTAAGTGGAACCTGGGTGTTGCCTTTAGCCAGTGGAATATGGCAAAAGTGATGGGCTGGCACTCCAGTGATTATGTTAACGTATATGGCAAAGGTGATTTTGTTGATGTATTAGTTCCTAGTCTGTTGCCTCTGAGCCAGTCAAAAAGGGAGATTATACTAAGTGGAACTGACCTAATCAAGTGAGTCCTTGAAAGAAAGATTCAGGCCATCCCTGAAGTTAGAGAGTCAAAGCAGCAGAGCTCTCCCCTCCTTCTCTGGCTTTGAAGAAGCAGGCTGTCATAAATCCTGCAGCCACCAGGAAATGAATTTCACCAACAACCGGAGGGAGCTTGCAGGTGGACCCTTCCCTATTTGAGCTCCCCGATGAGAACACAGCCAAACATACACCTTCATTGCCAGCCTTCTGAAACTCTGATCAGAGAACCCAGCTAAGCTATGTTCGGACTTCTGATCTACAGAAGATCTGCTTCTGATCTTACATGCCTGTGAGATAATGAATGGGTGTTGTTTTAAGCCTCTCAGTCTGTGGTCATCTGTTATATGCTATAATAGAAACATAAAACAAGCAGTCTCCTTGATGGCATCAGCTAAGGGAGGGAGAATTTCATTTCTCAGACACAGCAAGATGTGCAGTTCCTCGCTCCCTCTGTTTGCAGATTAATTTGAATATTGTCATTCTAATTTGAAGTTATGTTCATGCCTGAAGAACAGTCTGGTCTGGTACTCCTATTTCTTTTTGAGAATTATGTTTTATTTGATGGACAAAACTGAGGACTTAAGCCTGGAACACAGCCTCTCGGATAGCTCTCCTGTGCACAATTTTTATTAAGGGATGCTGATAAAAATACCAGAGGACGATTCTTGAAATAATATCCTCTCTGACTAATAGTTGTTCTTGTTTCTGTGAGTTTTGAGTTTCCCTATGATTCTATTACTCTTCTAATTTTTGTCTGTTCTCATTTAAGCCATTTTGCTTCCCAGCTCAAGTGGACACCCCCTTTCCACTTGTCATTGTGTTTGATGACCTGGTCTCCTCTTCCCCTTGTTATTTGTCCCTGGTCTTTTTCTGGGTGATGCTGTGTTTCCCCTTCACTTGTACATGGTCAGGGTGCTTACTTCAGTTTGCATCCTCTTTCCATTCCCATTCAGGTCCACTCTTGACCCTTCATCTTTGCATCTTACCTGTGCCACCCAGTATTTGAGGAATTTCTGCCTCCTTTCCTCCTTAAGATTTATCTCCACTTAAGAATTTCATTTTCTGCTCAGCAAGTTTCAAATTTAGAAATGTGGAGCTTAGGCCCATTCTTTGTGAGATTCATGTTTATGTTTACCCTGCTCAAGAAGTGTACAAATCAATATGCAACTTAGAGTGAGCACGGGATTTTTTATCATCACTGGATACCCATATGAAAATCTCACCCAAGCTCTAGGATTGTGGACTATTAATTATAGGTTGTGAGTGAGCATGAACACCATTCACAGTGGATGTATGGTCCTTTGGAGCTAGAAGTATTGCAGGGAAAGTTGGTTATTCTTTGAGAAGAAGACATCTGTATAGAGTGAATATTTGTTTTCCCCCCACCCGAATTCACATGTTGAAATCCTAATCCCCAAGGTGATGCTATCAGGAGGTGGGGCCTTTGGGAGGTGATAGGTCATGTGGGTGGAGCCCTCATGAATGGGATTAGTGCCCTTGTAAAAGAGACCCCAAAGCAACCTTTCTCTTTCCACCACAGGGAGGAAACAGCAAAAGGCAGCCATCTATGAACAGGATGTGGACCCTTGTTCAGATACCAAATCTGCCGACACATTGATCTTGGACTTTCCAACCTCTAGAACTATAAGGAATAAATTTTTATTGTTTATAAGCCACTTAATCTGTGGTTTTCTGTTATAGCAGCCTGAACAGACTAAGACAATCTATTTTCTGGAGTATATGGTTTCTCACTCATGATTACCTTCCCTTCAGTTCATCTATGTGCCAGGGTCTCCCCTAGTTCTTACATCTGTGCCTCATTCTCAGAAGCTGGGATTCAGAATATATTAGAATACATTATAAGGAGTGCTTGGGTGTTTCCTGTACTAGGACATAGCAGTGGCTTGGTGTCCTGCCCATCTGTGTGACAGGAAATACTTTTATTTGTGCTGGTGAATTCATTTTGTCTGGGACTCTTCCTTCACTAAAAACCTTGCATTATTTTACTTAACAAACATTTAGTGGCTCATTATGATTTTTCAGGGAGTGTTCAGAGGGCTATGGAGAGTTTAAAGATGAAAAAGAGTTACCTTTTCCTTCCCAGATGTAACAAATGTGGAATATACTGGGAAGGTACCACTGATGTCTGGTGGGTATGCATCTGCTGTGGCATAAGGTTGGTACTTGGTAAGACTAACTAAATGAAAATTTCTGACGATGGAGCTTGGGGATCCAAAAAGCCTCCCATGTGATTCTTGTGCACACAAAAGTTTAATAACACTATTACCTGGTGACAAAATAACATCATTGTTGATGATGATGATGATGAAGAAGATAAGACAGAACACCAGAAATTCCCTCAATTTCTTATTAAGTCTTTAAGATAATATTATAATTTTAAAAGAGAAATCGTATACTCTTTAAAATTATTTTCACATATCAAAATTAGCATTTGGGGGCTTCCCTGGTGGCGCAGTGGTTGAGAGTCCGCCTGCCGATGCAGGGGACACGGGTTCGTGCCCGGGTCCGGGAAGATCCCACATGCCGCGGAGCGGCTGGGCCCGTGAGCCATGGCCGCTGAGCCT
>NC_041226.1:72020837-72024472 GCF_002837175.3 Physeter macrocephalus
CCGAAAAAAAAAAAAAAAAAAAAAAAAAAAATTAGCATTTGGACTAGAATTCCTTTTCCTTTATAATTCTCTTGTACTTGTAAGTCTAAAGCTTTTTATATGGTCTTTTATAATTATACTTCAGATTAATTGAGAACCACTGACCCTGTGAAATCAAGTTCTGAAATTGACCTACAAGTAATGAATTCTTAATAAGGATGTCTTATTCACATCTGCAGTAATTTTTTTGGACTAATTATATTCTAGATTAAAATGATCTTGGGGGGCTTCCCTGGTGGTGCAGTGGTTGAGAATCTGCCTGCAAATGCAGGGGACACCGGTTCGAGCCCTGGTCTGGGAAGATCCCACATGCCGCGGAGCAGCTAGGCCCGTGAGCCACAACTACTGAGCCTGCGCGTCTGGAGCCTGTGCTCCGCAACAAGAGAGGCCGCAATAGTGAGAGGCCCGCGCACCGCGATGAAGTGTGGCCCCCGCTTGCCACAACTAGAGAAAGCCCTCGCACAGAAACGAAGACCCAACACAGCCAAAAATAAATAAATAAACAAATGTGGGTTGTTTTTTTTTTTAAATGATCTTGGAAAATACCTCACATGCAATACTTCTCAATCTCAAAACACAACTTAATAATGGATAATGTATAGTAACTTTTATTTTTCTGCAATAACTGGGAATGAGGTACTGCCCTGAGTACGTATAGATGTACATATATAGCATTCATTTGTCTAATGTTTGAATTTAATCACATGTAATTAATACTCTAAATTGTAATACTTTCTCATCACTAATCATTATCTTGTATTGTGAGATTTTAAACATATCTAAAGTTTAGCATCCGTTCTTTGTTTTCATGTGATGATATGTAAATGAGGACATATTCTAAAATTAGAAGCCAAATAGCCTATATCTGAATATTCCATCCTGTACATCCCCATCTTTTTGCACTGCATGAAGTGTGTTGATTGGTTTATGCAAACTTTGTAATTAAATATACATTTATTGCTGGAATGAAGATAAAAGGAAATGTGCATCTGAAAGCGGTCAAAATGTTGGCATCTGTTAAAAACCTGCCAAATTTCATCATTGACATTACCATGACTCAGTATCCTCCAGTAAATAGAATAAATGTCTCCCTTGGAAAAAACAAGGCACTTAAAGCACATTAACTCTTCCAGGTCAGCAAGGTACTGTTTCATGAATCACATCTAATTATTTTAATTTTTTTAGTTAGGAATCATTTTTTGGAGTTAATTTCCTAAAGTGTCTCGTTTCTCCTTTTGAGGTCATTTGTGTAGTGAGAGATACATGTTTATAAGTGATGATAAATATTAAAACAAATTGCTTATATCTGTTAATAATTACATGTTAATATTATGAAGTTACAATTTTCCCTCCAGCTGTTCAAAATCACTTGCATTTAATATCTGAGTTTCAATTCCTTTGATATTCCTTTTATATGAAAGTTTAAACTTGAGTCTAAAACAACCACTGAAAATATTGCCCTAAAAACTTGAGAACTTGAAGACATGTGAGTGTGGTGTGTTTACACCCTCATGTATCTGAACTTCGGTGATTTTAGTTCCCTCCGTCTTTGCTTCTGATCCCCCTGGGCTAGAGGAACCTGAGCTCTACTAACATGCACTTTAATATTGGCCGCCAGAGGGCTCCCATATTCCTTCCATCTAAGTGTAAAAATGCAAAGTACAACAACTAACATAAAATTCACCATCAAACAAAAAGCATTGTAGGTATTTATGATAAAGTTATCTTTGGGAGAACGTGTTCCAAACCCACTGTGTTCTTATTCAAAATGATCTGAATGAACAAACTTGAGAAACCAAACACTTTCATTAAAACAAAGTGATGAAATTTTGTGGTTGATTTTGTTTTGTTTCCAGGGACCATAGAACAGACTGACAATACTTAATACTTGGTAACTCCATTTAAAAAATATTGACATTAATTTGTGTATAAAACCATTCTACACTTACAAAAGATGTAAAATATGATTCTAGTCATTGGAGTACAGTTTTGTTTTGTTTTGTTTTTTTTGCTTTTTAAATTACAAGCTAGCTTGTAGATTATCCTGAAATAAAACTCTGGGTATTTTTGTTAGCCCAGCTTTTGGTATTTCATGAAACTTTATAAAACAAGACGGTGGGATTTCTTTGGTTGATCGTTGGTGGTAAGAGGAATAATATCATAAACTGTGGATATTTCCACTGAAGAGGAAGGAAAGGATTGCTTCCTTTGTGGGTCTTTACTGGTTCTTTCTGAGTTGTGTTTGCTGAAAACCAGTCCCAGGAGCTGAGGCTTTGCCAGGGTAATTCTAAAGGTTTCTACAAGCAGCAGATGCATTTGCCATTTTCCTATTTTCTTTTATTTGCGGTCATTTGTCTGCCTTTGATAATCCAGGCACTGTCCACAGAGTTTATGTTTGCAGGCACATTTCTGCCATGAGATAGAGGGTAGGGTCAACATTTAAGGGAAATGTAATTTCCTTTACATGCTTCGCAAACAAGCATGTTTAGGAACTCTTTGAATCCAGGTGAAACATTTCAAAATGAGTCGACTGATTGATCTTCTCTGATGTTTTTAAGCTTCAATTCTTTTATCGTCAGTCGAAAACACGGTTTAACCATTTTACCTCTTTCAATTACTTTTTTCTCGAAAACATTAGCTATTATTTCTGCACTTAAATGTGCCTCAAAGAGAATAACAACATGGAGGGCCTGATTAACTCAAGCATACATCCACACCTCCATGCCGTCTTTTTCACTGTGAGACTGCAATATTGTGTTACAGAAGAAAATAAAACAATCTGTTCCCCCTTTTATCTGTTATGTTCGTCTGGTCTAAGAATTATTTCGCTTTTTCTCTAGAAAAAGAGAATTTAAAAATAGAGCTAATTTTGTTTTATCTTGTACTTATCGAAATAGTTTTAAAACAGCATTGTGAATTCTGTTTTAATGTTTTTTTTAACATCATAATGGAGTATAATTGCTTCACAATGGTGTGTTAGTTTCTGCTTTATAACAAAGTGAATCAGCTCTACATATACATATATCCCCATATCTCCTCCCTCTTGCGTCTCCCTCCCACCCTCCCTATCCCACCCCTCACCCCTCTGGGTGGTCACGAAGCACTGAGCTGATCTCCCTGTGCTATGCGGCTGCTTCCCACTAGCTACCTGTCCCAATCTCTCAATTCATCCCACCACCACCCCCTTGCCCCGCTCTCCCACCTTGGTGTCCATACGTTTGTTCTTTACATCTGTGTCTCTATTTCTGTGCTGCAAACTTGTTCATCTGTACCATTTTTCTAGGTTCCACATATATGCGTTAATATACACGTCACTACAAATAACTCAATTTCATTTCTTTTTTAAATTTTATTTTTATACAGCAGGTTCTTAGTAGTTATCTATTTTATACATATTAATGTATATATGTCAATCCCAATCTCCCAATTCATCCCACCACCACCCCCCTGCCCCGCTCTCCCACCTTGGTGTCCATACGTTTGTTCTTTACATCTGTGTCTCTATTTCTGCGCTGCAAACGGTTCATCTGTACCATTTTTCTAGGTTCCACATATATGCGTTAATATACAATATTTGTTTTTCTCTTTCTGACTTA
>NC_041226.1:72025145-72025808 GCF_002837175.3 Physeter macrocephalus
AAGGATCTTGCTGTGATTTATGTCATAGAGTGTTCTGCCTATGATTTCCTCTAAGAGTTTGATAGTGTCTGGCCTTACATTTTGGTCTTTAATTCATTTGGAGTTTATTTTTGTGGATGGTGTTAGGGAGTGTTCTAATTTCATTCTTTTACATGTAGCTGTCCAGTTTTCCCAGCACCACTTATTGAAGAGGATGTCTTTTCTCCATTGTATATTCTTGCCTCCTTTATCAAAAATAAGGTGACCATATGTGCGTGGGCTTTCTATCCTGTTCCATTGATCTATGTTTTTGTTTTTGTGCCAGTACCATGCTATCTTGATGACTGTAGCTTTGTAGTATAGTCTGAATCAGGAAGCCTGATTCCTCCAACTCTGTTTTTCTTTCTCAAGAATGCTTTGGCTATTCGGGGTCTTTTGTGTTTCCATACAAATTGTGAAAATTTTTGTTCTAGTTCTGTGAAAAATGCCATTGGTAGTTTGATAGGGATTGCATTGAATCTGTAGATTGCTATGGGTAGTAGTCATTTTCACAATGTTGATTCTTCCAATCTGAGAACATGGTATATCTCTATCTGTTTGTATCATCTTTAATTTCTTTCATCAGTGTCTTATAGCTTTCTGCATACAGGTCTTTTGTCTCCTTAGGCAGGTTTATTCCTAAGA
>NC_041226.1:72026248-72026880 GCF_002837175.3 Physeter macrocephalus
ATTATGTTGTGGTAAGTTCCCTCTATGCCTACTTTCTGGAGGTTGTTTATCATAAATTGGTGTTGAATTTTGTAGAAAGCTTTTTCTGCATCTGTTGACATGATCATATGGTTTTTCTCCTTCAATTTGTTAATATGGTATATCACGTTGATCAGTGATATTGGCCTGTAGTTTTCTTTCTTTGTGACATCTTTGTCTGGCTTTGGTGTCAGGATGATGGTGGCATTGTAGAATGAGTTTGGGGGTATTCCTCCCTCTGCTATATTTTGGAAGAGTTTGAGAAGGATAGGTGTTAGCTCTTCTCTAAATATTTAAAAGAATTGGCCTGTGAAGCCATCTGGTCCTGGGCTTTTGTTTGTTGGAAGATTTTTTTTTTTTTTTTTTTTTGCGGTTGTTGGAAGATTTTTAATCCCATTCTCAATTTCAGTGCTTGTGATTGGTCTGTTTATATTTTCTATTTCTTCCTGGTTCAGTCTCTGAAGTTTGTGCTTTTCTAAGAATTTGTCCATTTCTTCCAGGTTGTCCATCTTATTGGCATATAGTTGCTTGTAGTAATCTCTCATTGTCCTTTGTATTTCTGCAGTGTCAGTTGTTACTTCTCCTTTTTCATTTCTAATTCTATTGATTTGAGT
>NC_041226.1:72027004-72042459 GCF_002837175.3 Physeter macrocephalus
TTAGGTTGTTTATTTGAGATGTTTCTTGTTTCTTGAGGTAGAATTGTACTGCTATAAACTTCCCTCTTAGAACTGCTTTTGCTGCATCCCATAGGTTTTAGGTTGTCGTGTTTTCATTGTCATTTGTTTCTAAGTATTTTTTGATTTCCTTTTTGATTTCTTCAGTGATCTCTTGGTGTATTGTTTAGCCTCCGTGTGTTTGTATTTTTTACAGTTTTTTTCCTTTAATTGATATCTAGTCTCATAGCGTTTGGTCGGAAAAGATACTTGATACGATTTCAATTTTCATAGATTTACCAAGGCTTGATTTGTGACTCAAGGTATGATCTATCCTGGAGAATGTTCCATGAGCACTTGAAAAGAAAGTGTATTCTGTTGTTTTTGGATGGAATGTCCTAAACATATCAATTAAGTCCATCTTGTTAAATGTATCTCTTAAAGCTTGTGTTTCCTTATTTATTTTCATTTTGGCTGATCTGTCCATTGGTGAAAGTGGGGTGTTAAAGTGCCATACTCTGATTGTGTTACTGTTGATTTCCCCTTTTATGGCTGTTAGCATTTGCCTTATGTATTGAGGTGCTCCTATGTTGGGTGCAGAAATATTTACAATTGTTATATCTTCTTCTTGGATTCATCCCTTGATCATTATGTAGTGTCCTTCTTTGTCTCTTGTAATAGTCTTTATTTTAAAGTCTATTTTGTCTGCTATGAGAACTGCTACTCCATCTTTCTTTTGATTTCCATTTGCATGGAATATCTTTTTGCATCCCCTCACTTTCAGTCTGTATGTGTCCCTCTGTCTGAAGTGGGTCTCTTGTACTACCTGGCCTGCAGGGACAACCCTCAGCGGGACCGTCTGGCTAGGAGGCAGAAACCGTGGCAGCACTGTCAGCCCAGTGTGGAGCACCCCCGATGGCGCCATCTGGCCAGTCGGGAGATCCCCTGAATGAACCACCTGGCCAGCATGGAGAACCCCAGAAGTTGCTGTCTGTCCTGGAGGGATAACCCCAGCAGGGGTTAATCTGTGTTTTTGAAATGATATTTCTCATTGCAGGCTTTCTCTGAAACATCCTCTATTCCAACCATTCCTGTCTCTCTGTAAGACACTGGTGATTAAAAACCACTGCAATCCTTAGGCTTAGAGTACCATGTCTGAATGAAACGTGCTTGTGAAATTATCAGAGTGTAAAATTTATTTTGGAAGTTCAGGTGGAGTTTGTTATATTTACAGCCACATAGTAACAAATCTAGAGCAACTCACCCCGGTGATTCACTGGATTTGTTTTGGCACAGCTTTTGCTCAAGGAAACTCACAATGTTGCAAGTGGTAGTTAACTGCATTTTAAACCCTGTTTGTCTCTAGCTCAAAACAGGCAACAGCAAAAGAAAAGATAAAAAAATTTGATAGTGACTGTATATCGCCGTAGCCCACAAGCTAATTATATTATGTTTTACATTCCTTATGGAAGTCTTTGAATTAAAAATGAAGGAAAATTTTCTTGCTTAGATTTCGCTCAGGAAAGTCTGCTAATTGTCATACCATTTCTAAGTTTCTATTATTTAGGAATAAATATATCTCGAAATATCCTAATTAACATGTCCAAACAATTTTACATAACATGCTTGGTTCCTGGTTTTCCTGAATAATTACTTCAGTTCTGAAATTCTGTATGTTTAGATACTGTGCCAATTGTATGTATTTACCATTTAGAAAGTTTGTTCCTATCTGGACTGGATGAAATCAAATTGGCGTGAAATGAGCTTGGGCTCCAAAGCTTCTCCTGACATTCATTGACAAAGGTTTCTATGGCCAGTATTCCTGCAGCCGAGGTGACATTAAGCCTCGCTGGTCACTAGGGAGAAATGTGGCTTTTCTCTTTACTCATTCCGGGTGTGAGAAAAAAAGGAACTACTTGAGGATATGCCAACCTTGATTTGGATGTGGCTGTTTCTGCCCGAAAAGCAGTACTTGCTATTTACATTTCAGCAAATGAGCAAAGAAAAAAAAAACCCCTGAATTCCCAGCACTAGGAGGCAATGATCAGGGAGAGAACTTACAATGCTTGGGTCTTAAAACCTACGTAAGTCCCTCATCCTAAAGCCACTGATGGTGTCTAGAGGGCTTCCTTGTTCACGCTGTTGATGTGTATCATTCTTTTCCCAGGATTTGGGATGTCTTTAACGAAAAAATAAAATATAAACATTTTTCTTAGAATATTGGGGCTCAATCTTGACTGCACGTGACAGTCACCTGGGAGTGCTTTTTAGTTCCTAATACTCAGGCTGCATCACAGACCAGCTGATCATGATGTCTGCAGGTGGAACCAGGCATCCATCTTTTTAAAATTAATTTCTATTGAAGTTTAGTTGCTTTACAATGTTGTGTTCGTTTCTGCTGTACAGCAAAGTGAATCAGTTATACGTTACATATCTCCACTCTTTTTTAGATTTCCTTCCCATTTAGGTCGCTGCAGATCACTGAGTAGAGTTCCCTGTGCTATATAGTGGGTTCTCACTCGTTATCTATTTTATACATAGTAGTGTATGTATGTCAATCCCAATCTCCCAATTCTTGACCCCCCCCCTTTATTGGCCAAGCAGAAATAGAGTCACAGAGGCATCCATTTTTTTAAGCTCCCAGGCGACTACAGGATGGATCCGAGTTCAAGAATCGCTGCTTATAAATCCACATCCCCAAATGATGTCATAATCGTACATCCTGACATGTGTAGCAGATGAAGATTTTAGGCTACAGGTCCAAATGTTCCAGACGTGCAAGGTATTTTCTTACAGTCTAACTTAATTTTGATTATGAGGTGCACACTGCAACTTCTGTAATTCGACCAGTGTGGTAGAGTGTTGGTCTTGGCCAATTTAGGATTCTTTCTTTCCCTGGGATTGCAAGTGAATTGCAAGGGGCTTACATGGTATTAAAGTGACTGGAGAGGGAGCTGGTCTAGGTTGCTACTTAGGTTGCCTGTGCTGGCCTTGCTGAAAGCACACCAGCATGTCTGTCCCACGATGGGTCGGCGGTCCACCAAGCCCCCACAGCACTGCCCTCCTACTGGGTTCTGTCCCACCTGAAGAGCCACTTCCTTCTCCCAGGCCCGGTCGTGGTGTGAGGCCTTGAGTTGAGCTGGCTGAGTCTGATTTGAAGCACCATCAACATTTCCCCTCCCCCATCTTCTGGACACTTGGGAAACAAGCCCCAGGGTTGCTGTTTTGGACAGACTTAGTGTGACGTTGAATGAAAATGTTAAGAAAGGAGTCAGAATTAAACTGGAGCTTCTGGTCAGCAAAACCAGAGTCTCCTCTTCTTCTTTAGACAAAAGCCTGTAAATTCCTTTTTAGTGTATAAGGGACTGTAAAATTATGCCTCTTGTCTTTTTTAAAAAAATATAAATTTATTTATTTATTTTATTTTATTTTTGGCTGCATTGGGTCTTCATTGCCGTGCGCAGGCTTTCTCTAGTTGTGGTGAGTGGGGGCGACTCTTCGTTGCAGTGTGCAGGCTTCTCATGGCAGTGGCTTCTCTTATTGCAGAGCACAGGCCCTAGGCGTGTGGGCTTCAGTAGTTGTGGCACGTGGGCTCAGTAGTTGTGGCTCGCGGTCTCTAGAGCGCAGGCTCAGTAGTTGTGGCACACGGGCTTAGTTGCTCTGCGGCATGTGGGATCTTCCCGGACCAGGGATCGAACCCGTGTCCCCTGCATTGACAGGTGGATTCTTAACCACTGCGCCAACAGGGAAGTCCTATGCCTCTTGTCTTGAAGCAATTTTTTAGCATGGGATTGTTTGATTAAAAATTATCACTGAAAAGTATACTACTCTAACAGTTCAACTCCAAATTGTTTTGCTAGATACATCTAATTTGGCTCTGTCTTCCTCAGGTACTTTTGTCATCTGTCAAAACAGTATGAATCACCTTTAAAATTGTATCAACTGGTGCCACCCCCAGCGGAACGGGGCAGATTTTTTAATCCTATTAGTGCTACCTCTGTTGTCATTCAGAACCTCTCCTGAATTATTGATTTGCATTAATGACTTCATTTTAGTGAACCTTTGAAGCTGATTCAGGGGGAGAAGAGGAGTTTATTGATTAGTACCATTATTGTGAGTACATCTTTTCAGTTTGTCTAACTTTAGGGAAACTCTAGTTCTGAATAAACTTGGCCTTCAGAAAATATTATTCCCCCTTACAAAGTCCAAGTCAAATACTCAGAGCATTTGTGTTACTATTATTGTAACCACAATATCC
The DNA here is from genome assembly GCF_002837175.3 of Physeter macrocephalus. NCBI lineage: Eukaryota > Metazoa > Chordata > Mammalia > Artiodactyla > Physeteridae > Physeter > Physeter macrocephalus. The sequence goes on from NC_041226.1 coordinate 72,031,260, forward strand.
ATTAATCATGTGCCCATTCTGTGTTGGACACCACTTTCATACCTTATAAAGATTGTCTTGTTTTGTTTAACAATCTCCTTTTACAGATGAGGAAACTGCTCAAATCACTTCTCCAAGTTTACTCAGCTTGTTAATCACAGTTAGGACCTGCTTGATGCTCTTAACCATTTTATTGACACTTAGACATACAAATTGAAAGCCATTCTTGATGTTTGAAACTGATGATTATAAACATACACACACACACACACACACACACACACACACACACACTAAAATACTGCTTTTCCTAGCAGGTACTAAACTTAGAAAATAAAGTTAGTGGCATGTACTAAAAATAAATATGTTCAAATTCATAATGGAATTTCAAGACAAGCTTGGAAATACTTTGGGAATAAAGCTTTTGAAGGTAATGTGATAGATGCTACCAAGGCCTCCACAAAGTGTCTTGATACCTGTGTCTGATGCAGGGGACTGTGCTAAGAGGACCATCGTCTAACCCAGAGCTGTCTGATAGAGCAGTAAGCTTGATGGAAACATTCTTTATTTGCACTGACCAATATGGTAGCCTCTTTTCTTCTCTTATCATTTCTTTTTTCTTTCTCTCTTTCTTGCTTCTTATTGAATAAAACAAATAAATATAAGCTTTGGAGTCAGACAAACAAAAGTTTAATTCCTAATAATAATAATCTGCATAAGTAACTGAGTTTTTCCTTTCTGAATGCAAAGAGTAAATAGTAGCACCTACTTATATGGTTATTCTTAGGATTAATGGGATGATCCATGTAAAGCATCCAGTAGAGTTCCTGCTATAAACATCTGTTGATGGTGATTTGATCATGTGATGGTCATACTGATGCTGATGGTGTGTCGTCCATTTAGCAAACGGGAAGAAAGTGTCATCAATGTCTCCTGTGCTAAGTCCTGCATTTCCTCATGAATAGTAACATCTGACATGTTGTTAATAATAATGCCATGTGTGTATACAGTAGTCTCAGACTATGGAGCAGTTTATCATCCATGCATATGTACATGTGCTTTTTGAGGTAAGAGTTGAAATATTAGGCTCCTTTTACTAGTGGTAACATCAAAACTAGTAAGAGAAGGATTTGCTGCAGATCACAAAGAACTTGCACTCATTTCTTTCTGCACTCTCCTATTGCCTCCTAAGAAATAATGTGAAAGACTTGAAGACCTGGTGAAAAATATAAATGTTTGGGGGCTTCATTAAACCTTTCTGACGTGAAAGAAAATAATAATGTATTAGAATCAGTGGGTTTAGTATGATCAAAATTCCAGAGGAAATGATTTTTTAGTAGTCTCCTCTTTTTTTAACAGACCATTAGCAGCGCTTTTTAGAGGGCAGCATTTATTTTGTGTAACTGCAATTAGAAAGTTTCAGCCCAAGCCCCTGATATGAGTGCAGTAGTGGCAAGTGGTAGAGCTTGGGGTAATATTGGAAAGTTATCCTGTATTCATTTGTTCATTCATTCTTTCATTTACTCATTTTCAGACACTGTGTTAGAAGTGGGAGTCAAAGCAGCAAATAAAAACTGATAAAATTCTCTGCTCACTTTTAGCTTTCATTGTAATATGGGAAACAGACTGTAAGCTAGAAAAGAAGCAAAATATAAAGCATGTTAGATGGTGATAAATACTACAGAAAATTAGATGAAGAAGGGGAGTAGGGATTGTTGGGCTGAGGAGAACTGTGGTTTTAAATCGGGTGGCCAGGAAGAGCTTGCAAATGCAAAGGACCTTCCTTTCTATTCAAGGACTAGCAGGGGACAGTGCAGCTCCTATGGAAGGAGTGAGGGGGGAGGGGAAGGAGATGGTGTCAAAAGAGCAGTGGGTGAGGCAGAGGATGTAGTAAAGTCTGATGGAGCCACAGCAGTAGACCTGGACAAAGGAGATTGCCCCATCACCCACGTTGGCATCAAGAAGGCCTTTGTCCTCCTAGGGATGCTGAAGAGCTTCCCTATCCCTTTTCCTGACATACTGTCCCTCCACAATGAGCTCAAGTAAAATCGTAATCAAAACATTGTGTTAATTATGTCTGTCCCTCTAGGCTAGTTATTTTTCATACAGAAAACTTTTTTTTAATTAATTAATTTATTTATTTTAAAATTTATTTTTGGCTGCGTTGGGTCTTCGTTGCTGCGCGTGGGCTTTCTCTAGTTGCGGCGAGCGGGGGCTACTCTTTGTTGTGGTGCGCGGGCTTCTCTTTGCGGTGACTTCTCTCGTTGCAGAGCACGGGCTCTAGGCACGCGGGCTTCAGTAGTTGTGGCACGCAGGCTCAATAGTTGTGGCGCACGGGCTTAGTTGCTCTGCGGCATGTGGGATCTTCCCAGACCGGGGCTCGAACCCGTGTCCCCTGCATCGGCCAGCAGATTCTTAACCACTGCGCCACCAGGGAAGCCCCCAGAAAACTTTTTAAAACTTTAAAAATCTTTAAAGATGACACTCCCACCATTCTATCCAATTTACCTCCATTGGCCCAGCCCTGGAAGTTATGATTTCTATGCTTCCAATGGCGTTATCATGGAGGAATTTGAGATCAGATGTGAGATGCCAGTAAAGTGCTCTCAAAAGTGAGAAGAGATAGATAAAACTTCCCCAGAAGCATGATTTAGGAAGAATAATATGGACAACTGCTTCATGGGAGGCAGAAAGATTAGGAGCACAGAGACCATTAGCGCAGCTTTGAAAAGTACTCTAAGAAAAACATGGGGAGGCTCCTAAGTGGGACACTGAGGGAGGTTCATCCAGTCAGCAGAATTTATTGAGCATCTACTATGTCCCGATATCTACGGCGTCCCATATACAGGGTTCTAGGTGCCAGAACCAGTGAGGGCTCCTTGCCCTCATGATATTTACATTTAATGAAAATCACGAAAAGTCAGATTTGAGGAGCTTTAAACCCGGGCACAGGAAGACATTTTTTTGATCCAGGCAGAAAAGTGGCAAAGAACAGGAGCAAAGAGTGGCGATGGCGTGAAATCTTAGAGTTAGGAAAATGAAGTAATGTCTTCAAAGGAAAAGAGAGTGGTTGGTGATGCAGCTGCAGGCAAAATAGTCCTGGTGGACACAATACACATTCACTGCTCATCCGAAGATTTCACCTCCAATCATGCAGGGATTTTTTTTTTCCTTTTGTATAAATTCAAAATGTAAACTAAATGGAAATAATGCTGCTTTATGAAAATTCACTCTTTAGCTACCTTTCCTGCAGCATGTGTTCCATCAACCAAAAGTGATTGCCCATCCTAGTTGAAATAAATATGGTCCTAGATCCAGGATTTCTTAAGAAATAGATTTTATTGCTGGCAGTGTTTCAGCAATCTGTGAATGACCCTACATTACCTATTTACAAGAAGAGAAGGCCAGGGCTGGGTGGCAAACAGTAGCCTTGCAGTCTTCCCACGACTTCCTCTCCTTGGCTCAGGTCTCTTTGTGAGAACCCAATGCTCTGCTTTTCTGGCCAACGGAGTTGGCTTAGAATACGTCCTGGAGCGTGTAGCTTACCACCCACCATATTGGAAACTGAAAGTGTTTTTGCTAACTGAATGTCAAATTAATGAGATTTTACTATCTAGAGAGCATATTTTGACAAAAATTCCGTGTACCTTTATTGACGGGGAGGCTTGTGCTCTGGATTAATGCTCATCTAAGACTGCTTGTTTTTCATGTCAGAAACCCATAAGCCTGTGACTTCTGGAACGTCAGAAAGTGAGCACGTTGCTTATTCACTAGGGGAGTGTGTATAGTTCACATTCAGGGTTGCTTCTTTTTATTCTCTTGACAACACTTTGAACTTGAAATATGGAAGCGCATCAGACAGATTGTAGCATGTCTGTGGCTGTAAAAGGAAAATAAAACCCTGTGCTCCTGTGTGGGTCCATCCTAGTAATCTTCAGTCTTGTTCCAGAAGCAGTGTGCATTCCTTGCAGTGATTCGGGACCAGCTTGTGGGGGGGACAACCACTCCATGCTGCCCTGAGCAATCGCTGCACGGACCGCGATGACTTCTCCCAAAGCGTCACTCCTCAGGCCAGGTCTGCTGTGGTAGAGGTGAAATGTGATGGCTGAGGATTATGGATTATGGTCAGCTGAGTTGTCACTCCCTGGTCTAACGTGGGCAAGAAAGAGAAGGTGACAGAACCATTTCTACTGCAGTTAAATGTGATTAATCTTTGTCTTCCTAATGAGATTAAGGGAAAAGAAAAACTATTTTCTTTTCTTTTCACCACCTCTCCTCTATGCTACACGTTAAAGTATTCTGCAGAAGTGATCAGCAGGGAACTAATGCTGCCTTGCTGGAAATTCTCCCAATTAAAAGTATAGCCTGTCTATATAAAACAAAAACAATGAATACCATTGATTGTAATACATGGATTATACACCTCAGAGTATATATAATCTGCTCACGTTGCCCCAACTGTGATTTACTTTGTAGAGGAAATAATTCAGTGCTTTTATTGGTGAAAGATAGATTGTAGAACTCAACCTTGCCTCATTCATTCTTCTTGCCATTATTCTTAAATCAAAAAGTTAAAACATGACACTAGGGGCTTCCCGGGGCTTCCCTGGTGGCACAGTGGTTGAGGGTCTGCCTGCCGATGCAGGGGACGCGGGTTCGTGCCCCGGTCCGGGAGGATCCCACATGCCGCGGAGCGGCTGGGCCCGTGAGCCATGGCCGCTGGGCCTGCACGTCCGGAGCCTGTGCTCCGCAGCGGGAGAGGCCGCGGCGGTGAGAGGCCCGACTACCGCAAAAAAAAACCAAAAAAACAAAAAAACATGACACTAGAGCTTGATATTTAAAATCGGGAATGTCGAGAAGAATGAATCCATCTCATGTTTGGAAAGGATTTGGATGGTCATTAGGCTATCATCATTTATTTCGATTTATTTATTTCGATAGCTATCATCACTGATGTAATTTTACATGTGTTTGTGTGACTACTTGATTAAGAACTGACTCCTATACCAGAGTCTAAGGTGTATGAAGTCAAGAATCACGGATGTGCAGGCTCACTGTTCCCTGCAGAGAACCTAACACGGCCCGTGGCCCAGAGTTGGCTCTCGCTTGAATGTTTGTTAAGGACTGAATGAATGAACTAACTACCTATAACTAGAGTTTTGTGCAGTTTCTGTTTAAGAGGGTTGTCTAAATTTTTTGGAACACTTCTAGCAAAGAAGAAGCGTTGCATCACAAGGGTGCCGGATGCATTTTAGACAGTTTTGGCTATTAGAAAGTTTTTTCCTTCATTGAGCTGAAATATGTTGATGTCTAGACTTTATTATTAAAAAATAGAACATGGTATTGTGCAGAGTAGAATGGCTGATAGTGCTTATGTCAGAAAATGACTAAGGAAAGTAAACTTACATGTAAGTTACATGTTTACATGTTTGAAAGTATCCTGGGCTTTTTTTTTTTTACTGTTGGAACTGTTACAGGTGTTCCAATTCATTCTATTAAGATATATTACAGGACAATCTTGTTGACTTAAAAAACCTTTGGAGGTATATGAGATAAACTTTAAAGGATGGCCGAATTCATGAAATTCAACTGAAGTATTTAAACTATAAATTGATCTTTGATTGTTGATTTTCGAAAATCTTATACTAGTTGGTTCAAATCAGAAGTATTACTTCAGGTAATTAAAATGGGACTAAAAAAGTCGCTAAATAGGAAACACAAAGAGTTGCTTCCAAGGTAAGATTGCAGGGCTCTGATAGTTCCACCACCACTGGACTGAAGTTCCTTCTTGTAGCTTCAAGTTTCTCTTTAAGCTTTTTGTAATCATTAATATTTATTCACTTATTCAGTTGTTAAGTATTAATTAAGGTCCTCCTATTTTTGGGGGGTTAGATATTGTGCTGTTTTAAAGCAGTACTCTGAAGGGATTAAAAATTAGCCGTTAACAATAGTTGTGAAGTCAAGCCCATTGAGAAGGTTTTCACAAAATTGGAAGGGTGATGGGTACTGGAAAAGATGCCGTGCCCATTTGCTTCATGGTTTTATTGAGAATCCACCTTATCTATTAAGTAATTTAGGCACTTTATTGGTGATTTGGACTTTTCTTGAAGGTTTCATACTTTTTAATTTGCTGTCAAAGATTCAAGACAAATGTGTACCTCTTAAAATAAGACATGCACCCTATTTAAAGAACTAATCTTTCCAAATTATTCCCTAGAAGGCAGCTGTTTATTTGAAGACATGTTAATTTTTAAAAAAATGATTCAGGTACTGTTAAGTGCATGTTAAAAAATGAAAAAGTAAATAAGCACTAAAAAATCATTTGCAGTAATTCTCTACTTTTCTAAGATGCTAATTTCTATTTTAAGAGCATACAGAGGATCAATATTCAGTACATTATCTGACAAGTGGTATGTTTATTCATTGCAAATTAAAAATCATCAAGTTCACAATTGTTCTGCTTAATAGATGCTTAAATATATTTTAGCAGATTCCAAATATATATTAATGTGTATTTTTGGAATTCAGTATCAGTATATTTGGATGCTAATTGCATATTAATCTGTCTTCCTATTAAAATGTAAGCTCCATAGATTATAAACAGCACCCTTACTGCAGATTTTCTAAACAGTGTATCTCCTGATAAACAGCACCCTTATTGCAGATTTTCTAAACAGTGTATCTCCTGATAAAGTCCTCTTCACTTCCTGGCACTTAAGATTAGAAAAGGAAAACTATTGAGCATATGAAATTCTTCTCTGAATATGAAATTATAAAGTGAGAATGTACAAGTGCAAAATAATTTTAAACTGTTACCTTGAAAAATGTTTTGTTTTCCATAACACTATTGTAATAAAGTAAAGAGATTGATCAAACTAATGAATCTAAATAATAGCCTTTCACTGTCATAAAGATGATTATAGTTATCAGTAGAAGCTTAGAAGCATTAGGTCCTAACTCCTAACATTAGGTCCAATTTTTATTGCATGGTTATTTAAAGGCATATAATTAAACTAACCTAGGATTATTTGGAATAGAAAAAATTTTCAAACCCTGTTTAAGCAGTATTAATAATACATAATCGAGGTACCATGTTCCCAATGAGTAGGTGTTAATATCAACATTCAGCTGAGTTTAAGCCAACACTGAATCCCATCATCATAGAGCAAACTTCTAGAATGACAAGAATAAATCTGAAAATTGACTAGTAGTTTAATTCTATTAATTTTATCATTGAAAGGTTTAGGGGTCAAATTTCAAAAGACATACTGGGCAAACTAGCTTAGTTGGAACTTTTAGCCTCATTCAAAATATCTTTGAACCCCTATGAAAATCATAACTGGAGAAATTTCTCTAAACTTCCTTTGACTTGCTGGAATCTATGCTGCCTCGGAGTGTGTTTCTGTGGACTCATTCTTTTTTTTTTTTTTTTTTGCGGTACGCGGGCCTCCCTCTGTTGTGGCCCCTCCCGTCGCGGAGCACAGGCTCCGGACGCGCAGGCGCAGCGGCCACGGCTCACGGGGCCCAGCCGCCCCGCGGCATGTGGGATCCTCCCAGACCGGGGCGCGAACCCGGTTCTCCTGCATCGGCAGGCGGACGCGCAACCACTGCGCCACCAGGGAAGCCCCTGTGGACTCATTCTTTAAGGGTAAGTGGAGAGCTCTCCTGAGCATCCGAGATCTGTGTCCAGAAGTGGAAACAAGTTGACACCGATCGTCACAAACTTCACAAACAACAACAACAGCACAACATGTCCCAGACTGTCCTTAAGCTCTTTGAAGACAATTTGATTCCTCAAAATGTTGGTGGAGAGAGTTACAAAAACATTTTCCTTGCAAGATTTCCCAATTTGAAGCCTTTCTTCATAATCATTCTATTAAAAGTTCCAGCTGAATATTTTTCATGTGACCCTGAGGAAGTGTACATCAGACATTGACAATAGGCTTAATTTTTGTTGAGAAGTTTCTAAAGCGTATTTCTCACGGTTAGTTCTATAGTTTAACTTCTTGACATAAATTCTGCATTTGGTCCTCAGTTTATTTTATTCTCTTGTTCTTAAATATGGGTACCTGGAGAAGGCTGGTGGTCTTATATTTAAAAGGACCCTGCCTGGCAAGTAATCAGAAGACAAGGCTATAATTATTTTCTCTAAGAGCAATATTAATTGCTTTTCTCTCCCCCAAGTCAGGCTTACTATTAGAACAATGTTGCATTTTTTTTTTAACTTCCAGAAGCATTTAGTTTCCAGAAGAGAAAATACGTAAAACAACGTCCAATTTCTCTAGCATAATCAATCTAGGTAAGATTATATAACACATTTTCCTAAGACATTATTCTAAAATAACGAACCATAGAGTCATGTGTGTACCTGAAAGTTATGTTGGAAAGAGGAAGAATTGAGAGTGAGTGTTGAAGCTGAGAAGTGTGGTAGAAATGACAAGTTCAGGGATACTGGTTTCGAATCAGATTTTATGATTTGAGACAAGCCAGTCGGTCTCCATGGGCCTACATGTTGGCTTCCTCATTCTAAACTCATAAGGTTTTGGTAAATAACCTAATGCTAATGAACATGAAGTACCTAGCATAGAGCCTAACATATAATAAGTACTCAATGAGAGTTAATTTCCTCCTTTCTTACCCTTGTTTTTACCTTATCTTATGAAAGTTTCTGAGTAAATTGATACAAGCCGTCTGTTATTTTCCCAATATTGCCTTAATCACAGAGGATGATTTCTGGTCAAATTATCTTATTTTAATCACATGTTAATAATTGTTCCCTGGAAAACATTGAGGGCAAATGATATTTGTGCATATTCAAGGAACGAATGGCATTTAATAAACTTTCAATATATAGCATTTCTTTGCTTATCTCCATATTGAAGTAGACGCTTTTTTTTTTTCCTATGAGGCACATGATCTACATTTTTAATAAATTATTTCCTAAACCTATTCTGGCATCCAATGTTCCTTTCCCTGATTATGATCACACATTTTACTAGAACGGTGAGCATATAGAGATGACAGGGTTAAAGTGATACCTCCTGTGGCATTCCATGGTCAGTCTCCTGAGATATGTGAAATTCATAATACTTTAATCAAGTTGACTATTACAGCCCTGACTATGAAAGAATTATATCAGCTCTGACTGCCAGAAAGCACATCTTGGTAGTCAGAGACTGGTTCTCTAGGCACTCCTTGAGAGCCCCTCCTTATCTCTCTTTTTTTTTTTTTTTTTTTTTTTTGAGAAGAACACCAAGAACTAAAACAAATTTTGGCCAAGAAATTTAGGCAATATTTAAAATAGAATACATATCTTAAGTGATAAAATAGATTAAAATAATTTCATGTACAACTTAGTCTTTAGAGATACAGAACATTTCAAATAATGGCTTTGAGGTCAGCCATTAGGACTGAAAATATATGACAGTTTGAGGATGCTGTTGCCCATGGTGTGGCTTTGGCAAAAGTTAAGTTGAAATGAAAGTATAAAGTTTGACAACTGGGCAAATTATTTCATTCAGCATAACAGCACTATGATAATCTCACTGAATTTCCTAGATTCAAGAATCCTAATTAAATAAAGTTATTAATTTAAAAACATACACATTTTTCATATAAAACAGAAATGTTCCTGTCCTCTCTGACCTAGATAATTAAAGTTGTCATATGGACCACAACCTATTAAATTTCTATAATCGACTCCCAGGCATTTTACCTTAGAATGGACTCTAAATGTTGTCTATATCTTATTTGAAAAAGAGGGATTCTATAAGAGTGTTTGCATTAGAAGCAGTTGAGTTTTAGTCATAATTATCTATAGTTGGTTAGTTGCAGCTTAATCAAAAAAAGAATTATGCAATACTTTTATGAGGGTTTATTAATCCTATGTCAAACTTTGGTTATATAGATAGAAACTACATTTGAAGCAAGCTTTAAAATCTCATATGAATTAAAGCTTATTATTAATGTCTATGCAAGCCATACACCATAATTTTGCCAGTGTTAGAAAGAATGAGTCATTTGAAAGTCATCTGAAGGATAATTATAATTCCAAGTATATAAAACAGGTTTTTGACCTAGGCTTGAGTCCTTTAATTTATATTCATATAAAGGAGGAAACTTATTATGAATATATGAAAAAGTATGATTTGCAGGAAGAAAAAACTGGATTCATATGCTACTTTTATTATTTACCAGTAGTGTGCCCCTGGACAGTAATTTTATGCTGCCTTCATTATCTGTATGTTTGTCAGACTTTTCTTTTGGCAATTACTATGTGCCAGAAAATCGGATAGGAGCCAAAGATATAAAATTAAGATGATACAATCACGGTCCTAAAGAAGGTAACTGTTTAGTGGGGGGCAGAAAGCCATGTAAAGAGATAATTATGGGTTAGTGAAGTAATAGATATGTACATGGTATAATGGGAGCCTGGAAATGATTTCGCTTCCAGTTGAGGGTCGGAGAGCATTTCAAGCAGAAGAGAAAGTATAAACAATGCAAGTCAAGAAGAGGCACTCACAACTGTTGGTGGAAATGAAAATCATTTACAGACGTTTTGGAAAACACTAGGGGCATATCTGTTAAACTTATATATTCATATAACATTTAATTCATCAAATTTACCTTTAGAAATTAACAATAAAATGTTTGCATGTATGTGCAAATCAGTATTCATAGAGAAGTTCACTTCTCTGATTCCTTTCCACATTATCCTTTCAAAAATAATTGTTCCAGGAAAAATCCCTCTCATTCAGTGATGAATAATAATTAAGAAATTAGTATGAGACTTGTAAAAAAATATATAAGAAATACAGAACATAAATAATAAACAAAACTCAGATAATAAATCAACATCTGAAAGATCGAACTGTGAAGCTGATAAAAATTATGAACAACTTTTCATGTTATGAGATTAAAAAGAAAGGATTCTTTATAATGGATATATTGCTTCCAGGCAATGAGCTCAAAGAGAAGATGCAAGTACTCAAGGAGAAAATTATAGGAAAACAGAGAAAAAAATTTTAAGAATTTAATAAATATTTACTGTTTATTATGTGGCACATATATACAATGGAATATTACTCAGCCATAAAAAGAAATGGAACTGAGTTGTTTGTGGTGAGGTGGATGGACCTGGAGTCTGTCATACAGAGTGAAGTAAGTCAGAAGGAGAAAAACAAATACCGTGTGCTAACACATATATATGGAATCTAAGAAA
>NC_041226.1:72042619-72044324 GCF_002837175.3 Physeter macrocephalus
CTGATTCACTTTGTTGTAAAGGAGAAACTAACACACTATTGTAAAACAGTTATACTCCAATAAAGATGTCAAAAAAATTAAAAAATTTAAAAAAAAGAATTTAATAAATATTTACTGTTTATTATGTGACAGTCACTATCTTAAACACTTTACAATTGTCATCTGATTTAATCCTTATAATAACTCTGTAATGCAAATACCACTATTGTTCACATTTTACAGATAAGAATTGTGGGATATAGAGAGAGATTAAATAAGTTGCTGACGTTCACACAACAAAGCTATGTAGTGGGGCTTTGTACACCAGCTGTACAGTGACGGAGTCCATGCCTTTTAGCTTTATACTCTGCTGCCTCTAAGAAGGAAAAATGATCTGACAGTATCTGGGGGAGTGGGGGAATATAAGAGAAAAAAAATCACAGAAATGAATGTATAGAAAAGAAGACTAGATGCTCCCCAGGCCACTGAGGAACAAGGAGCACAGGCTTGAGAATATTAACAATGAAATTAGAAATAAGTGTCATATCAAAGATTAGGGAGAAAATGGTTTATGAAGAAGAAGAAAAAAAAAATGACCCAACATAACCATAATTGGTGTATCTATAGAAGAGGAACCAAACAGGCAACAGAATGATTTTCAAATAGATAATTCAGGATTACTTTGTTAAAATATTTGCACGTTAATTTGTAGAAAAAGGGAAAAACATGTCCTAGAAGAAAAATGCAGATCAGCCAGCAGTAAAGTATGGTGTGTGGGAGAATTATTGGACTTGCAAGATAAGAAAAGAATCCTGTAGGAGAACCAGGATAAACATGAACAAGCAAACAAATATCAACTTCAGTATTTTACTGAAGGTGCTAGCAAGTGAAGTAAGAAAAAAAAAATAGTATAAGAATTGGAAAGAAAAATATCCTCCGTATTGTAGGGTCAATAGTTCTGTATAATTTTAAAAATAAAATAAAACACACAAAAGACCCTATTGATTATAAATTTAAAAAATTTCTCTTGAAACTCTTACAGAAAGGAAAATAAACCCAGACTGCAGCCTACCAAGACTTTAAAAATAATAAAAATACTGGTTATCAGAATTTATTATCAGGAATATAGTATTTGATAAAGGTGGCATTTTAAATCAATGGGAAAGGAATAAACCATTTATTAATGGTGTTGGAAAACCTCTCTAGCAACATGGAAAAATAAATTTGAACTTTTCTTACCTTACTTCTTACACCAAAAATTTCCAAATTTATGCATTAAAATCAAACTTTCAAGAAGAAAGCATGAGGGTATTTGATCATGTGATTTAGAAGTATGAGAAACTATATATGTCATAAAATATTTGCATTATAATGACAGAAAAAACACTAAATTATTTAACATAAAACCTAATGTTCCTAAAAATGATGAAAATATCCAACAACCAATAGAAAAATAGACAAAATTTATAAGCAGAAAATTTTAAGAAAATGACACAAAAATGATTTTGTTTATAAAATAAAAATGATTTGTAAACCAAAGAAAATATGTTGAATCTCATCAATAATTGACACATGTCAACAAAAATAGCCAATATAATTTTTTTTTAACATCTTTATTGGAGTATAATTGCTTTACAATAGTGTGTTAGTTTCTGCTTTATAACAAAGTGAATCAGCTATACATATACATATATCCTCATATCTCCTCCCTCTTGCCTCTCCCTCC
>NC_041226.1:72044346-72044746 GCF_002837175.3 Physeter macrocephalus
CCTCCCTCCCACCCTCCCTATCCCACCCCGCTAAGTGGTCACAAAGCACCGAGCTGATCTCTCTGTGCTATTCGGCTGCTTCCCACTAGCTATCTGTTTTACATTTGGTAGTGTATGTATGTCCATGCCACTCTCTCACTTCGTCCCAGCTTACCCTTCCCCCTCCCCGTGTCCTCAAGTCCATTCTCTACATCTGCGTCTTTATTCCTGTCCTACCCCTAGGTTCTTCAGAACCATTTTTTTTCTTTTAGATTCCATATATATGTGTTAGCATACGGTATTTGTTTTTCTCTTTCTGACTTACTTCACTCTGTATGACAGACTCTAGGTCCATCCACCTCACTACGAATAACTCAATTTTGTTTCTTTTTATGGCTGAGTAATATTCCATTGTATATAT
>NC_041226.1:72045073-72086307 GCF_002837175.3 Physeter macrocephalus
CAAATTGGAAAAGAAGAAGTAAAACTGTCACTGTTTGCAGATGACATGATACTATACATAGAGAATCCTAAAGATGCTACCAGAAAACTACTAGAGCTAATCAATGAATTTGGTAAAGTTGCAGGATACAAAATTAATGCACAGAAATCTCTTGCATTCCTATACACTAATGATGAAAAATCTGAAAGAGAAATTAAGGAAACACTCCCATTTATGATTGTAACAAAAAGAATAAAATTCCTAGGAATAAACCTACCTAAGGAGACAAAAGATCTGTATGCAGAAAACTATAAGACACTGATGAAAGAAATTAAAGATGATGCAATGTAATTTTTGGTGCTCAGATTGACACAGTTTACTTGATAATATTCTATGGTGTGTGTTGGCAAGTGTATCCTCACACATTGTTGGTGGGAGTGTATTTAGTATAGTTTTGGAAACAAATCTGTCTACATCTATTAAAATTTTAATGATATGCCTACCCTTTCATCCATAAACTCTGCTTATAATAATTTATCCTACAGATCTTTTCACACTTCTGCTTAAAGATGCATGTTTAAGGAAGAATCCTTATGACAACATTGTTTGTAGTGGTAGATGATCAAAACTAGTTAAGTGCAAATCAATGAAGGATGGCTACATGTTGTGGTGTATACAGTGGAACATGATGCATCTGTTAGAAAGAGTTAATTAGATCTCTATGGGCTGGGATGTTGATATGAATAGGTGTTGGGAGACAATTCTCCATGGTCTCTTGTGTTACTGTACTTTTTATCAACACAGATACTGATAGCTTTCATTCAAGAATATCTTCTCATGGATGCTTGTACAGAGAGCCTTGGAGGATAGACCTGGTGTCTCCCTCTGGAGCGAAGGGAAGTTTGTTTACAGCCTAGTGTAATAAGAGAGTGTATCCTCTGTGGCAGGTTCAGGCATGCTTACTGCTCAATATAAGACTCAGGATCCCTATCCGGGAAGTTTGTCTCCCCCAGGGCAACCCACCACCTGTGCAGGAATCCCCTGTTCCTCCTGTGTTGTTCTGTGGGAACTGGGGTTTAGGTCACTGACTCAAATTGAGATTTCAATTACTGCTACTGATATGAGTAATAAAGTCCTTTGACTCTGACCCTAGAGTCTCATGTCTTCTTCCAGAATCCATGACACAGTGGCAGGCTAATTTGTTAGTTTCAAATAGAGGAAAATCAAATCTCAGCCCCCCTTCGCAGTTCTTGACAGAATCTCTCCAAGATATATTTTAGGTAGAAAAAATAAAATGAAGGGTAAGAACAAAGTACGTTGCGCATTTTAAGAAAACTGATAAGTGAGTGTATGTGGCAGATTTACCTTTACATCATTTAACTTGGCTTGGATATTTGGATAAGCAAAGGAGATATTGCTTTTAATTCCTTTAAAAATTTTCTCTGACATTCCTCGTGGGCTTTCCTCCTAGTTTCCAACTGCTCACTGAATGCCAATGGAAAAAAAGAAAACAAAAGAAAACAATTAAACATGACTTAGTTCAAGCCTGCTTAAAACTTAGTGTGATTCAGTAATGTAATGATGATCTTAGGTGTAATTAACTCTCTTCAGAATAAATATTCCAGTATTTTTTATTCCTCTTATTTTCCTTATAATGTGTAAGATGCACCGGGAAATATGATTTTACTGATGCTGTGTGTTCCGGCCTGATGGAAGAGGGCAAGGAGGTGGAGAAGGACAAGGGGGAGGGTGGGAGAAAGATCGGAAGATGCCAAAGGATTGAGGAGCGGCTAATAAGATAAGGACTTAAATGTTAATTGAATTAAGGAATAACAAGCATATTAATTTTTCTTAGTTAGAAAAATGTTAGTAGAATGGTGGGTTTGAAATCGAATTGTAGTTAAAAGGTGAGACTGGGAGTAAAAAACTACCTATTTGGATCTTTGAATAAGGAAGGGAGAATTGACTTGGAATAGAGACTAGAAATAGGGACGTGGGTATGATAGAGGGAGTGTTGATTACATTTTGTAAAGACCAGGAGATGCTTGTTCAATTTCATGGTATAAGAGGAAGGTGCTAACAATGAAGCTGAGGTTGAACTAGAGGAGAGAAAGGAAGCAGGGCCCCCAGAGAACCAGAAGGCAAAGAAATCAAGGCTCCTTGAAAGGAATGGACCTCGACACAGCCTCTGGGGCTGGAGAAGAGGCAGAGTGGATGAGGGTTACGTAAGAGGAAGAAAGAACGGGAAGTTAGGGGATTTCATTCTTGTTCAACGTTGTGGGTACCCAAGCTGAGTGGGTGACTTGAGAGCTTGGTTAGAAATTTGGAGGAATCGTTTAAAGACATTAAGCAAGAATTTCCTTTTCTATAAGTGAGGATGGTAATACTGGTTTTCTATTTTTTCATGCCATTTTGATAACCAAATAAGATAATATGAATTAAAGTGATTTGCAACTGAGAAGTTTAATATATATTTGTTATTTTAGGCATTCTATTATAGTTTGGTAAAGCTATTTTCCAGGGTAAATATCTCTATACCAATGTGAAAAAGGAAGGCAAGATACATTATCTAGAATGATTAAAATGGGATATTTTAAAATTGAATGGTAGGTTAGACTTTTCTATTATGAATTATGATAACTATAACCTTTCAGAATAGGGAATGACATAGCTCATGAGTCAAGAAGAGGGAGGGGGTCCTGGGAGACGGTAAGTTTTGAACTGTTTATATTTTCTTTCTTTTTTAAAAAAAATATTTATTTATTTATTTTAGCTGCACCAGATCTTTAGTTGCACCATGCGGGATCTAGTTTCCTGGCCAGGGATCGAACCTGGGCCCCCTGCATTGGGAGCATGGAGCCTTAACCGCTGGACCACCAGGGAAGTTCCTTGAACTCTTTGCCCCCTGCATTGGGAGCATGGAGTCTTAACCGCTGGACCACCAGGGAAGTTCCTTGAACTCTTTATGTTTTCATGTGAAGATATTCCTTCTGTTTGGAGCAAAGGCTACCTTTGTGGTTATTTTCTTTTCCAGTTCTCCAAACACTTTGACTTTAAATGGTTTCAAAACAAATGAGTGCACTGGCTATTACAGCAGCCTTTCCTTTCCTCTGATACCCTGAACACACTGCTCAGTAAAGTTTGCCCCTCCTCTTCCAATACATAATGATTTCGAAAAGAGCTACTTGTCGAGGGACCTGTGTCTAGTTTTTTTTTCTTCCCGAAATGAGGTAGGGCTATCAGAACAGTGTGACAGAGTATTATATCCTAAAAAACATTGCTTGCCCTCTGGGTTTATTTCCAATTTAATTTTTCTGTCTACTGATCTAGATTTAAAATTTTTTAAAAGGGAACCAAAAGTGACACCTCGTTTAAAAATATTTTACCTTGTCCACAAGTTCCTTTTTTCAATTTTCTAAATGACTTCATGAGCTCCTAAAAAGTTTTAAAAATGAATAGTAATGAACTGAATCGTCTCCATGCCAACTACTGATATATATTTTTTCTGGTGACTGATCTTTGTATTGTAGAAAATATCATGATTTAAAGTCCTTTTACCTGCTTACAAGAGAGTGGTTTCATTTTTTTCCAGTCAAGTGAACCAAACTGTCAGCAACTTTTATTCACTATCCACTTTATAATAGCTTAGAGCAGAGGTACCCTAGATAGTTACTGAATTAATAGAAAAGTCCTTGCAGTTAGGGGATTTACATTAAAGTTGACTGAACATGTAAATGTTTGTTAATTTTTGAACTAAGCGAGAAGGAAATTGAAAATTAGTTACCATCCGCTCCTTTTTAGTTGGATGAGGAGAAAATAACCAAAGAATTGCTTGACCCTAACGTTTGAAGACCATGAGGTGATCATAATCTTTGATTTAGCCATTGCACAGGCTTCTTTAAGGAGCAATGAAAGAGTTCTTTTTAAAAAATAGATTTTTTAGAAGGTAGATATTATTAAAAGTCCAGGCTTTTTGTAAAGTCTACTTCTGGGCATATTTTGGAAGCTCTGTATAGGGGAGGCTTTCTACAGCCCACTGGAATTTAATAATGCAACAGGGCTATCAGGAGAGGTGTGGTATTCTTTTCAGACAAAGAAAGTGGTTTTATTTTCTAGAAAACAGGGTTTGGGCAATGGAGGAATCCTAAGCAGAATGATTAGGAAGATAAGCCATAGAGAATCATTTTGCCCATCTCCCAGTGATTCCATAAGCAGTGTGTTTCATTATATGGGGGATTTCTGTTGAATTCTTTTCCTATTGACTATTGACACAAGGTGACAAAGAGAAACATATACTTTTGTTTAGAGATTTTTACCTTCTAATGTCACCTTTAGGACGCTCCTGGGTATACAAGGTACCATTCAGAGTTAGTTGTTTCTGCCAGGATGCAGGTAAACGGCAGCCTTTATTTATGGAGTCATCTATTAAGCATGTGGATTAAAATGTGCTGACTATGCCAGTGGGTGGCAATTACTTCCTCAAACCTTCAGCTCAGAAATGTAAAATGATACACCTTCGTTTGTCTATAATTCTTAAAACCATACCTTGAGCTCCTGTATTAGTTTGTTAGGGCTGCAGTAACGAAGTACCACAGACTGGATGGTTTACATGACAGACATGCTTTGTTTCCCAGTTCTGGGGCCTAGAACTCCAAGATAAAGCTGTCAGCAGGGTTGGTTCCTCCTGACGGTTATGAGGGAGAACCTTTCCCATGACCCTCCCGAACTTCTGGTGTTTCGTCCACAATCTGTGGTGCTTTCTGGCTAGTAGAAACATCACCCTGATCTCTGTCTTCATCCTCACATGGTGTTCTCTGTGTGCAGACGTACCCTCTTTATAAGGACACTAGTCACAATAGATTAAGGACCCATCCTACTCCAGTATGACCTCATCGTAACTCATTACATCCGCAGTGACCTTACATTCTGAAGTATAAGGGTTAGGCCTTCAACATCTTAAATTGGTGGGGACACAGTTCAACTCATAACAGCTCCCATTCCACCTACGATAAAAATGGTTTTTGGTTTGATTCTGGGTGTACTCAGTTTGGGGTTTTCCCTGGAGTACAGATGCTAAGGGTGATGGGGACCTAGGGTCTTTGGGAGTAAACTGCTCACAGCCCAGAGGGCACTGCTGCTGTCTTCCTGTTCCAGATCATCTCTGGTTCTCTAGTTGCTGCAGGACAGTGGTGGCCTGTGTCAGGTACTTGCACCTTCACAGCCATTTCTGTTCTATTGAAACTGTTCTAAGATGGTCCAGAGTCAAGTTACACCTCCCGGAATGGGCACAACCCTATCTCTCTGTGTCCTGTACTCGACACGCCCTGGAGGGGGCAGGGGACAGTGCCTTTTCCTGGAGACCCAGACAGTGCATAGCTCTTCCCTGCACCTTGCTTCCTGGCTTAGCCTGTATCCTTCTGAATAATCGTGTCCTCCCATTCCGATTGGCAACTACATTCTACCAGCTCTTCACAGACCCTCAGGTTGTAAAGATTAATCCTACTGTGTCTTCCTTGCAGTGTTTTATGAATGTGAGTCAGGGTGGTGACATCTCCTGAGTGCTGCTGGAGTCCTAAAACAACTCTCCTTTTAACATCATCCCTCGTAGGAGTATTGCTTCTAACGGATGTGTTTTTTTCTTTTAAAAATTTTTGAGTAAAATATCATAAAGTATAAAAAATAATTTAAAAGATCAATATTGTGTCTCCACCGCCTAGCTTAAGAAATAGAATCTTTCTTATAAGTTTGCAAATCCATTGCTTAAATCAATTATCTCCAAACTCCTGATCACACTTCAAGAAACTGAATTTACCTATATTTGTGTATTCACTTATAATTCATCTAGAGGTGAGCACCGCATTTTGGAAACCACGAGCTTGTGTCAGGACCTTTGTTCTGAAGCTGAAAAAGAAAGGTCGGCTTTTTTTTTTTTTTTTTTTTGCTGCCTTTTGTGCTTTTACTGCATTGCCAAATGCATCCAATGCCAAAGGCTAGTATGAATGTGGTGGGAGTTTTATGAAGCTTAAAAAAGTACACAGACACCTGGATACATACACACACACAAATACGTATGTATTTAAGTGTATATATGCTTGTTAGCACACCGGTTAACACACTAAAGTCTTAAACTTATTATTTGGGCACAGTTAATCATAGAATTAATTAATAGGTTTGCCTATTAGTTTTGTGAAATTTGGACCTCCCTCCTGGGAATATTTCTTATCTCTGTAACACATATGCATTCTTCGTATGGATCAGGAATTTTTCTGTGCAATATTCGAGAGGAAGATACATGAGTCAAAATTTGCACCTAATAGCCATTTTTTATTCTGCAGGAGTACTTCTTCACTTAAGTTTAGTATTGGGATGATCATGACAGTTGTATTCGGGCTACCTGCTCTCCAAATACTTTCAGTAGAGATGTTAATAGCTGACATTTTATTGACAGGCAGTGTCTTGAGTGCTTTATGGGCTCTAACTCATTCCATACCCATAAGAACCCTGTGAGATAGCTGTTAATATTATCCCCATTTTACAGATGAGGAAGCAGAGATAATGAAAGGTGTTGAATTGTGTCCCCAAAAACATATGTTTAAGTCCTAACTCTTAGTACCTCGTAAAGTGACCTTGTTGGGAAATAGGGCCATTGCAGGGGTAATTCGTTAAGATGAGGTCACGATGGGTTAGGGTGGCCCTATCCACCAATCACCATGACTACCGTCCTCATAAGTAGGGAAGAAGAGACACAGGCACAGGCGGGGAGAGGGTCATGTGATGGCAGAGGCAGAGGTTGGAGAGATGCGGCTGCAAGCCAAGGGACTCCAAAGGTTGCCAGACCCACCAGAAACTAGGAAGAGATGAGGAAGTATTGTACACAGAATCTCAAAGTCCATGACCCAGCTGACACCTTTTTTTTTTCCCCCATGGAAAGGCATTTTATTTTAAATATAGCAGTGTGTACATGTCAGTCCCAAGCCAACACCTTGATTTGGGACTTCCAGCCTCCAGAATCGTGAAGACAGTAAGTTTCTATTGTTGGGAGTCACCCAGTTTGTGGTACTTTGTTACAAACCTAGGAAACTAATGAAAAGCCTAAGTATTTGCCCAAGCTTACCCAGCTAGCAAGTTCTGGATGCGGGACTTTAACCTAGGCAGTCTGTCACAGGAGGGCATTACACAGCCCTCTGGAGGACACAGAGCGTCACCATGTTGGCTGTGAGCCGTTAGGGCATAAACAGAGTTTGCTCTGTGGACAGCCAGCACAGCTTGAGATGGAGAAGGCTAACTTAACCAGATGGTGCATATTATTAATATTTGTCAGAGATACACATACACAAAGTTCTTTTTTTAAAAAACATATTATTTTTATTGATATTAGTATAGTATTTTTTATGAATTTATTTATTTTTATTTATTTATTATTTTTTGGCTGTGTTGGGTCTTCATTGCTGTGCACGGGCTTTCTCTAGCTGCGGCGAGTGGGGGCTACTCCTCTTTGCGGTACACGGGCTTCTCTTTGTTGCGGAGCACGGGCTCTAGAGTGCACGGGCCTCAGTGGATGCGGCACACGGGCTCAGTAGTTGTGGCACACGGGCTCTAGAGCGCAGGCTCAGTAGTTGTGGCTCACGTGCTCTAGAGCACAGGCTCAGTAGTTGTGGCGCACGGGCTTAGTTGCTCTGTGGCATGTGGGATCTTCCCGGACCGGGGCTCGAACCCATATCCCCTGCATTGGCAGGCAGACTCCCAACCACTGCACCACCAGGGAAGCCCAGCACATACACAAAGTTCTGAAAAAATTATCTTGACATTGAGAGGGATGCTGATAAATACCATCCAATCATCCAGTGCTCTTGGTAACCACATTAAAAGACAAAGTCTAGAGTCTTGCTAAGTCTCATATATAAATATACATACACACATATATGTGTATTAATAAACACACACATACATATACACAGACATACATATACACATATCTCCATTGACCAGATTCCTTGACACACATATTTATCTATAATGAGGAGGAGGTGATGGTGAACAGGGAGTTTCATTTTGTTCTTAGTAAAACTGAGGAGATTTCAGTCATTTCTGGTCTCCTAGTCTGGTTACAATATTCTGAGATTCTTAGATTCCAGTTCGATTAAGTTCATTTCCATCAGCTAAGAAATACTGTTGATGGATATTGTGTCTAGGCTTCTGTCGTTTGGTGTATTTGAGATGAAGAGACACCCTTGAATAAAATACCCCAAGACAGGACAAAAGACCAAGACGGAAACCAAAGGAAGTGAGGGCTCCTTTAATTTTTCTTTCACAGAAGAAAATGAAGGAATCTCTGTAAAGATTTCTGATGAATAAACTCGTAGAACTGGGAGCTGGAGGAATAGAGGACTGAAAGATTCCATCATCTGGTCCAAGAGTCTTTCCTCTCTCTCTTTTCCTTCTCAGGACATCTGAGAAATATACCACATGCTCTAATTATGGGGCAGGGTAGGGAACACCAGCTTCTTGAGAGATGTGGATGAAACGGCAGAGAAGACAGTTCTAATAATTCCCCCTTAAAGACACATACTCTGCAACCCTCGAGAAATACTGAGTTTATGCACATGTTTAACTTACCAGACCAAAAAAAAAAATTGAGTCCAAAAAGTTCGAGGATTAACTCACCTGTTGAAGGTCACAAGACCAACTATGGCAGAATCTATATGAACACCTAGGTTTCCTGAATTTCCAAACTAGTGCTTGTGTCTGAGTGTGTTTGTATAATTCTTGCCTAAATATGATATTATGGGTTTGACTTTATGAAATTTGCCCCCTAAGGTTCAGCTAAAGCATTGTGTCTTGATTTGCTATAATTTATATTTTATGTTTTATGATTTATAATTGTCTCAGGTTACCAGAATTCTAATGTTAAATCCCCCAATTTTAGCAGTATTCAGCCCACACCCACTTTAAAGATAAACACATCAGGATAATCTGTGGTATTTTAATGGGTACTTTGAATAACAAACAGGGTTTTGTTTCATGATTGTTTTTCAGTAGCAAACAAGATGTGCTAACAATATCCACCACTACCACCCCGATTTAATATGCTGAATGCCCCATTTGAAGGAACTACCTTGGTTTGTTGTAAGAAAAAGAAAATGATTGAGGCTATAGTATGGAATTTTCAAGATGAAAGGAATGTTGGGGTTATTCAGTCCAGTTTCTTCATTTTGCAGATCAGCACCCTGAGGGTCTAGAGAAATTAGATAACTAGATTCCTGAATTCTTCTATCTGCCAGCTTTAGCGTTATGTAACTTTCAATAGTGAAATCTGATAATTTTACTGTTAGAATTCTTTCAACATGTATCAAGTAATCCAGTTCTGAGCATGTGAGTTACAAAAGGAAACAGTGTCATCAAGCCACTGATCCATAGATTTTACTGGTACCACTTTTCCTAGAGCAAGAGGGTGCTCTCACGTTTACTACGTTGCAACTAAACGGATAATGTTGGCTGTAATAGGAAAAACACAGCTTTTCAGCTAATAAACTGTGTGACCTTGAGCGAGCTAATTAGACTTTGCTCCTTCTATTTGTAAAACAGGGAAACAAAAATCTGTCTTGCTGGCTCCTTATGGCAAACAGACTAGCCTGTATAAAGTACTTATCACTCTACCTGGAAACCAGCAATTGTTAGTTTTCCTTTCCCCTCTTCTTTTCCATTTTCCTGATCAAGGTTACATGGTGGATTAGCGTCCAGGCAGGACTAGAGCCCAGATCTTTCCATTTCTGGGGCGAAACTCCCTTCTACACAGAATTCTTCCATCATTCACATAGTAATATTCTCAGAAATGGGAAACAGAAATATCTAAGAAGTCAGTTTTTAATTAGCCTGAGAAGCAAAATAGGGACTTCTACCTCTCTCTTGAAAACGGTCAAGTTTCTATTGCAAACCATGAAGTAATTGTAAAGTTAGCTAAGGGATCCTTGTCTTGGAATTTTAGATGTGGCATTGTTCTTTAGTTTCTTATACCTAGAGAGGCTGGGAGATCTATAGTGGCTCAGAAAGAACAGGAGAAAAATTGAGTGTGTCTGTTATTAAATGAGCTTGCGTGAATCCACTGGACAATAAGACAATGCAGGTCTTGGGAGTTTACTTATTTGACCAAACCAAATAGATTTTCAGGGCCAGCTGAGTGCTCAAATTAAAATATCTGTTTCAGGGTTACCATATGGCTCTAGCAGTGGAATACCTAGCTTATCTGACATCCAGAGAGAATCACTTTTTAGCATCATCCTCCTCTAGATAATAAAATGTTGTCCGTAGTAAACATGGAATAATAATTAATCATCACGACTTGTTTCCAGCTATATTAAGATACAGTTGACATACAGCGCTGTGTAAGCTTAAGGGGTACAGCATAATAACTTACATATATTCCAGAATAATAACCACAATAACTTTAATTAACCTCTGTCATCTCATATAGATACAAAAAAAAAGAAGAAAAAGTTTTTTTCTGCTTGTGATGAGAACTCTTAGGGTTTTACTCTCTTAACTTTGGAATATACTATACAGTATATTTGTTTGTATATTAACTATAGTCGTTGTGTTGTGCATGACATACCTAGTACTTATTTATTGTATAACTGCAAGTTTGTACCTTTGGACCACCTTCATCCAATTCCCCTCCTCCTATTTCTGCCTCTGTTAACTACAAATCTGATCTCTTTTTCTATGAGTTTGGTTTTTATGCTTGTTTGTTTGGTTGGCTGGCTATTTTTAGGTACCATATATAAGTGAAATTATACAGTATTTGTCTTTCTTCATCTGACTTATCTCACTTAGCATAATGCCCTTAAGATTCATTCATGTGTCCCAAGTGGCAGGATTTCCTTCTTTCTTATGGCTGAATAGTATTCCATTATATATATACTATATATATATACACATATATAGTATATATATAGTATATATATAATATATATACACATATATATTATATATATAGTATATATATAATATATATACACATATATATTATATATATATACTATAGCTTCTTTATCCATTTATCCTATACCTATGCCTACCTATGTCTACATTTATCTATTATCTATCTATCTATCTACCTTTTTAAGACTTCAAAAAGACTTGAAGCCAAAAACATATAGCTAATCCAATAGGCATATTAATTTTGGCAGTTTATTTCCATCCAAAGTATCAGTAGACTTGAAGGAGATTTAAGTGCCGTCGCCTTCAGCCTTTTTTTGTTTATTCGTTTGGCAAAGAAAGGTACTATTAGTTTTCATTGGTATATGCAAATGGCTAATTGATTTTTAAAAGTTCTTCAATACTGGTAAAGTATTTCCAATTGGAAACGGTTTGTTTTAATTTCTAAAAAAAGCATCAACTTCTCCTCCACTGTACACTAGTGTATCTTATCATCACTCTGAGTGGAATAAATTAGTGCCTTTGCATTACCCAGGTAAAAGGGATCACGAAATAGTGGTGGCAGTGCTGCAGTTGCATTGTTTATTTAAGAATCACAAACCCCATTTTATTCTGTCTCTGTTGGAATGCCCTTCCTTGATCAGTGGTGATCAAGGCTTTAGCTCACCTGGGAAGCACTGGAGACAGCTGACCAGGCCTCCGTATTCTTACCCAAAAAGGAGACTAAACTACTGGATTTTACCCTCCACCATGACTTGTCTTCCCTTTCCAGCGACAGGCGAGGCTACTCACAGCCCTGGGGGCAATGCGAATAGCCTTTGGCTTTTTCATCCTTATTACTTTGTGGGGGGTTGTTTTGGCATTTCTCTCACATTCTTGTTTTGTGTGTTTGTTTTCTCTTGACTCCTTGAGAACATATTTGAAGGGCAACAGATTTACTCTCAAGGGTGTTGGATGGTTCGTTTTAAGACGGTATTTTGTAGTTGTGGAAACAGAGTTATCTGGAGAAAAGCCAGAACTGGAATGGTCTAGACAGCTGGGAATGGTGGATGTTCTGGTTAGGACTTCATATTGCCCTGGGCAAGGGCCACCCTTCGAGCTGGACAGTAGGAGGGGTTCTGCTCTGGTCCTCCTCTGCCATCCTTTCCCAAGGCGGAGTGGGGTGGGATGCCTGAGAGGCCAAGGGGACATCGCCACCTGGAGCCCTGGGCCCTGCCACCTCTGCTCCCCTAGGCTGAGGTGCCTGGGACCCAGGACCTTCTACCCCGAAGGTCCCCAAATCTCTTCCAGAGCCTGCTGTGGCTTTCCCCCCAGTCAGTGGCAGTGCAGATGTCCTGAGGCTGGGCTGGTGGTCAGGGAGCAGCTACCGCAGGAGGAGCAGGGGAGGGGAGGGGCTGGCAGAGCTGTGGAAGCACATGTGGACCTGGGCCGGGCTGTCTGTGGGAATTCTCAGGCCCTCCCTGTGGAGGATAGAAACGGGGAGGAGGGGGCTTGCTGCCAGCTCTAGCCGATTTATTTGCATATCTAAGAGAGAAAAATGATCCCATCTCATACATGACTATACAGCAGGAAAGAGGATAATCAGGACCTACTGTTTGCAACTGCTGAGGTTTAAATTGTGTGCCCCTAAAAGAGGGGTGAAATCCCACCACCAGGTGCTTGTGAATGTGACATTTGGGAAGAGAGTCTTTGAAGGTGTAATTAAGAAGAGCCTCTACTGGAGTAGGATGGGCACCAATGACTGGTGCACTCATAAGGAGAAAGATGTGAAGACACAGACAAACAGAGAAAAACGCCACGTGAAGACAGAAGCAGAGCCTGGAAAGCTTTCACAGCTAAGGAGCACCAAAATCGCAGGCAACCATCCGTAGGTCGGAGAGAGGCATGGAAGAATTTCTTGCTCAGATGTTCCAGGAGGAATGGATCTGCAGACACCTTGATTTCAGGTTTGGGGGCTCCAGAGCTGGGAGAGAGAAAATTTCTGTGGTTTTAAGCCATTCCATTTATGGTACTTTGGATGGTAGCTGTAGCAAACTAATACACAGTGGATAAATTATTTTGCAAAACGAGATGTTTGCCGAAGCCATGTTATTGACACTGTAATGGAGATTACCTTGCTTCGATAATACAGCAACCTCATTCCCTGAGGTTGGCCAAAGCTCTTATTAACCTTGGATAAAGAGTAGAAATAGAAGATTATTTTCTTTCTAAAAAAAAAATTATACATTTATCTCCAAATAAGGTTGTACAGGCTATTACTTGGTAATTCTTGACATTAAAAAAATATCAATTCTCATTTACTTTCCTAAATGGAGGAAAGTGCATCACGAAGGCCCTACTGGGCATGAAGATTAGAAAGAACATAAAGGCAGAGGACCCTGTCCTACATTGTCTGTCATCTTTGCCTCCAATCAGATGCTACAGGAAAAGCTGAAAACACATTACCTGACGCAGTGTGTGCCCAAGATATTAGTATAAGTTGTAAGGAAAAAGGGCCCCCTAATCAAAAAAATTGTATAGTCTACGTAAAGTTAAATAGCTTTTTCATGAAAGGACCTCTGATGGGCTTCAGTGTGCTGATATATATCATGGCACGCTAAGAGAAGAATATAGCATGTCTCTTTCCATGTTTATTTTATCATGGAACCTTTTACGGAAGAAGTTTCTGAAACTGGACCTCCATGGACTAACTTTGGGTTGTAAGCACCTAAAATATTGCTTCTACTGATGCTTCATTTGGTCAATGTGGGATGAATGAGTCTTTTCCTATCATCTGTACATTCTCCTTATTTTCCAAATCTCCCTCCATTTCAAAAATCTGTAACCTTTGACCCACAAACCATTACCCACCTCTGTCATATATACCTTAGTTTGGAGTTTAAGGTGCTCTATCCAATATACAAGAAGCACTGAGTATTCTTTTATTCTAGATACTTCATTTTCTTCTAAAGCATTTTTATTTTCTTTGTAGTTGATATGGAGCTTTTTTATTGGGATGAACCATGACTGACATTTAACTTATAAAAGTGGCGACTTCATGTGGTTTAACCTAATACACTAATATTATTAAAGAATCGTTACAGTTACCGAGATACTTAATTCACCAAAAGAGGCTTAGCCACTTCAAGAATTTGGCTTAATACTTTTATAAATAGACTGGATGGTTGGCAGGAGAGATCACTTATGCTTGTAAATGATACCAAGTTGGCTGAGATTGACAATATCAAGTAGGACCAGACAGGAATGCAAGATGATACAATCAATTTGACAGAATAATGTGCACTTGATAAAATGAATCGCAATTAGGGTGCAGGCAAGGTTTTGTTTGTAAAATAGAATAATTAATTCGAAAAATGCAACGGGAATAGAAACACTTACATGGACTGGGCCCCACGCAGGGGAGGTTTAAAGTCATAGCCAATCACAGATCAGGCTCTGCCAGGCATGCCCAAATGGCATGCCTCTGAGCCATTCATTCTGACTGACCATCTGGACTTCATCATGCGGATTTTGGCTGCCACCTCGAATGACTGTTGGCCCGAGATCAGTGATTCCATTCCATTGCGGCTATGAATTTCAGGCATTAAGACATAGTACTGTTACCTTGAATAATAAAAGAATATTCTCTCTGTAACCCATTCAAACTCTACTCACCTTCCAAGGCCCAGTTAAAAGTCAAAGAAGTGTAGAAAATCTTTCCCCTCTTATTTTCTGTAGGTTGTAGACTACATCCCTCAACTAAATATAAGGTCCAACAAACATTTCTGGCTGAAGATAACACAATTCTCTTTGCATATTAACCTCAACTTTTCAGTTTGTAAGTTCCTTGAGGGCAAAGACCAAGGCTTGTATGTGTTTTGTACTTCTTTCTAATATGTAGTCAATAAAACATTAGCAGGATTCTTCAAGCAGGACTTAATAAAGTTAATAACCACAACGATAAAAACAGCAAAATGTTGATTTGAGAGCATGGAAGGTTGAGAAATTTTTGTGGCAGTAGATGAATATGCCTCTTATCCTTTTGACTCTTGAACCAGATTACCCCATCAAGAAACAAAATATATACTTATTTTTCATGTCAATCTTATTCCAAGGTGGTATTTAATATATCTATACAATTTTATTACATATCAAATTCAAATAAATATAAGGCCAATGTTTAGTTTAGTGGAATTTCGTGTGTTATAAAATGCAGTTAAATGGAAATTGTTTTTACGGGGCTTTTGTGTCTTAAATATGCCGGTGCTAGGTGGACTCCTTTTAGTGCTACATTTTCTGATCATGTGGTTTTTCAGACCTCTGGTTTATTATCTATCCTAATGTCTCTATGAGTTAAGTGATTGTTTTTAGAATGATTTATCGAAGTTGATTATGAAAATAAAATCCACATACTTCATTATATGGTATAGAAATAGGATTACCCCTCAGTCACTGTCGTATACCTGTGTTTGAATTGATTATAGCTCGGTCCAGAACCAACATCACTCTTAAGATCCGTAGTTACAGTAATGGTTTCCTTTGGAAAAGAATTTGAGTCTAACGGGATGTTGTTAAATTCTCAGGCCACGGTGTGTGTGACTGTGGAAAGTGCAGATGTGATGGAGGATGGTCTGGGGACGCTTGCCAGTACCCGAAGACCTGTGACCTGACAAAGAAACAGAGCAACCAAATGTGCAAGAATTCTCAAGATATCATCTGCTCTAATGCAGGTAAGAATTCCATGCCCTGAGGGTTCTTAAATGAAATAATCAAATGTGGGTTTTTAATGGAAATATGTAGGCGTTGAGAAATGTTGAACCTCCGAGTGAGACTGCTTTTGAGCATATTTTTTTGAAGTGAAATTCAGATAAATCAATTGGGAAAAATGTCCTCTTGCTGAGACTGGCAAGTCTGATGCTCTCCAGCTGTTCCAAATGCCTTCTTCAAGTGGGATAGTCACTGGAAAACAAGACCCTGACAACATTTTAGGTAAATTGTGAGCCGTGATTTTGAATGCTGGTTTAATCCTTTTAAAAAGGATTTGTATAAACTTACTTAATTATCTTCTGTTACAGATCAGGGTTGCTTTGACTTTATACCTTGGCATCAAAGAGAACCAAACTTTTCAAATCTAATGGGGGTTTCCAATGCCCTGGATGTGAACACCATTGCAGAATATAGTGATAGCAAGATTTCTGTTTGACTAAAATATTTTTATATCTGATAGATGTCATTTAAAAATATTTCTTAGAAATTTACAGAGGAGCTGTTAAAATTAATTACCAAAATCATATAAAACACAACAACTGTGGTTTTGGTTTCAATGGTGTTCAGCCAGTGTTACTATAATTAAATACTCTTTTAACAGTTGGGCACATAGAACCTCAAAGTCAGTTTCTTCTCAGCCCTGGTTGAACTTGAGAATGCTCCTGTCCTACACTGGAGGCTCTGATTTAATTGCTTTGGGTCTGATATGGACTATAGTGGGTTTTTTAAAAAGTTCTCTGGGTAGTTCTTACGTAGATCCAGGGGTGTGAGCCTCTTGCTCTGCATGCTAAAGGCCAGGGTTTGACTACATAAATGAGTATCTTCCCCCCTGAAGCTCCTGTTGTTGGTAGAGTCCTTCTGCATTCAGAGCTGGGAGCTTTCCACAGTCTTTGATTGACAGGAATTGCTCTGTGTAGATTCAGTGCAGTAGGGTGTTTTGCTAATAACAATCAGGTCTAATGCCAAGGCAAGCTGTGAGTGGAGCAGCCGGGGACCGTGACGAAAGTGCTAACGGTCAGGTTACTTTCTGTGTTCCCTGATACTCTATTGGCTTCTCTCCAGCACTCCCTTTTTTCTTTTCCTCTCAGTAGAATTTCTCTACTTCCGGTTCATGACACTCACCCTCTAAACACATACACACACACACACACACACACACACACAGCACTCCCTTTTTTCTTTTCCTCTCAGTAGAATTTCTCTACTTCCGGTTCATGACACTCACCCTCTAAACACATACACACACACACACACACACACACACACACCATATAGCCTCTTTTGTTTTGAAAACTTCATGCTTTCCAAACTTCTTTCAGTAATAAGACTTGAAATCAATTTCAGTTTTGTTTCTCTGTACTCTATTTTCAGATTGATGGATGGATTAATTGATTGATTGATTGGTTTTCGAATCCAGGTTTTTTTCTTTTTAATAACACATTATAACCATATAGGGGTTAGTTTAGGAATCCAAAGATGTTTCAATGTTAAGGAATCTAAATGCATGATTCACTACATCAACGCATCTTAAAGGAGAAAATTAACAGAATTGTTTCAATAGATGATGAAACACATCGGATAAGATATAAAGTACGTTTCTAAGATATCTCTACCTCTATTTTTTTAACATGGATACATACTTTTATGTAATCTTACTGTCCATATTCCAATTGTGTCCATTGACCCAACAATGCCTTTTACCTCATTGCACCCACCTCTGTATAGCATCCAGTCTAGGGGCAGTGTTAACGTCTGGCTGTCATATCTCTTCGACGTCCTTTAATGTGTCTTTAGACAATTTCCACAGGCAGCACAATCTTTTTTTCTCTCTCTTACTCTCCTCTCAGTTTCTAGGCCTTTCAGGTTTACTTTGGGGATCTTGCTGTCACATAGCTTTCTTTTAATGCCTACTTCTACCAGCCTAGTTCAGGACCACGGCCGCCAAACTGCATTAGCGTCTGAGTTCTCTACACTAATCTTTCCCCCTCATATCGCAGTGTGATTTGCAGGAAGCGGCTTGGAACAGAAGGGGAAGAGGAGGTATATGGAATGGGCAGAAGACTGAAAAAGGCAGTGGGGGATGGAGATGGAGCTGGGGACTAAAGGAGTTCCAGAAGTTGACTCCGTAGGGACACAGAATGGCAAGGCACAGTCTGCAGAACAAAGCAAGGCTCCAGCACCATGACATCAGGAGTATATGCTGGTGTTCAAGACAGGGAGTCATGCTAGAAAGAGACAGCTATATTAGGCAGAATGAGAAGTCAGAGCTAAAATAATCTAGCATAAAACAGAAGACCAATCCTAGAGACTGAGTTAACTGGCAACCAAGAAAGAGATGCAGGATGACACAGCATGAGCACGCGAGTCTGGCACTTTTGCCTGGGCTTCCATATGCCGTATCTTGCAGCCTCAGTTGTGAATTCTACTTGATGAGTAAGACAGGAAGTCTCTGAACTGTTGTAAACTTCCTGCATCACCCAGGAACAGTTCAGATGTGTGGATTGGAGTGAGCCAGCCTGTGGGGGACGTCAGTGAGAAGTTGTAGGATTCAGAGGCAGAGGCTGTTCCTTCCC
The DNA here is from genome assembly GCF_002837175.3 of Physeter macrocephalus. NCBI lineage: Eukaryota > Metazoa > Chordata > Mammalia > Artiodactyla > Physeteridae > Physeter > Physeter macrocephalus. The sequence continues at coordinate 72,063,307 of NC_041226.1, forward strand.
ATCTTTCCTGAAAACAATGACTGCATACATAGCCCTAACTATGTTACACCTCTCTCCCTACCCATGAAGGGCTCCTGGTATTCCAACAGATAAATCCTAAAATTCTTGACCAGTATTCTTGATCCTATACTGTCTGCCTTTAGCCTACCCTTTTTTCCAAACTAAAGCCAGACTCTTCACTGTTAAATCCTCCATCCTTATTCCTTAGCCCAGGCTCTTCCTTCAACATCACAAGTTTTTTCTCCATCTCCACTTGTTGAAATTCTATCTATACATCAAGTGCCAACTCAAGAACTTACTCCCCTACTGTGCCTTTCCTCCTTCACAGAGCCAGACTGAGGTTTATACTATCTTTATAGCATTTGTCACAAATCTGTTGCAAATGCCTTTGCGTCATCTGGTTTCATATAGATATATGTATATGTAAAAATTATCAATCACCTAACTCTTTCTTCTTGGTCTATGATTTACTTAGTTTTAATTTTATCCATCTTATTATCTTCTATACCGCTTATGACTTCGCCAATAATATAATAAGCAATGAGAAAATTTAATGAATGGATATGTGGATGGTTGAAAGACAGCATAAATAAATGTGAAAATGAAAAAGAAGGGTGATAATTAGAGAACAAAATGAGATGAGGCAATACCATGAATTGTAGCGTTAGATTGGAAACAAACTTTTATAAATTAAAATAGTTTTCAGGGAAAAAAAGCAAGAAAACGAAGTTTAATAGAAGTAAAATTCACACAAGTATTCTCAAGGAAGAAAAATAACAAGCTCAAATTCTGCAGAATCACCATTTATATGTGACTGTGAGAGAAACAACCCTTACAGAGAATAGCAAATCACAAGTGAACTGTGTAACAGAATCATGCAGAGAATATGAAACCAGGAAGTGGTGGGATCCATAAATATAAAATGTGTCTGGAGAAAATATTTGGGACTATGGCTAATATACTCGATGTCTTAATGGGAGAAGACAAAGAACCCGACATTTTTTGAAAGTCTACAGTGTGCTAGACACAGTAGCATTTTTAGATAGATAACTGGGTGATATATTTATCACTTAATCCACACAGCAGCTCTATGAAGAAGACGTTATTTGCAGATAAGGAATTTGAGAGTTCGACATAAAAGTAATGACCTCAAATATATATAGCTAGTGGGGCTTAAGACCTGGATATGGCTGCAAATCTACCTTAGTCCTAAATCTGTGCTCTTTCTGGTACACCACATACAGAACTGCCAGTATCCAGTAGCTCAATTCAAATATCCATAGTATCATCTTCGGTTCCTTCCCATCCATTACCGCTCATACCCCGTCACCAAGTCATCTTTTCTTTCTCCTGAAAATATCACCACATGTATTTGCTTTTTTTCTAAACTCACAGCCATGACCTGGGTCAGCCTCTATCTTCTTTCCTGCAGACTAATGAACTAACATTCCCTCATATCCACTTGGCCTCATTTCAGTTCATTCTCCATATGACAACCAGATTAACAGGGTGGGAATGAATACCTGATCACATGACTCCCTTGTTGAAAATATTTCAATGGCTTCTCATTTTTCTTCTTGATTCAAGTTGGAAATCTTTAATGTGACCTCTTAGACTTCCGTAAACTGCATCTTTAGTTGCCTTTTTCCTTTCATGACATTTTCCACTTTATTATCTGCTATACGCCAGCTGTCTTTTTCTTTTTTCTGTTATTTCCTCTTTTACCTCAGAGCCTTTGCTGTTGTTTCTTGCTGGAAGTGGGCTTCTTCACCTTCTCAAGTCTCTTAGCTATAATTTTTACTTGGCTTTCAGTTCTCAGTTTAAGAGCCATTCCCCAGGGACTCTATCTTTGACCACCGGGTCTCAGTTAAATCCCCTTACTATGTGTTTCTGCAACACTTTGCACTTCTCCCCTGATTTTATCACATTGTTTTTTACTCATATAAAACTTTAAGAGGAGGATTATGGCTGAATCAATCTCCTGTTGCATTTCCAGAGTCTAGGATGATACTGGTGAATGGCAAAGTCTCAATAACTCTATGGTGACTGCTGTGATGATCGATTAAAAATTTAAAAATAAGCATTAAAAAAAGGAAGCTCCTCAAATGGACATTCTCCTTCTCAATATCCTTTGAATGCTGTTTTATTGTCAGTGAAATCACTCTTGGGGTTGTAGTCAAATCCTCAAGCTTGGCTGGGTATTTTGTGTGTGGTAGACTAGATGACTCCGGTGCCTCTGTATCACCCTGAGCTGCCCTGAGGTTTTGGTGAGGTCCCAGGACTCTATGAATAAGAAAACCCACTCTGGTCCCATAGTCATAATGACATGGGTATCAGTTTAACACTGTGGGTATGAAATTATTAGGGACACCTAAGGTTTTCATTTATGCATTTGATAATGAATTCTACAAATATTCATTACATAAATAATATGTTCAAATATTGTGCAAAGCATTGAGTAAATAACTGGTGAGGAAGATAAGCAGGGTTACTTGTCTCACAAAGCTTAGAATTTTCTGCTTTAGTTCACTTCAGACCCAGGTGTAATCAGAAGATATTCATTCACGCATTGATTGGATGGACATGTATAAAGTAGCTCTGCTCTTGGGGAGGTCAGATGCATGAAACTATTAGAGGTCAGTCATAATAGCTGTGTGCTATAAAATATAACTGCTGGGCTACAATAATCTCAAGAAAGAATGTCATTATCTATCTCATCATACCCACAGTAAAACCTAATTGGAATATTAAATTGATTTGAATTGTCTTTATCTATGAGATAGGTTAAAATTCATTAATTATAATTTATATGCATTTAACAAATAATTTTTGCTCTGTTTTAATGGTTTAGGTACATGTCACTGTGGCAGGTGTAAGTGTGATAATTCAGATGGAAATGGACTCGTTTATGGTAAATTTTGTGAGTGTGATGATAGAGAATGCATAGATGATGAAACAGAAGAACTATGTGGAGGTATGTATATTAACTGCAGAAATTAATAAAAGTACTTGATTTTTTCACCTATTTCATTGCACTTTTATGTCTATGAATTTCTGTGCTAAGTTTACTCATTTAAGTTGAACCTATGTTTGGAATACACTTCATATAGGGAAAGTTAGACTAAGGCATTCAGAGCAAACTAGTACATCTTAAAAATTTTTTATAGATTTTATTCTTTAACCATTATTTATTAAAGTATAGTTAATTTACAATGTTGTGTTAGTTTCAGGTGTACAGCAAAGTGATTCAGATATATATATGTGTGTGTATATATATATACACACACATATATGTATATTCTTTTTCAGATTCTTTTCCATTATAGTTATTACAAGATATTAAATATAGTTCCCTGTGCTATACAGTAGGTCCTTGTTGTTTATCGATTTATACAGTGGTGTGTATCTGTTAATCCCAAACTCCTAATTTATCCCATCCCCTTTGGTAAAGCATGTTTGTTTTCTATATCTGTGTGTCTGTTTCTGTTTTGCAAATAAATTCATTTGTATAATTTTTTTTAGATTCCACACATAAATGATATCATATGATATTTAGAGCAGACTAGTACTTTTTAAATGCAAAATCAGATTGTTCCCCAAGGAGAGCCAGATCAATATGGCGACAGGCCAACTGCATGGTTCTGTAGTGGTCCTAGATGGACTCTGTCTTCTTTGCTCACCTTAACTGCTTTTATTCTGCCTCTTTTATCCCAATCTCTCCATTGCATGTTTTAATTGCATTGTCTTTCCCATTCTGAACCATAAAACTTTAAATAGTCTCATTGGGGACATTGAAGGCCAATAGGATTATTAGCCTAGAATCTATCCCTCCCCACCACACACTTAGATAACTTTTTTCATGATTGTTTCTATAGACCACCATTACCTCAGTCCATTTTTCTGTTGTACCAATTATTGCATGCTTGCTAACGTCAAGCACTGCAATAAGTACTTCACATTCATTGGGTAACTTACCAGCATTTGGAATGACGTACCAGGGTTGAATGGAATTTAGACTCCTGTCTGTCTGATGCCAAAGACTGTGCTGTTGACCCCTCACCATAGAGAAGTGCCCTGGAGTTTGGAGCGCCGTGAGAAAAGCCTTTCGCACTACCCGCAGTGCCCTTCTCTTCTGCTTACCTCTCTGCAAGCTTGTGCCCAGAGAGAGTTTCAACCGTGCTGGCACAGGAGAGGAAAGTAAACAGCAGTGAGAATCCCTTCAGTTTAGGTAAATTCTCCTCTGCTGTTATTAAACATTTTAACCTGGCTACCTCTGGCCTCATCTCTCTATCCATCAGTAATTGCTTCTTTCATTGAAATCTGAAAAGACTCCGTGCATGGAATCCTATCCTGCATACCAGATGGGTGATCAGAGGAGTATTTTCCCTTGAAGTATCAGGAGTAAATGGGGCGAGGAGGAGCCAGAGGGCCATACAGTGTCACTAAGCTGTCCTTTTGTTTACAAAAACAAATTGTGGCTTCAATTCCTGTGGTCATCCAGATGCTCTTGTTTTAGGTCAGCTTGGCTTTTTCTCTCTGGTTTCCTTGCTGTACAACCAACCAAGATAAAACCAACAAACACGAACCTTCATTTTTCCAGCCAGTGACCTAAGCTGGATGCTGCTCAGACAGTTCTGCTAAAGGGCTCATTCCAAAATAATTAGAAAAATTAGATAAATCTACCCACAGATATTATGTATTTGTCCTGATATCTTATTTCCAATTATTACAGATCAAAAAAGAGGAAGGGAACATGTGTGGAGCCAGTGTTTTCTGATGCACACGACCAAAGCAAAGTCTATTTGCATGTGTAAATATAAACATTGAACTGGAAACAGCAGGAAATGTTTAACTCTCAAGATTTCCACTCATTATTTCCGTTGGTCTGAGGCTAAAGCAATTTCATGGTGCAAAGTCTCTGACCACAGATACTAGCACTCCAGTAAACAGCCTCTGGGCATGACCTTGACTGGGATTCTAGATATTTCCATGTGTCATTCACATAAAACCAGTCTGTTGAGAGGTGATCCTACAGCCCAATAATGGAGCATTCAAAAGCAGAATTTCTTACACCATTAGTTTGCACAAAGCAGAGAATGATGCTTATTGTCTGGGGTGTGTATTGTCCTGAGGCTTCTATTTTATCTCAGTTATTCAGATATGTCTTATTACAGTATTTTCATTTGAGCTATGAATATATCTGCTTAATTTTCCACCTATATCTGCATACAGTATAGCCTTACATGATTTATCCTAGTAATCCTATTCGCCTCTACCTCAATGATTTTTTAGTAAAACCCCAATTCAATGCTGAATTTTATAAACATACAAAGAATTTGTGTTTGAAGAAAGAAGATTTATGATCATTTGTTAATCTCATGGTAAACCTTACATAGGTAGCATCTTAAATAAATTTCCTACAATGACAGAGGAATAAATTTCTGAAGATTTCTGAGATTATAGCGGAAATTCTACTTTTTGAAGTTTTAAAAAAAAACCTGACTCCTAGGAAAAGTTGTCTTGCTTTCTTCCAGTGTAATCCTCAAGTTCCTAAGGCTTGTGATGTAATACTGGAATGTGATTTTTTTTGTGTGTATATACATATAGAGATATTTTGAAGTTTATAAAAAAGGTATAGCTTTTATATTTTATTATTGATGAAATCATTTGATAGCCTTTAAGTTTGCTTAAGTGAACACATTAAAATTTTCTGTAGAAATGATCATTGTCTATTAGCTTAAAAAGAGGTTTTCTGTGGATACCCCGATTACAGCTCATTTAGACAGAAAACATGGCATGGATTGCTTGGGTCCCTGACTCTTTCTCTCTATCTCGCTATAGCACTTTCTCTTCATCTCTAACTCTCTCTGTCTCTCTCATATATGCCTGCTGGCAGGAAGTTTCATCTGAGAGACAGAATGTCATGAGACCAGAATATTCTACTGTATTTCTCCCTTCGTATGGGAGTGTCTCAGGCCCTACTGACACTCTTGCCGTTGGCCAGATATGCCATAGTGTTTAGAAAGAAAAACAGCCTGACAATTAGTTTCCCATGGCCCTCTGGGATGATAACTGTTGGAGAAGAGAGAGGCAAGAACAAAGACTTTAGCCATAGACTCTGATAAAACATAAGTTCCTATAAACCAGAAAGAATAGACTAAAAACCAAAATGGCCCTGGTTTTCATCAGATTTGCAAGAACAAGAACATACATTCATGGTTGGGTGGTATAACTACACAAAGGGAGGATATAAAAAGTGATTTGGGATAAAAGGTATTGTCATCTTTGGGGAATTTGTAGGATTGCTGGACATGGGTGCAGGAAGCGATGATGTGACCGTTCATTACAGATTGTTTAGACATAAGTACAAACAAGCAGACTAACAGTTTATAGCATGGAGGGAGCTGAAATTGTGTGGAGGCATCTGGACACAAAATGATGGGCTGTCCTTACCTAGCATTTGTATCCTCTTGACAGATAGGAGGGGAATTTGATTGTAAGACCAAGGGTCCATGGTATTTTCTTTGTAATTAGTAGTTGAAATGACTACTAAACATTGATTTAGCTGAAAACCCCTTTTCCATGTGGTAAGACACAACATCTTGCAGGACGACACAGTTGAATGAAAAGATGAAGTATTTTCTCTGGTTTAAGAAATGGTCATTAATAATGTGTATCCAAGGAAGTATGCACCATTGCTTTCTCAATGGTTGATTTCAAATATCAAGAAATGCTCTTAGAGTGAATGCTTATATACATTTGAGTCTGATGTGCACATCTGAGATCGGAACATAATAGACTCGTCCAGTCTTTCATGCCATTTCTTTAAAATTCTGTCATTTTAATCAGCCACTTGGCTAGGACAAGTTAGAGGACACCTTGACTTGCTTTATGTGTGTAATTATGTAGGTATAGGCACACCTATGATGTTTTGGGGGCAAACTATATAATTTGATTATTTTAAGCAAGGGCTGTGGAGCAGGTAGATTATTTCCAAAGGCAAAAATGATCACCAAGGGGTAGGAAGTTAATTCTGCTTTTAAAAGTTGCTTTTTTCCTCACCGTATAAAATTCATTTTGGGTAAAGGCCACGGAAAGTGTTACTGTGGAAACTGTTACTGCCAGGCTGGTTGGCATGGAGATAAATGCGAATTCCAGTGTGACATCACCCCCTGGGAGAGCAAGCGAAGATGCACGTCTCCAGATGGCAGAGTCTGCAGTAACAGAGGTGTGTCTTTCATACTCGTTACTATGTAACTGGGAAAAAAACAAACCTCTTAATTATTAACCCAGCGTTCCTCTATATTTCCTTCCATGTGGAAGTCATCTTTTATAGTGTTTGACTTTGATGTAAATCAACATTTCCTATACCAACAAGCTTCTCTTTCTTATTTTTTGTTGGGCAGAAAGCAGAAAGATAAGGAAGTTGCTGTCATTCTTTCAGCTTCACTGAACAGAGAGTTAACACAGGGACTGTAATTTCTTTGGCAGCCATCCAGAAATGGCATAGTACAGGGAAAAGGCAATTCTTGTAGATATTTCTGTTGAATGTCTCTTGACTAACAGAACCATCTACAGCATGAGCATCTAATTATCCGGAGAGCATTCCAAAAAAAACTCTCGTCTTAATTATGAGTAAATTGAAGGCTTGTGTTGCAATACAGAATTGATATGGAGTCATTTAAGTGTTATATGCAATAATAAAAATGTGATATTGAACAAAATATAGCCATGTGGAATTGAGAGTGACTTTAAGCAGGAATTTAAAAAATATATTAGTATTGCTAACATATAATTTAAAGCGAGTTAACTTAAGCGTTTGATATCAAATCAAATAGTTTTAAACACTTTTAGGAAAATCCTTGCAAATACTTGTTCTTTTTCCCTTTGTCAGCTGTACTGGTAGATAAAGAGCCATGTTGAACTCTTCTGACTACTTGAAGATATCAGTGAGTGGTCAATTTCCTTCTATACAGTAGTAAAAATCTAGAAAGCTGGAAACTTATTTTTTTTTCATTTCTCTAAATGAATGATACACTTTAATAGGTAATGCTTACATGAAATCCTGGGCACACAACCAACTTTATTTTTTAGCAGGCTGTCATAGAAGAGTGAAATGCGCCAGGTTTCTGTACATAGAGAGAAAGGAAAGCAAAAGGCCTGACCTTGGGACCAAAATTATAAAGAAAAGTCCTCTCTTTAATTTTTGCAGAGTAGATCTGATTATATATCATACTAATTCACCTATATTTTCCTTTAATATATAAGCTCTGCATGGACCATGACTGCATGAATTCCCCATTGATGAACATTTAGGTCACTAGTGGTTTTTCAATAACATGAATACCATCATATTTAATATCCCTGTACGTGTACTTTTGTGTACTTTTCCTTTCCTTTAGATATGTTAATTGCAGTGTGCTGTTATATGTAACACACATTTAAAAAGTATATGTTGTGAAATTGCCACCCAGAAAGTTGGACATTTTGTACTCCATACCCTCACCAACTCTTGATCCTAACAATCTTTTTTATTTCTGTCAATCGTATGTCTGAAACAATTTCTAACTCGCTATTGTTTAAAAGTTCCTCACCCCTTCATCATGGTAGCTTGAGTGGTAAACATTTTTATGTTTATCTATCATCATAACTTCTCTCCACAGAATTTCCAATTGGTGTTCTTTGCCTTTGTCTATTTTGCTGTAGGCATATTTGTCTTTAGATATGAATTCATAAGAATTGTTTATATGTTTGTGAAAGTAGCTTTGTCTTTTACATACATATGACTACTTGTTTCAGCTTTTTTTATCTTTTAGTTTGTTTCTGGTGTCTTGCCCACAACCAAAATTTTAGATTTTTATGTCGTTAAAGCTTTTTCTTTTTTCCTTTAAATAATTTGCTTTGAGGCTTTTGAATAAAAATGAATTTATTTCATATTTTATGGTTTTATTTTACATCCTTAAATCTTTAATCTAGCTAGAATTTACTTTGATCTAAGAGGTAAGAAAGGAATTTAACCTTGTTTTTTTTTTTTCACAGTGATTAACTGGTTACCCTAAAGATGATTATTAAAATTCACACAAAGTTAATATGATTTACAACGAAGTAATCCTCCTATACAAATCTCCAAACGACCAAAGTTATATCTCTCCACCTACACCAATGTCCTCTATAACCTGAGCTCATCTGATCCAGCCAACCTTACTTCTTAGTCTTCCTAATACGCACCTTCTGCGCCAATGCGTCAGGTCTACTCAGGATCCCCCCCGTCCATTCCCACCCTCCTTTGCTTATTCTTGCTTTCTTGACTTTCCTTGAGTTGTTCTACCTTCAGTCCTCCTAGAACATTTCCCGTTCTCTATGCTTATCTAAACCATCTACCTTAATTACTTCAGCCCACACTGATTTCCCCTTCCCCAAACTCTTACAGTATTTATGTCCTAGTTTACAAAACGTTAGTCCTTTTGGTGCTTGTTTGTTTTTCATTAGCGTTTTTTTGGTCAAATAAATCGTAAGCTTCTTGAGAGCAAGGGTTACATCTTACGTTAATTGTGTTGGTGTTATCTCTGAGTCAAACCAGCATGGTGTTCATTTCACATCCTGCGATCGCACATAAGTATAGACAGAGATAATAACTTTTGTTTATTAAAGAATCTCTACTGTTAACTTTAGGTGGTGTTTTCCTCTATAGAATATTTTTCCTGAATACGTGTATTTTCCAAATATAGAGTAACAACAGAAAAGAAAAGAGCAATGTGTAAGATGCTTTCTCTCATGATTTTTCTTCACTAGACCCATTTAAAATTATTTTTACCCTCTAGGGATTTGTGTGTGTGGTGAATGTTCTTGCCATGATGTTGACCCGACTGGAGACTGGGGGGATATTCATGGAGACACCTGTGAGTGTGATGAAAGGGACTGCAAGGCTGTCTATGACAGATATTCTGATGACTTCTGTTCCGGTAAGTGCTCGCCTAACTCCTGTTTTTAAATAAGAAAATAGTCATTTTCAAGATTTATTCGACTTCTCACAGAAACCGTAAAAGAATGGAATGTGCCTTCTAAAGAATTCGGTATCCATAGGACTCCTAATAGCAACTTGAAAAACTGTTAGAGGAATCACACATTGGGCAAAGATTTGAGATGAAAAGGCACTCCCTCTCTGAAAATTAGTCTAATTCCTCACCAAGAAGAACTATTACCTCCAAGTACTGAATACTCAGCCGTGAGAATACAAAGCTAGCAGACCTGACCGTGAACAGGAGAGGTACCGTTATGGCAGCCATATCATTATAGTACAAGACTTAGGACAATATAGTTCTCATGGATAGTTTAATGCATTGCTTCTTTGGTATGATTTACATACTAAAATTGTTCTGCAGTGCAACCTACAATTGAATATCAATTAGTGGTTTCAAAAATTCTATTCCATGAATTTTTATGGAACAGATACTATTTTCCAGGCTCTCGATACTATTTGCCAGTGGCCTCTGGGCCACTGGTACCAGCAGTGAAGGAGACAAACATGATCCTTGACATTACGGAGTTTGTAATCTAAATGCAAAGGAAAAAAAAAAAAACATCCTGCCAGAATTTCTAATAGTGCAAAGGGAAAAAAAAAAAACAGGCAATCAGATTTATCTGAAAAAGTGTCATTTAGCAAAAATAGAGTTACTCATTTTCAGTCTGGTTATATTGGACAATCGAGAAGACAGAGACATGGGCATATACACGTCTTTATGCTCGACTGCTTGGTTGGTACAGGATATAGAGAGGAAACGCCGCTTGTCTCCAGAAAGTTTGCCAGCAAAGGGAGATAAAAGAGCTGCCCTATTTAATTGTGATTATGCAACTGCAAGGCTTCTCTGTCCTGGCTGAGGAGAGCCTGCTGCTAAAGCTTCCCGCTGCAGAAGAATTTCCCTCTTCTGATGATCCCTTGTGCTTCGGAGAATTTCCTAAAACATTTCCTAAACGTTTTGTTCTTTGGCAGGACACACCCAAAGAAACTGAAGTATACCATGTAGCTCATTGGGACCACATTCTCAAAAAGGCACTTCACAAGGCAGCAGCTTTCATTTGTGGTTCCATCCCAGGGCTCTGTGCAGTTGTTGGTGGCACTGTCTTTACTGTCCCACCCCAGGAACGGGGTCAGTCCAATGCCAAAGGCAAGGACCAAAAACTATGCCCTTTCCAGGTTTTTCTGTTATTCATTCTGGGTGAGTGTTCTTTATTATCCTCATTATTAACACCTTGGGAATGAAACAGCTAACAACTATTCAGTGACTTCTGTATGCCAGACAATCTGTAAAGCACTTCCCAGATTTGCATTTATTCTTCATAAAAGGCTATGACACAGGGAACATGTTTATTCTCATTTTACAATTGGGGAAACTGAGGTTCAGGGAATTCCACAACCTGCTGAAGGCTCCACCACTAACAGCTAAAATCAAAATGTTAACAAGGTCTCTGAATCTGAAGAAATCTAAAGGTTCTTTCTTTACTGAATGAATCTTTGTTTAAACTTAAACTTCAATTTAATATAACATTTATTGAGTGCTAATTATGCTATGGGCACTGTGTGAGATATTAGGGGATTAAAATATAAAAAAGCCTAGGCTCTGACCTTAAGAAATTTACTGTTTAGCAAAGAAAACTGCCACCTAAACATACATTTCAGTATACTGTGGTGTGGGAGATTGGCATATTCATGCATATGTTTACTTATACTGGGGAAGTAGCAATGAACACAACAGATAAAATTCCTCTCCTTGGGGAGTTTCCATCCTGGTGGGCCTGGAGAGACAAAAAACAAACAAAATGTATAGTAGGTCAGTGCTATATATTTTCATGGCCATTGTGCTATAGACTAAAATGAGCAGAGAAGGGGGTTGAGAATCTTGGGGCATGGGCATGTTTGACATTTTAGTTAGGAGGGTGAGGCTCTTCACAGAGGTGGTGATGTATGACATGCATCACATGATGCTTTTGGATCACTGTGCATGTACAGTTCTGCCCTAAAAGGTAGGCTTATGGGTCAAGAGGGATGAGATGGGCATCCCGGGCAGAGGGGAAGGAGGCATAAGATCTGTGCAGGGGCCTAGAATCAATTTGGTTATTACCAGAATGTACAAGTAACGAAGGGTAAAGCTAGCCAGAAATAAGGACTGAAGGACTTTTTACCTTGCTGCTGAGCTCGGCTCTGTTCTAAAGGCGATGCTCGCGATGGTTTTAGGCAGTGGAGTGCTATAGTCACCAGGTTTCTAGTCTGGTTGTCTGGGTAAATGTTGGCGCCATTTACTGAAATGGAGACTATAGAAGAACATTGTCAGATTCGCTTCTAGACGTATCAGGCATAGAGGACCAATGGCAAACCAAAGCCGATCATTTATTTCAGCCTGTTGACTATGTGACTCTGAAGAATCGGGGCTGAGCATGAGACTTGATAGGGTCATAAACAGTGAGTTGTCAGGAAAAAACTATACAGGGGCTCAGGGAACACCATTTAAGGTTGTCATTTGAAGATTGTGTGATAAAACATGAATTCACATAAATTAAAATAGGAAAATAAAGAGATAATCAGACTACATATAAACATCATAACTTTGTGATTTTCTGATAGGATGCTTTTTTTAAAAAACATAGGGAACACTCTTTCTTGTTAGACCCATGATCCTGATTTTGGACTGGGGTTGGAAAATTCAAAATGACTACATCATAGTGATAATTCAGGGTCATGTGAGCCAGACCATCTCACCGTGAGCAGTAGGGCCGTGGACTGAAGATGGGCATTGATACTTAGGCTGACACTTGGATCCTTTTATAAGCTCACAATTCCCGATGCACGTTATTTAGGCTTAGAGTTACTACATAGGTGGGGCAGGTGAAAGCCATTGAGGAGGTCTCCTTGGAATCTGAAATTTTCCACTTCATCTAATCCATCCCTCCTTCTCCCTATTTTCTTCTTTCTCACATTTTCCATTCTTCCCTATGCTAGAAGATTATAGAGAAAGGTAAGTGATCGGGCAGTTATGGTTGTGTGGTTGGTGGAGTTTCTCATGGGAAGAGTTTAGGAGAGAATTTGCCCATGGTCTCTATGCCCTGGGTGTAGACAGGTAGGGGTGGGAAGAGGTGATGGGGTAATAAGCTGTGATTTGAGCAATAAAACATCAGGCTGTGATTATGATTTTTTAATTTATTTGTTGAAGTGAATTAAATGCGGACAGTTCTCCACAGCCTGTCTCCCAGGCTTAAGATGAGAAATCTAGGAAAGAAGAAACACATTGACAGAGATCCTGCTCTGTTAGATACCCATCAAGTTCGTTCACACACCTCATTCCATTTTATGTTCACCCTAACTCAGAGAAGGAGACGTGATTATCCACATTTTTTTCTCTTATCCACATTTTAACAGAAGAGGAAATGTTCAAAGAAATTAAGCAACTCGACAAAGTTCACACTGCCCTTCAGTGTCATCTGAAAACACATTACATGAGCCTAACTACTCATGTAATTTAATCTGCGAGTGATGCAAATAAAATTATTCAATTTTACTTTATTTTGGTAAGGAAGAGCTGTCCTCTGGATGCTCAAAATTCTTATAAAACTAAGCTTCTCTGAACATCATTCTGATCTGGGGCAGGCATCAATCTCTGGAGTATTTCTTCATTCCCACTATATCTGTAGAATTCCATATATAATGCTTAGTGAATTATTAGTCTTTGCAGTTTTCCCAATTTCCTGTCGAAGTTGCACCACAGGAAGGGAGCCATGCAGTTGATTACTGAGTGTGTTAATACCTTAGTGATATAAGACGGAAGTACCCCAAGTACGTGGATATTGTCTAGTGATTTATGCCAGGCTGGAGTGTAATAAGGCTCAGATGAAATGCAGCTTTATTTTTAGCTCCCATTCTTGCCCTCCTGAGAGTGTTGAGCTTATTTAAGTCCAAGGGAAATCTCCCATTGGATTATAGTTATCTTGTTTAATTGACCTTCTCATTTTATTCATTCATTCTCACTGTATCCATTCATCTATTCAAAAATGCACTTAAATGTAAATGTTTTGTGCCTAAGACATCATGGGTATAGGGGATGGGATACAAATTTTGAAACATGTTCCCTGCTTCCAAATAAATCAGTTGTATTCATTTTTTCTTTCACTCCTAAATGTTGTTCACTGACACATGAATTCATCCATACACAAACATGACTCATATACCCACAAAAATACACACACACACACGGCTCGAAGATGATACTATTGACAAATTTTGAGTGTGACCAAAATGGCAGGGGCATGACCAGCCATCCTGAAGTGTACCAACTGCTCTGTTACTTCGATTCTATGAGCTGCTCCCCTGAATTGACTTTTTGATTAGGAAATAACTTCTTTATTCCTGATGGCTGTTTATCACTCTGGTCTATTTCTCTAAATCCCTTAATAGGAAAAATATGCTGCAGTGTGACTTTCCACTTTTTCAGCTTGTTCCTGCCTATCAAAATGATGAAAATACAAAGTTAGTCCTGGCTTAGAGTTCCCTTGGTTTGGAAAGTGGAATCATTTGATAGAACCATATTACGTGGGGAAATTTGTCTTTGTGGATTACCAAAGCATTAAGGAAAGAAACTGAAGGAAATGATTACGTATATTCAGTTTTCATTGTCTTGAAAGGGAAAATAATATATCAAATGGATTTTTTAAAAAAATCAAGTACTAGTTAGATCTAACTTATCCCCCCCTACTTTTTTCTCTTGATGGTCTTCATATTACTTTGTAGGAAGCTACTTGTAAATATCAGATTCCAGTTCATGAGCATTTTTGGATCATTTTTAAGGCAAGAAATATCCTCTATGGAAGAAGAGTGTTCTGGAATGGATGGAAGTACATTTGTCCTGGATTGATGTTTCTGAGGCTAGATAGCTTAACGCAAAAGAGCTCAATGATTACAAAGAAAAAAAAAAGTTGTGGTGTCAGCACGCTCTCCTGTAATGTCCTGAGAGCCTTTAAAGCTCAGCCTGGCCGTGATGCCACTTGATGTGTCTCTTGCTGCCAAATTCCTGCCCTTGTGATTCAGTTCAGGCTGTGATCCCATTTGCATACCAAAACTAGACACCATGTTGTTCTTTCATTGTCATGGATGTGTGTGTGTGTGTGTGTGTATGTGCGTGTGTGTGTTTTCAAACAATGCTCATAGGTCTTTTGAAAGCAATTCTCTAATGTATGTTCTGCATATTTGCTATCAGGGATAAACAATAACATTCTGTACCTTTCATCTCTATTTTGTCCATCGTCCGCCTACAGAGTTTAAAGGAATCCTTGTTAGAATCAATGAAATTAACTCCTGCAGGCCAAATATATGTGTATATATACACACCTAGATTTGACAAACTAGCACTGAAGCATGACATTTCAGGTCAGTGTGGTAAAATTCACTTCTTGTAGTTCTCTCATTTTCAAGATAAAGTGAGATGAAGGCCAGAAAGATGAACTAGTGACACATTTATTTATTTATTTATTTAATTTTTAACATCTTTATTGGTGTATAATTGCTTTACAATGATGTGTTAGTTTCTGCTTTATAACAAAGTGAATCAGTTATACATATACATGTATCCCCATATCTCCTCCCTCTTGCATCTCCCTCCCACCCTCCATATCCCACCCCTCTAGGTGGTCACACAGCATCGAGCTGATCTCCCTGTGCTATGCGGCTGCTTCCCACTAGCTATCTGTTTTACATTTGGTAGTGTATATGTGTCCATGCCACTCTCTCACTTTGTCACAGCTTACCCTTCCCCCTCCCCGTGTCCTCAAGTCCATTCTCTACGTCTGCGTCTTTATTCCTGTCCTGCCCCTAGGTTCTTCATAGCCTTTTTTTTTAGATTCCATATATATGTGTTAGCATATGGTATTTTTATTCTCTTTGTGACTTACTTCACTCTGTATGACAGACTCTAGGTCCATCCACCTTAGTGACACATTTAGATGAAAGACACAGGCCTCCTAATTTCTTCACTTATGATTTTTTTCCCTACTTGTTTAGGAAAGACCTTGATATGGTATGTTATGGCAGTCTAAAGGATTTTCATGCTAAATAGATTTTATCATTTCTAAACTCTACTTTATAAATCAAAACCAAGCATTTTCATCTTCATTTTATCGCTATAAAATGATTCCTTCTCTCTCTCTCTTTGGCATAACTTTTATGCTGGAATTGAGAAACTTGTGACCTCAGAAAAGAAATTGCAGTGTCAATTTTTGATTTCCTGCCTTTTCTGAAAGGCTAAATACCTGCTTCAGAATCTGGTATCAATACATTGCATTTCTAACTGATTTTCCTAACTCCACTGATAAAATACCATGAAGGATTTTATAGAAAAAGTACACTTTCATTTAAAGTGGAATCCATAACATATTTTTGACAATGTGTGACTCTGAGTTATTAAAAGATGTAGAACATATTTAATTTTTGTTACTGTGAAAGTAAAGTTATGTTTATGTTTTAACTTGTCAAATTAATCTCTGATCAACATTTAGATTAGGCAGTACCACTGTCAATACTATTTTTCATCATGCTAGACTAGTTATTTAAACCTTTTCTCTGTTACTTTTACATTTGCTTTTCCTGTGATCTTCATTGGGGCATTTGATTTAGGTATTCCTACTTTCCCAAAACAATGAAACCTTCAAAAACACTCTATATGCCACTATTCCATCATTTAACCTGGTTGCCATAATTCACTGACTCTCAGGAATTTCATTAGGGATGGTTTACTTTAAGTCATCCATATTTTCATAACCCTTCTTTCCTCAGCTTGAACTTGTTCAGTGGATGTTGGTTTCTAATGGCAAAGTGTAGAAGACACATCAGTGGATGATTTGAGGAGGCAGCGGCCATCCTGAACTAGGCGATGTTCTCCCACTTTGATACTTTCCTATTTAAAGCCCAAACCTTTTATCCCAAGCCAAACACAGCAATGACTAACTCTGTTTTTCAGTTTTATTGTTGAAGTGTCAACTTGTCTTCCACAAATGGCAGCATGTTTTGTACTTTGTCCAGCATCCTCATGGCAGATCTAACTGCCCTTGAAATGAAACCTCTTGTCTCCAAGAATTTCAAAGCCACTGGCTCCCATAAAACAGCAGAATTGATTGTACTTTAAACGTTAAAGATTTTGTTTTAAAAACTGTTATTTATCTATGCATTTGCAACATAGCTCTGTTTGCAAATTTTGCTCTGAATTATTGGGTTGGCCAAAAAGTTCATTTGGGTTTTTCTATAAGATGTTAAGGGAAAACCCAAATGAACTTTTTGGCCAACCCAATACACGAGGATTGGGAAGATGGGTAGGAACTTCTTAAGCCAGGATAAATGGCAAGAAGCCATAGAACCCAACAATCTCTGAGATATAATTGCCACTATATCTCTGAGATATAATTGCTATATATAAGTCAAACTATTGTAATAAAAATTCTTATATTTGAAGGTCCAAATGATCATAGTCACGTAATATGTATTTATTAGCAATCAAAATTTTTTTCCTTTAAAATGATGAGCTCTAAGGCAAAGTATTAGTATTAACAGCAATTTGTTGTATAGACTTTGTTACATAGTAGGTGCTCGATAAATGTGCATTGAATTGAATTTAGTGTTAAATGAGAGATGTGGACTCTGTGATCCTTAATAGCTCATCCTACTTTGACCTATGATTTTATGAATTGTTCCATGAAGAACCAGGTTTATAGATAGTGAAAAGCTTCCTGATAGGTGGATTGTCCAATACTTCAAACTCCAAAGATGGACATCTGACCACAGACCTCATGGAATACTGATAAAACAGACCAGCCTTCCCTGAAGACTGGTCCATACCAGTTTCCATATTGTGTGATATATATTAATATCAGATGCCAAATACAAAATAGCAGGGATTGTTATTCATTAGAATTATATTTGATTTACTTAAAGAAAGTGTAATTCCACTTCCTTTAAAATTCTTCATACATTTTTGGAGAAATTATAGAAATCTACTTTACATTGCATCTGTAATAATGAGTATTGCATGGTTATTAGGAGTTAGGAAAAGCTCAGCTAAATTATCCTAAATTTCCTTTCCTTTCTATTCCTACTTGGTTGTGTATGTGGGCTCAAGTGAATAAAAATAAAAATTGTTCACTTTTATGTAGCATTTTAAGATATATTATGTACTTACTGATAAATGTGGATAGATAATCCGATTTAAAATGAAGAACTAAACCTCAACGAGGTTGTCATTTGACCAGCCCTACTCTGTAGGGAGCAGGGTCACAATTTGAACCTACTTATTTGATTGATAACCTGGTCTATTTTATGCTATGCCATACCAGTACTTATCACAGTTCTTTACAGGCTCTGTGCCCATGTAAATTTAATATCTTTCCTGACCTCTTCTGTGTATAGGAAATTAGTCTTCAAGGGTTGCGAACTCCACACAGGTTACTGGTTTTAAGCTAAGGGTCTGTAGGCTGAGCATGTAGTGTGTAGTAAAAAGATAATGAAGATAAAGTGCGAGGGACTCCAGAAACTAAGACCCTGTTTCAAAAACAAATTGTTTTCCGTTTCCTATGGCTTCTCCCCGACGTGAAGTAATTGCCCAATCCCTCAAATCCTCCTTTGAGGCTCCAGCAGGCTAATTCAATCTCATGCACTTGGATTTTGAAAGAGTCAAGTTGATAGCCCTGTGAACCTGTTTATCTGATCTGGCGTTGTTGCTTTTCTTTCCCCGCGATCAATCGATATACCTGGATCAGGTATTTAAGAACATTGAGAAAAATGGGCTTTTGCCTTAATGTTTTATATTGTGCTTAATTGAGATCGTGACTCATTTGTGACATTCACTGTTGAAATGAAAGTTAATTCTGGCTTTGGTATATTTTTCTCATATACATGTGCACATATATATATATATATATATATATGGCTCATAAATACAATAACATATATATATTATTACTCCCATTGTGAAGGTCATGGGCAGTGTAACTGTGGAAGATGTGACTGCAAAGTAGGCTGGCATGGGAAAAAGTGCGAGCACCCACTTTCCTGCCCGCTGTCAGCTGAGGAGAGTATCAAGAAATGCCAGGGAAGCTCTGCTCTGCCTTGCTCTGGAAGGGGTAAGTGAGGGTCTCAGGCCTTGTGACCCATCGCCTCCTGTGAGTCAAATGAATTCAGTTCACATGTATCTTATTTAAAAGGTAGCTGAGATTCCTGAATGAGGAAAGATTAGTCTTTTCAGAACTAATAATGACTCCAGTATCCATGAGTGAAAGTACATGGAGAAATATAATAATCTCATTCTTTCTCCCTCTCTATCACACACACACACACACACACACACACACACACACACACACACACACACACCCATCGGTCTACTTTAGCTCTGAGGTCTCTTCAATTTCTATTCAGTTCAATGCTACATTAAAAACGAAAAAAACAGGTTGGATATTTGCTCAGAGCTTTCTCAGTAAGATCATCTAATTGTCCACTGACATTTCTGAAACTTAATAACATCCTATTGAGTTGTACTGTTGGCTTTTGAAAAAGTATTGTATCGACAGATAGCTTGGAATAAGCTTTTCTTGTCTTAGACGGCATGTAGCCTCAGGTGTGCTCTTGGTATCAGATCAGTACAAATTGGAGGAGAAGGAAGAATTCATCTAGGGGAAAGCTGGTTTCATTCTTTTTGATTTATCCAAATAAGAAATACAATTTCACCTCTCACATGAAAATGGCAAAGTTAATGTGAAATTTGCTTTCAGAGGTACTGGTAATTGAAGTTATTACAAATTTTATTCATGAAAGAGGAAAAGGAGAACGATTTCCTTTATCTGAATGTTAGATCAGAAATTTAATTTTATGTTGCAGGGTAATTTTTTTTTGAAAAGTGAATTTTTAAATTGAGATATAATTCAAATGTCATAAAATTCACTCTTTTAAAGTATACAACTTAGTGGGGGTTTTTTAGTATATTCACAGAATTACCCAACCATCACCACTGCCTCATTCCTAAACATTTTCGTCATCACAGAAAGAAACTCTGTACCCTTCCTGGTCACTCCCCATTATCCTCTCCACTCAGCGCCTAGAAACCATTAATCTACTTCCTGTCTCTGTGGATTTGCCTAATCTGGATATTTCACATATAAATATGAAATATGTGTTCTTTTTGCTCCTGTTTTTTTTTTCACTTAGCTTAATGTTTTCAATGCTGTAACATGTGTCAGTACTTCATTCATTTTATGGCTGAGTAATATTCATTTGTATGGATATACCACATTTGTTTATCCATTCATCTGTTAATGAACATTTGGGTTGTTTCTACTTTTTGGCCATCGTAAATAATGTTCTGTGCATATTTATGTACAAGTTTTTCTGTGGACATGTGCTTTTGATTTCTCTTGGATATCTACCCATGAGGGGAATTGCTGGGTCATATGGTAACTCTATGTTTAACTTTTTGAGGTACCACAAAACTATCTTTAAAGTGACTACACCATTTTACATTCCCTCCAGAAGCGTATGAAGGTTCCAGTTTCTCCACATCCTCACCATTATTTGTTATCATATGTCTTTTTCATTACTTATAGTTTTTTTGGGGGGGTGGGGGGCAGAAAACTCCCAAAGTCTCCAAGATTATTTGTAACATAGTATTTTCTCATACTCTGATATTCATCCTTAATGATTATAAGGAGGACGGTAGGATATGGGTAGAAGGAATTTTTAATTTCAGAAGCATTTCTGAATTGCCCCATCTTTCATTAATACTCCCAGGCTGGAAGCAACGTTCTACCAGCGTTAATAAAATATTGTGACTATAGTGCTTGAGTAAGCCTATTATGCTCTTAAAATAACAAAGACTAAAAATCAGTATTCCTCGGACTACTGGTATTATTTATTGCTAAAAATAACAAATTATAGGACTTCCCTGGTGGCGCAGTGGTTAAGAATCCACCTGCCAATGCAGGGGACACGGGTTCAAGCCCTGGTCCAGGAAGATCCCACATGCTGCAGAGCAACTAAGCCTGTGTGCCACAACTACTGAGCCTGCGCTCTAGAGCCCACGAGCCACAGCTACAGAGCCCGCGTGCTGCAACTACTGAAGCCCACGTGCCTAGAGGCTGTGTTCCGCAACAAGAGAAGCCACCGCAATGAGAAGCCCGTGCACCGCAACGAAGAGTAGCCCCTGCTCGCTGCAACTAGAGAAAGTCTGCGTGCAGCAATGAACACCCATCGCAGCCAAAAATGAATAAATAAGTAAATACATTTATTTTAAAAAATCAATAAAAATAAATTATACAATGGAAAAATTTTAAAAGCATATAAAACATATCTCAAACATAGACAATGACTTTAAGTAGATATATATATACACACACATATATGTGTATTTATATATTTGCCAGTGGTTTCTCATTTATCTTGAAATTTTTTTATATAATGCTAGTGAAAGAGAAGTATTTGTGGACTTTATATATCAATGTTAAATAAACTCTGACAACCACATATTTGTCTCCTACCTTTCTAGAGATTCATTAAGTTATTTAGCTACCATTTTTAAGCAATAGCTTATATTTAAAGTTTATTTTATTAAAAAGGTGTTGCTATGTATAGAATTGTATTTTTTTATTTTTTTGTAATTCATTCAAGCCTTTTGAAGCACTTTACAGATAAATATAAGCTTCTCTAGTTTCCTCACAGGGAAACGGAAGTATTGATGAGTGAAGTGATTTTCCAGGGAACTGTAACAAAATATAAGAATTTTGAGAATGAAGACCAAGGATTTATGACAGGCAGTCCAACGCTCGGACCAGTGGTTAGAGACTTTCTTTTTCATAGGGCTACATCTGCAAACTCCTGGGCACTGGAGGTCTTAAAGCAAATGGCCAGTATGAAAACTTTCAAAGGATTAGTTTTGCAATTTATGAATGACAACTGCAGCTGTGGTTACATGAGTGAGGAAAGCAATTACAAGGCTCATCGGTTCTCCCCCCGGAGAGCCTCAGCAGCTCGCTAGCTGGGACCAAGGAAAAAAAAAACAATTCTCCTGGTAGAATTAAATTAGATTTACTTGCTTGTGCTGCTGATCACTAAGTGTGACCATTCTGTCTCAAAGGTAGGGGAATAATTTAGAGGATCTTTAAAATTCTCTATTAATTCCTGTGATTCCTTGATTTCTGTCCCTTCCTTTAGTTAGAGGACTCTCATAAAGACGATATTGATGTACAGTGCTTCATCCTGCTCCGGGGTTGGAAGGCGGGCACAGCTTTCTCAATTCTCCTATCAATGTTCAGCTCAAAAATTTTAAATGGCTTATGATAGTCTACGCATTAGTTTTAAACTCTTCTTGATTAAAAATGCACTTTTATTGTTATTGAGGTTCTCCTGAGTATGTGTCTAGCTTTGGCCAGAAAATGTGAGCAAAATGTGTCACTTCGGAGCAGAAGTTGAGGCAGTGAGAGATTTGCCATTCTGTCTTTTTCCCTAGCAAGGGGACTTCAAGTCTGAGGTGGTGGCAGATCCATTAGCCTGGTCTCTGAATGAGGATGATCAGCAGAAACCTCTGCCGACCCACCGAGGTTCTGTCGAACGAGTGAGAAATAAACCTTTGTTGTTTTAAGCAGCTGGGATACTGGGTTGTTTGTTATGGCTTCAGAACTCCTGACTCATACTCTCTCTGCATACAAAATTAGGGAACACAGCTAAAGCAAAGCAAACAAACAAGCAAATGCAACAAAAATCACACTCAATCCAAAGAGATAAGCATAAAAAAGTTGAGGTTTGGGCTTCCCCGGTGGCGCAGTGGTTGAGGGTCCGCCTGCCGATGCAGGGGACACGGGTTCGTGCCCCGGTCCGGGAGGATCCCGCATGCCGCGGAGCGGCTGGGCCCGTGAGCCATGGCCGCTGAGCCTGCGCGTCCGGAGCCTGTGCTCCGCAACGGGAGAGGCCACGGCAGTGAGAGGCCT
>NC_041226.1:72086355-72096373 GCF_002837175.3 Physeter macrocephalus
CTGCGTACCGCAAAAAAAAAAAAAAAAAAAAAAAAAAAAAAAAAAAAAAAGAGGTTTATAACTATGTATGTATATCGTATCAGTATCAATATCTAAATCAACATAAATATCTATATATTTTATAAATGACGTTTTTATACAATTCTGTCAACAGCATTTATGTGCACTTATTCGACAAGTTAAATGCTAAGAGCAATGAATGCATTATCTTTTTTAATATTCCCCAAACACTATGAGATCGGAAGAAATATAATTCTTCTTTTTACAAAAGAAGAAATTGGAAATTTGAACAGTTTACCATCTTACATAGTAGGTGCCAGATGTGCAACTTTTCATAGAAACTTTTCATACAGGCCCTCTGATGCCAGAGCTGTCATCTTAGGTAATGTACTCACATGCCACAATTAGTCAACGTGTTCTTTTAACATGTCAACTTTCTGAACAACTTGTCATGAATATATTTTCTTGTTATAAATATTCTTCTGCAAAATTATGGATATGGCTACATAGTAGTCCATAATATGGTTGTAGCAAAAGAATTTAATCAACCCCCTTTTATGAGACATCTACATTGTCTCTTGTTTTATTCAAGTTATAAATGTTATAATTTACATTCTTGAAGTGGAATATTTGCATAAATCCTAAGTATTAATTCTTAGATGTGGATTGCATAGATCTAAATGAATAAAAATATATTAAAACTTTTTAATTAAAAAATTGCCCAAACAATGTATAGCCTCTAGAAAAATTGTTCCAGTATATACCCTCCTACCAGGCGTGGAAGAGAGGTTCCCTTTACCCACCAATAGTGACAATTTTAAATAATTAGTTCGCTTTTCTTGGTGTATTTTGCTCTTCGTGTTGTAAACTTTTACTTTATCAAACTCCTTTCGCTGACTTCTATAATCATCAAAACAAATGATTTATCTGCAGGCATTAATATTCAGAAGCTTGTGTTTGCCTTCTTTGATCATCATTTGTCCTTATGTCTAAGTCATCTTTTTGTTTGGTATTGCACTCCCATGTGTTTTGGGTGTCTGTCCTCTGTGCCCTTTGGTTTTCTTTCATCAGACTTGTTCTAAGAGGTATTGCATATGTTTTGGTCCTTCAACACACATACCCATACACCTCCACAAGGGGAGATGTGGAGTGGAAGAAGAATGACAAATTGAAGCTAATTATTTAATATTGTAGCTTCCAGAAAATAGGAACCATGTCCTCATTTTTATCAATTAGTATGCTTTAATTAATTAATTAAGCAAGTTGGTTCAGGAACGTACTTTCAAAGAATGATAGCATGCCAAATTCTCACCATCTGGAGTTTTTTCAATTTAAGCCGTAATTTATCTCTCCTTTTTAGTGGCAAAGCACACCTTTAAGTTCTTTTGCTTTTATTAATCAGAGAAGTTTTCTATGATGCATGTATTTCTTTAACCTATGTGATTTTGACTCTATGTGATTTTTTTGGCAACTAAATCATTTTTCTTATTCATGTATACAGAGATACAATTATTATTTGGAACATAGCTTTTTTTTTAAATTGGAAATCCTCTGAAATTTTTAAAAAAATTTTTTGGGAGGAGAGTCTTTTAATTTTTTTTTAAATTTTTATCAGCTTTATTGAGGTATAATTGATGTACAAAAACTGCACATATTTAATGTATACAATTTGATGAATTTGGACATGTGTATACACCTGTGATGCCATCACCACAATTAGGGTGATAAGCATATCCATTACCTCCAAAAATGTCCTTGTATCCCTTTGCTTTTGTGTGTATGTATGTGTGTGTGTGTGTGTGTATGTGTGTAAGAATGCTTAGCACAAGAGAGATCTAAAATAGTCAAACCTATAGAAGCAGAAAATAGAATGGTGGTGGTCAGGGATGGGGAAAGGAGGATATGGGGAAGTTTTTATTCAATGGGTATAAGTGTCAATTATACACGATGAATGAGGTCTAGAGATCTGCTATACCACAGAGTGCCTCTAGTTAACAATTTTAACTTTTTTTGTGTGGTTTTGTGGACTGAAAAACATTTTTTAAATTAATTAATTAATTTTTAAAATCTTTGGCTGTGTTGAGTCTTCGTTGCTGCGCGCGGGCTTTCTCTAGTTGCACCGAGCGGGGGCTGCTCTTCGTTGCGGTGTGCGGGCTTCTCATTGCGGTGCCTTCTCTTGTTGTGGAGCACAGGCTCTAGGCACGCAGGCTTCAGTAGTTGTGGCACGGGTGCTCAGTAGTTGTGGCTCGCGGACTCTAGAGCACAGGCTCAGTAGTTGTGGCTCACGGGGCTTAGTTGCTCTGCGGCATGTGGGATCCTCCCAGACCAGGGCTCGAACCGGCGTCCGCTGCATTGGCAGGCAGACTCTCAACCACTGCGCCACCAGGGAAGCCCTCTGTTATGGCTTTTATGTGCTCTATTATCATGGAATAACCCACAATAGAAAGGTGGTATCTAGGAAGAGCAAAGCCTGTTTGTTATTTGCTTCCTTTGTACTCAGAAAATACTTATTAGAATGTCTTTAAAGTGTATATGCAATCCACACTTCACAAAACCTCAGGAATGTAAATACTCTTTCTTATGACTTTATTGAAGATAGTACAGAGACAAAAAGAGTGGGATCAAGTGGGAGAACTAAATCTGGGGCCTCTAGCATCCTTTATGTCCTCATGATGTGTTGGGACTTCTGTGTGTTGGTGGGGCATTTTCTACCTTCATGAGGAAGCCAAAGGTGCAGGTGCCCAGAACTGGTCTTTTTCTGGATGGTCCTGATTCAATCCAGTATTTAACCTCTCAGTCATATGAAGAAGCAGCATTTACTAAAGCCATAATTTGTGTACATTGAAGGAAACTGCTAAAAATAATGGAAACAAGCCAAGAAAAGATCTCATGCAAGACAGTTATGTAGGCACTCCCCTTTCCAGTGGGTAAATAATGAT
The DNA here is from genome assembly GCF_002837175.3 of Physeter macrocephalus. NCBI lineage: Eukaryota > Metazoa > Chordata > Mammalia > Artiodactyla > Physeteridae > Physeter > Physeter macrocephalus. The sequence continues at coordinate 72,089,295 of NC_041226.1, forward strand.
CTCTGTTCTTTATTTCACCTTCTTTTTTCATCTTGCCTTTCCTCTTGCTATTTTTGTATTCAGCAGAGCACAAAGGAAATTCAGAAGCTGAATTTAATAATTTTGTCTATCTTTTAAAAAGACGGTGGAAAATAATTCAATGGAAAATAATAAACAGAGTGTTTTTTTTGATAACCTGAGTATTTTCTAATCCAGAGTCCAGAAAACTGTATCACTCCCAAGACAGAGTGAATATTTTTTTTCGTGTTCCAGTCAGCGATCTTGCCTAAATGCTTTATCTATGGCAACAGAACACTTTGTGTCAAAGACAGGAATCGATCCAAATAAAAGGACAATTTTTATTACGTTTTGCGTAATTTTTATGTGGTAAATTGAAAACTGGTGAAATTTTTTGGCTAAGAAAACTTCCTAGGAAAGGCTGCAGTGAATATTGTCAAAATCTATTTGAAATGAAAATAGAATATTGGACATGAATTCAACCCCGAGTTCTTTAAGGGACCTTAAAATGAAACGTGTGACAACTATGACAATTTTGTTACTTTACTTATATATTTATTTCTATTAAAACATTAAGCACACAGTGAAGGATGTAATGTGGGGCTCTAGTGGTTATTTAATTGGTTTTATTCAATATAAATAAGCAAACCAGATATTTTTAGTGGGAAAATAACAATCTCTTCTGCTACCAGCCGTAATCTTCGCAGAACTACACAGTCTACAGACTTTCTTTTTAACAGAAAATCAATGAGGCAGAAGGTCATTATTTTGTCTAGGCTTTAGGGTCATGTAGATGATCAGAACTCTATGATTCCTTTCTTGGATACATAAGATGCCATTAAAAATTTATAAGGCTGGTCATTGTGTTATATTTGCATATATTTGCATGATGAATATATATGCAAATATTATAGTCAATAAAAATTAGTATGTACAATGTATAATCATACTAGAGCACACTGACATCTTATGCATCATATTTTCATTAGTGATGTTGCTCATCGAATTTAATAAATCTAATATTTATTGATCACCTTACCAAGTATCTCTATGCTAAGCTGGGGATCAGGAAACTAGGACCAGGAGGCCCACATTTGGTTTTTGTAAGTAAAATTTTATTGGAACACAGCTATGCTCATTTGTTTACATATGGCTGCCATTTTGCTATCATGGCAGAGTTGCCACAGAGGTGTATGGTACACAGGGCCTAAAACGTTTACTATATGGCCCTTTACAGAAGGAGTTTGCTGATTCCTATGCTAAGCATTTGTGATAAAAGTGACAAAGAACAGGTTGAGTGTCTTGAGGGTCAGGGCAAGAAGATATGATTTTCTAAATAAATTTGGGGGCATATAGGGCTTCATGAAGTGAGTGAAGCTAAAACTGAGTTTACCTATAAGTAGCATTAGACAGATACTGGTTTAGAAAAAAGAGCATTCCCGCTAGAGGGAACAGCATGGAGAGAAACACCGAGTCAACAAGGGAATAACTTATTCAGGGGTCAGGGGACAAACTCACTTTTGATGATATCTGAAGAATCAGACAGTGGTGGGAAGCAGCCTGGGGGGCAAATGCCATTTCTCCCATCCCCCATTACCCTCTCTCCATGTTGTGATGGGTTTGAGACAGAAAAAACAACTTCTCTGCAGACCTCTTGTTCTCATAATTGTCATAGGAGGTGGATGTTAGTAAGAAGGACGCACATTGTAAGCACAGATTTTAAATACACTGCAGTGATGTCATAGAAGTGCCAGGTTAACCTTGCTCAGTGCCTACTCCAGTGCATCGTCCGCTAAAATGCCAAGTTTAATGTCACTAAAGTGGCCAAGATCCAACCTTCCCATACACAAGACAAGTAGGCTAACATCCTCTCCTGTGCTTTCCTTCCTCTTTCCTATACCTCCAGTCGTGTTTACTTACCTACTGAGGGAATAGGAGAAGACAAACACAATTCTAAAAGTGGCTGTTTTATTGAGTCATTCATATTACCAAAGTAAAATGACAGCAGTTTAGCAGCTGGATTGGTATTTTGAGGGTCACATTATCTGTAACGGGTATGTGTACACATACCTGCATGTTTTAAATGGCAAAAGGACATTGTGTCGTAGTGAGGCAAGATAGTGGGTTCTTGGTTTGGGCTGAGAAACCCTAGACTGAGCCTGGGCTCTGCCACTAACCAGGTGTATGATCCAGCAAGTCACAGGCTACCTTAATGGTGACTTTGAACTTAGCTTCTTCAGGCTACTTTTCCTCTCCTTTGCTTCTCTCTGCAGCAAGTGAACTTGACTCTGTGTTCTGACTCACTTGGATCTGTAGATGCTGTATGCTCTCACGGGCCCCATGTGTTTCTTTTATGACTCACCTTCCTGACCGACTTTGTCTCTGGTTTTGCATAGCTAACTAGATAGCTGACTGCTCTTCAGGAGAATAAGGTGACTAGCCAAGCTGTTTTCTAGAGTCTGCTTTCTACCAAGTGACTGTTTTGGGTACAAACTAATATATTCTTCAGTCATGGAATCCTTTCATTTGCAGTGTAACAGTTAAGATGGATGAGGTTTGGTTCTTCATAAATATTTATTTCTTATGTGATGCCTTTCATTTGGATAAAGGAGGAAAGACAGGATTCTTTGGCTTCTTATTTAAGTTTCTAAATAATTTTGGCCTCTTTGCTGCTCAAAATATCCATGCCATGTGGATGCTTGTAAATAGTACCAAATGGTCTGGCATAGTACAGTCATGAGCCGTTTAAGGTTTGAACGGTCCCAAGGATGAAACAGAAAATATTTGAGGTCCTATGTAAAGTTCTTTATAAGGACATTAAATCATTTGCCAGGATTTCTTTCTCTGGATTTTTTTCCTAAAGCCCTGTGTTGCACAATAGTTAACTGAAGGAGCTTAAAAGAAATGTAAAAAAAACATCGCCAGCAGATATAGAGTATAGGGTGACTAGAAAGGTGTCTCACACAGCTTCACTTGATTAACTTGCTGGAAGTGTGCGTATCATTAATGTTACTATTAAATTATAGTCACCACAGTGAGATGATCGCAGAACTTATACGCTTGAGTGTAGTTTACTGTAATCATAAAGAGACGGTAGCAAAACCCAAGAGGTGTAATTCATGCTTGACTCTAAAGGCACTATTCTGGATGCTTCTGCACCATAAAAAGAGAAGCCCAGCAGGATTATTAGTAGATGAGATCCTGGATGGGGTAGGAGGCCTGAAGTCTTGTGGCCGCACAGAGGTGTGACAGGGCTGGAACATGCTGACATTGTTCAACCCTGTTCCCAAATGTCACTCCCATGCTTCACTTGTATGGTCCCTGGGAAAACTCTCGACAGGCATCTGCTTCCCGTTTGCGTTGAGAGGCGCCCACAATGCTGCCATCTTGTGCTTCCTTTGGGCATCTATAGCCTCATCCGGTCAGTCACTTTCCGATCCTCAGGGCGTGTGCCTCTGCGGATGCAGGAATTCAAGAGATGACCGTATGGCCTATGAAAGCCTCTCGGGGCAGGTGTGCTCACCCCATTTATTGTTTGTGTGGCCCTGGGAAGTTGTATTTTAGCTTTATGGACCCTCGGTTGTTATCTCTAAAAACAGTATTATTATAGCGGCTGTTTCCTCTAAAATGTTGTGAGGGGCGATTAAGATGGCGCATAGGAAATTGTTTTGTTAACTTTAAAACCAACATGCAGTTGTGAGGGATTGCAAGGGTTTAAGCAGACGACATAGCAGCTGAACTCAAGGCCATAGAATTTAAGAGAGAAAACAAGATCAATATGCCTTCACTCATTCATTCATTAATTCATTCATACAGTCAACATATATTTATTGGGATCCTACTGTGTGCCTAGAACCAGTCTAGGAGCTTAGGATAGAATCATAAATAAGGCAGCCAAAGTCAGGGCTCTCCGAGAGCTTGTGGTGAGTTTGGTCAGAGAAGTTAAACAAGAAAACAAATAATTGTGGTTAGTGCTAGGAGAAGGAAATCCAGGTAAGGTGGTCAGCAGCCCTCTCTGAGGAGTACTGCTTGGCCAGATCTGAGTATGAAAAGGGGTCAAATACGAACTGAGGGAAGATGGCCAGAAAACAGAAAAAAACAAAAATGTTTATACCAAATGTCAGACTCAAGTAATGAAGGTTTTCTGGAAGAGATCAAAGTTGGGTGGGCTTTGTTCTTTAAGAATCCAGAGAGGGGCTTCCCTGGTGGCGCAGTGGTTGCGCATCCGCCTGCCGATGCAGGGGAACCGGTTCGCGCCCCGGTCTGGGAGGATCCCACGTGCCGCGGAGCGGCTGGGCCCGTTAGCCATGGCCGCTGAGCCTGCGCGTCCGGAGCCTGTGCTCTGCAACGGGAGAGGCCACAACAGTGAGAGGCCCGCATACTGCAAAAAAAAAAAAAAAAAAAAAGAATCCAGAGAGGGGGGACTTCCCTAGTGGTCCAGTGGTTAAGACTCCATGCTTCCAATGCAGGGGACGAGGGTTCGATCCCTGGTCTGGGAACTAAGATCCCACATGCCCTGGGGTGGGGCCAAAAAATTAAATAAAAAAACAGAATGCAATGTGAGCTCCTACCTGATTTAATGTGTCTGTGAGATGGCCGGGGCATCAGGGATTTTAAAAGCTCACTGGTGATTCGGCTATGCAGCCACATTTAGAATCCCTGCCCTGCAGAGTTGTGTAATGGGCATAGTCCTGCAGCGAAGGACGGACACTTTTGCTTTTGCCCTGCTTCCTGCAGAGCAAACCGGGCTTCAGGGGGTGCTTAAGAGTTGCAGAAAAATTACTGTCCTGCGGTGTCTTTGCCTGCTGCTCCATTGAATAGATGGGAAAGCAATGAGGCAGTGGGTGGGCGTGGGAAAGGTATGCTCTTGGAGAAAGGGATAAAGAATGTTCAAAACAGAACGTCCCATCAGGAGGTACAGAAATATGAAAGAAGATGGTATATTTGTTCAGGGAATTGCTCCATCCCAGTTTTTGTATATCTGAGGTGGGAGTGAGAATCTGTATTTTTAAATAGATCAGTGAAATTACGAAACATTTGGCTATGAATGCGGGGGGTAAACCTCATTTCACAAAAATATCCTTCCATGGTCCTCAATTGTCCAGAGGCCTGGACCTGCTTTCAAGCTTCACGGATTGTTTTCTGAGAACTAATCTGTGATGTGTTTTTTCAACCAGAATATTTGTATTGTAATGAGGGATTCTTGGAATTCTCTACCCAAGGATTCTTTACCTGAAATTCACACAACTCTGGAGGTTTATGGTTGGGTGCCAGGGCAATAAGCACCTCTTATAATAGCTCAAATATATTATACATACCTCTTATATTTTTATAAAGAGAGGGTCTGTGGCTTCTTTTACCAGATTCTGTTGATAAAAGGGCTGCATGATATCAACAAAAGGTGGAAGTGATTTAGAAACCATTGCATAAAACCAAAACACTTTTAAAGAGATGTTACAGTAGATTATTAAGGAACGTATTTTGAGGTAGATGTGCCTTAACTAGACATTGTATAGTTTAATAGTTGAATTAGTAAATTATCCAAATAGTAATCAAATATAGAAATACTTTGTGATATCTAGTTGTATTTGTAACTTATCATGTGGCTTCTTTTCTTCTTTATTGAGGTATAGTCGATGTACAATATTATGTAAGTTTTGGGGGTACAACATAGTGATTTACAATTTTAAAGGTTATATTCCATTTATAGTTATTATACAATACTGGCTATATTCCCCATGTTGTACCATATATCCTAGTAGCCTATTTATTTTATAGATAGTAGTTTGTACCTCTTAATCCCCCACTCCTGTCTTGCCCCTCCTTCCTTCCCTCTCCCCACTGGTAACCACTAGTTTGTTCTCTATATCTGTGAGTCTGTTTCTTTTTTGTTATATTCACAAGTTAGTTTTATTTTTTAGATTCCACATATAAACAACATATAGTATTTGTCTTTCTCTGTCTGTCGTGTTTCACTTAGCATAGTACTCTCCAAGTCCATCCCTGTTGCTGCAAATGGCAAAATTTCACTTTTTATTTTATGGCTAAATAGTGTTCTGTTGTATGTATGTGTATATATATATGTGTGTGTGCGCAAATACATGGGTGTATGTGTGTATATATATGGGTGTGTGTGTGCATACATATGGGTGTGTGTGTATACATATGGGTGTGTGTGTGCATACATATGGGTGTGTGTGTATATATATGGGTGTGTGTGTGCATACTTATGGGTGTGTGTGTGCATACATATGGGTGTGTGTGTGCATACATATGGGTGTGTGTGTGCATGTATATGGGTGTATGTGTGTATATATATGGGTGTGTGTGTGCATACGTATGGGTGTGTGTGTGCATACGTATGGGTGTGTGTGCACACATATGGGGGTGTGTGTGCATACATATAGGGGTGTGTGTGCATACTTATGTGTGTGTGCATATATATGGGTGTGTGTGTACATATATATGGGTGTGTGTGTGCATACATATATGTGTGTGTGTATATATATATGGGTGTGTGTGTGCATATATATGTGTGTGTACATATGGGTGTGTGTGCATACATATGGGTGTGTGTGTGCATATATATGGGTGTGTGTGTGCATATATATGGGTGTGTGTGCATTATATACACATACACCCCCCACATCTTCTTTAACCACTCATCTGTTGATGGACTCTTAGGGTGCTTCCATATTTTGGCAATTGTAAATAATGCTGCTATGAACATTGGGGTGCATGTATCTTTTTGAATTAGTGTTTTAGTTGTTTTTTGGGGGTGGATAAATACCCAGGAGTGGAATTTCTGGATCATATGGTAGCTCTATATTTAATTTTTTGAGAAACCGCCATACTGTTTTCCATAGTGGCTGTACAAATTGACATTCCCACCAAAAGTGTACGAGGGTTCACTTTTCTTAGCATCTTTGCCAACATTTGTTATTTGTGATCTTTTTGATGATAGCCATTCTGCCAGGTGTGAGGTGATATCTCATTGTGGTTTTTTTTTTTTTTTTTTGTGGTATGCGGGCCTCCCTCTGTTGTGGCCTCTCCCGTTGCGGAGCACAGGCTCCGGACGCGCA
>NC_041226.1:72096712-72118914 GCF_002837175.3 Physeter macrocephalus
TGGCCTCTCCCGTTGCGGAGCACAGGCTCCGGACGCGCAGGCTCAGCGGCCATGGCTCACGGGCCCAGCCGCTCCGCGGCATGTGGGATCCTCCCAGACCGGGGCGCGAACCCGGTTCCCCTGCATCGGCAGGCGGACGCGCAACCACTGCGCCACCAGGGAAGCCCCATCATTGTGGTTTTAATTTGTATTTCTCTGATGATTAATGATGTGGTGCATCTTTTCCTCTGCCTGTTGGCCATCTGCATTTCCTCTTTGGAAAAATGTCTACTCAGGTTTTCTGTCCATTTTTTAAATGGGTTGTTTGTTTTTTGATGTTGAGTTGTATGAGCTGTTTATATATGTGTGGTATTAACCCCTTATCGGTGATATCATTTGCAAATATTGATATTTTCTCCCGTTCGGTAGGTTGTCTTGGCTTTTTTTAAAAAAATGTGTTCACAAGATTCAAGTTTGGAACGAAAAGATGGACCAAACCCAAAACCATTTTATTCTAAGTCATGAGAATTTGTCACTGAAGTTTCTTATTAGGATAATTGGAAACACAGATGAAATTTCAAGCAGAGAATAAAAATTAAGTTCCTGTTTTTCCCTCAGAACAGAATGACATTTCTTCTATAATGCTCTGGGTTTTAGTCTCTACTCATGACAGGTGTCCATTCTGATTAATAAATGTTGCTGTCCGGAATGCTCATAAGAGTATAACCTGCCATTCTAGAAATAACAGGAGTATAGGAACAAGAACAGAAGGAAATTTAATTTGTATGCTAATCAAGTTCTCTTCGGAATTTTATTAATTATATAAAAATATAATACAGAAATACAATTGGTGTTTTGCAATACCTCCATGGCTCCAAACTAAGATTTAGCCAGTCTATAAACTTCTTTCTAATCAACATTCAGTCATAGTATTACTTTTTTAACTTTGGCTAGTTAATATCCGTATGAGTCTTAGAAATATGAGGGATAGGGATAAATTATCAAAGAAAATTTCAAACAGTGTGACAGAGCACACAACCTGAGGAAACAGTAGAGTAGGTAGAAAAACAGGTCGTGAAGCAGCAATAACTTCTGTGATTATTAATCTTGAATGATCCAGGCGCTACCTCCTGGGCTTGTAACTGTTTGTTCATCATATATCCATTCATGTATTCATTTCTTTATTCAATGCAATTAATTACATTGACAATATAAAATGACAAGGAGGATCTCCCTAATATTTACTTTAATGGAATAATTTGGGTAGCTGTTATTTTAACTTTGATGTTGCTTCTAGATTCTGGTTGAATCCAAGGGCTTTATTTCTATGTATAAACTGGCTTCACTGAGAGAAATGATGCATAATGAGAATATTGGCTGTTATCTGTTCAATGTAGGCAATACACTGGAAAGCATTCACGAGACCATGGTTGATGCTTACCGTAGATCAGAGACTCTCAGTAACGAAAAGGTGGAGCATTACTGCTGCCAGATCACATTTAAGAGAGATCCCCACTTGTGGACATATTAAGAGTTGTTTGGTTTTTATGTCCTGAAAGAAGTCTAGCTTTCTTGATTATGTTTTTAATTCCTTTGTCATTAATTACAGTGCTGAGGATATAACAGTATTACACAACGTCTATTTTAATTGAGTCATTTGGATGCAAATGGCAGAATCCCAGTTCAACCAGAAACAAATGAGTTATGTGCTTACCTAACTGAGAAAGACAGGGGTAAAGATGACCTTTAGAAGTGGAAAAGGGATTTCTCTCTCCTTCTCTCTTTTCTCTCTCTCCCTCACACACACACACACACACACACACACACACGCTGTGTGTGTGTGTGCAGGCACATGTCCACACTCAACTGCCCCCAGCACACACATTTCTGCTTCTGTCAGAATTTTGCTCTTAATCTTGCCTACTGCAGATGAATTTTTATCCATGCAGGAGGCTCATGGGTTTTAGCAACACCTAGGGTTGTATTTTTACTGTGCCCTGACCAAGGAAAATAAGAGACTTGGCCTTGGCAGTTCAAGGGAGAAACAAAAATAACTGGCGGATTACCTTAGCTTGGAACCATGATCAATTTTGAGCCAGTTCATATTTCCAAAGAAGGGGTTGATGGAGTATTAAACTTGGTTCAACTTGGGGGCAGTGCTGGGGTGGTGAGATGTAAGATTTTAAGACTTCAAAGAGCCCTTCTGAGCCAACAAAACAATGTTTACTGGTTACAACTGCATTTCAGGTTGGTATTGGTCTTGAGAATCTTTGATTACATCTAGAGCCTTCTTGGTGTAGCAAGGATGATATTTTTCACATTCATAACCTAGGGACAACACGCCACGATTAGGCAATTCATTAATGATTGTGGTAGGCAGAATAATGCTCCCCCAGAGACATTTCTGTCCTGATCCCTAGAACCTGTGATTATGTTAGATTATGTGGGAAAGGGGAAAAAGTTGCACATGGAATTAAGATTGCTAATCAGGAGATTATAGTGGATTATCTGGGCTGGCCCAGTGAAATCACAAGGGTTCTTACAAGAGGAAGAGGAGACAGAAGAGGAGTCATAATCAGAGGGATGTGACATGGGAACTTAACCTTCTGTTGCTGACTTTGAAGACGGAGGGATGGGACCAAGAACCAAGGAATGTGGTTGGCCTCCAGAAATTTGCAAATACAAGGGAATATTTGCCTTTAGAGCCAGAAGGACACAATTCTGTTGACACCTTTATTTTAGCCTAGTGAAATCCATTTAGACTTCTGATCTCCAGAACTATAAGGTTATACATTTTGTGTTGCTTTTAGCCACAAAGTTTGTGGTATTTTGTTATAGCAGTGATAGAAAACAGTGATCTATGGATCACTAGTGATCTAGATAGTACAGTGATCTATGGAAATATTCTTTGGCCTAGTTACTACAATATAAATCAGAAATTCTTTCTGAGTGAATTATGTATTCCCGTGAATTTTTTAGACTTCTTACAGACAATCTGAAAAAAACTAATGTTAAAAAGGTATCTCTTTTACTGCTAGTATTTCATCTACCAGCATAAACATAAAAAGCTTAGCTAAAGTATAATTTCTTCATTGACTTTCCTCTTGCATCATTTTAAAATAATGGAAGCTAGTTTTTAAACACAACTTTATATCCTTCTTTTTGTAATTATATGAGATTTTACAGTTTATTCCATGTTGTAATATAGTCTGGATATATTGTTTTTAATGGCTATGTACTGTATTAAGTAATATCTTTGGGCCAAGAATAATATTCATCTTTATTTCATCATTTAATGCATTATTCTACTTAAATGGCCCATGAACACAATTATACGATTTTAATATTATGGTCTGAATTTTTTTCCTGTTTCTATATTGTAATTCTGGGCGTACATCATTATCTAAAGTAAATAGATCCAAGTTTTGTAGGGCCTACATTTTGGGAGTCTTTTTTAATAAAATGAATTCAAAATTACCAGAACAAAATTAGCTAAGGTGAATTTTTATTTAGGATGAAAAGGGAAATCAACATACTTTTTTTTTAAAGCAGACAGATACCACAAACATTACAAAGTCCGGAATATGATGGAATTATAACTTTATGCATCTTCCGTAAATGGCTCTATATACATCAAAACTTGTTTCTTCTCAACTTCCCTAATGTGGAAGTTGCCAAATGTGGGCTGGGCATTATGGAATGCATCACTGTTATGACTTGATCTCTGGCCTTACGTTGTCATGACCTAATACTATTCCTAGTATTCCTAGAAGCCATTCCTACACCCTGAAAAGCCATGGAAATGACTCTACCCCACTAATCCCAAAGTCGATGTATCCCTGATTCAACTTCGGTCTGGCTGAGTCCCCAAAGTGGCACTTGACATGAGGGGAAGTGTGGCTGAGTGGAAGTTGGAATAGAAAGAAAGTGTGGTCTTAATCAATTCAGGTAAAATGTCTTATTTTTGGGAAATTTTCAAAAATATATGTCACCTATTACTAGGGTCCTCCCCAGCACTGTAGAAGGGACCCCTACATATTTGGGGCTTGTACCCAAAGTAGGGAATAGTGGGTTTCTACGTCCTGTCATTGACTTTCTATGCTTTCCTCTCCGAAAGAATAATAAGCAAATCATTTGCAAATGCGGAACACTTGCTGTGGCTTCAGCCCTTTTTTATGTCACTATAAAAGATGAAGGCCACCTGTAACTGTTGATGATACTCCCCAAGGGACTGCTGACATCTTTGTGGCCTGACAGCTGTTTCATAATGTTAATATCATAAACATTCTTCTGAACTATTCACAGGAAAGTATCTGTTTAGATAGTTCTATACAAGTCGATGCTTCCAGCCCAGCAATCTTTCCACTCCCTGGGTGTGCGTGGTATTAGAACTGTTTCTCACTTACCAGCTTCCAAATACATTTTTAAAAAACTCTGGGAGTGTATAGCATGAAGCCTCAGTATTTCTGTTTTTGTTTGTCATGCAGGATGCCAATTCGCTACTGAACCCCTTAGAGACGTCAAGATCTTCCAGCAAAACATAATCATGACCTTGAGTCTTGGTTTCACAGTCCATAAAAAGCTAGATTTTAGGTGATGGAGATTCAGAGTTAGAGCCCTTCTATTTTTTCCCCTTACTTAAGAAGAGATAAGGAATTTGATCCAGCCCAGATTGATGCTAAGCCTAAAACGAGCTTTGCATACTCATTGAAAAGTGTTCCCACACTCTAGAGCCTTTATTCCACCTTTAAAATACTCTTGTCCATCTCCACAAGACTTCGGAGACTGGAGATTTTCAGAGTCTTAATGCATTGATACGAAGATAATACGAAAAGAAAGCTTTTTCAAAACTCTTTTACTCTCTACGACTTCTCTGGGCGGGAAGAAGAAAAAGGCCTCTGCAGACCTTTATCTTCATCAAAAGGGAATAAGACTGTTGGTCATGACAAATTCAGGTTTGAGGGGATAATTGAAATCAGGAAGTGGAAAACTTTGGTGGATTATCCCCAAAGCCTGAATCAGACAAGGAAATCAACCAGAGGCAGCACAGATTTGAGTGAAGATGTGCACCCTCAGGTCAAGGGCCTGGGCTGCTTGGGAGTAAAGAGATATAACAGAAGAAGAAGAAGAAATGGGAGAAAATGTTTTACTAGATTGAAGATAGTGGTGTGTATGTGTGTGTGTGTACACACACACACACACACACACAGAGCTGTAGCAGATAGGGGTTATACTTTTTATTTCTTTTGTTTCCTTTGCCTGCACAGAGCCTAGGAATGTACTAGAAGCTTAAGTATTGATTGAATTAACCTTTCCCCATATGCAAAAATGTGTATGATTCAATTTTTGTTCTAATGCAGTGGCATCCAATATTATGTTGAAGATTTAGTGAGTAATAGTAGTTCACATGTGATGAGTATTTACTATGTGCTGGGCACTGTGCTAGGTGCTTGATATATTTCATTTAATAGTCTCATGACCTCATAATGGTTATATTGTTAATACATATATATTATTTAATAAATAATAAATATTTATTAAATAATTATTTATCTCTACAAAGCTAATAACATCTGTCTCTCTCTGTCAGTATGAATTCTTACTTCTGTTTTCATCAGTACCATTCTAGTCCAGGCTCTTGTGTGTGTGTGTGTCCTTCTCTCTGCCTAGGATATCCACGGACACATCATCTGTTGGGGTAAATCAAACCTCGCATGTAGCTGTGATCATATCCTCCTCCGTGCTACAGCTAACCCTGTGTACACTTTTATTTTTGCAACTACGCTACTTTACTATAACTATTTGTTTCCATTGGTCTCTCTTATTGTTGTCTCCTTGAGTAGCCATGTTTTTCTTTGTATTTCTAGATTCTAGCATCAAGAAGTACTTGGCTGAGAGTAAAGAGCAATGATTGTGAAATAAATGACTAAGTGAACGCACAGACGAATCCAGTGTTTTCTCCTTTAAAGAAATGATCATGTACAAGTAATTAAAGAATTGGCTCTTAGACGTATAACTGAATCACTTTGCTGTACACCTGAAACGTTGTAAATCAACTATACTTCAATTTTAAAAAATCATCTGCAAAAAAACAAAAATGAGACTTCATTCTAAGCATGAGTTCCTAAGTTGTTAGAGAACCATGAATGGAAAATGTTTATTCCAGTGAATACAGGGCCTTCTTCCCATGGGCTTAGTTCTATATTCTTGGCACTGATCTGGAAGGGAAAAGAAAAATTGAATCTAGAATGAGGTTGGTGTGTGTGTGTATGTGTGTGTATTTTCCTGTACTTGTGACTTAATTCTAAAGTCAATTAGCAATAATATGGGAATTTTCCATTATTTATGAGTTTTTCTCTAATTGAGAGTAGATTATATGTACATTTTGCAGACAGATGAACAAAATTTTAATTTGTTAATAATATGTAATTTCTGTGTCACTGATATTAACATTATTAAGATGGATTTAATTCTCCATTTAACTTGTGTGTTTTAATCTTTGCTATTAAAAATACCTCATCACAAATTTGAAGAAAACTTAAAAAATTAACACAATAATGCAACCTGTTGTTTATTAATTTAACTTGACCCTATGATATAGTGATCTAATATTTAGCATATGATCAACAATCTGTAAGAAATTTTTAGAGATTACCTCTTAAATTATTCTAGGGTGTTAACTACCTACTGGTTTCTCTAAAAAAAAGTTTGTTTATTGAATCATCTCATATTTTCTTATACTGAAATTCTTTTCTTATTTCTGTCCAAATACCTAATGCAGAGTTCTATTTTATTTCTCATTCCACGTAGAGAAACATTATGTCATTATTTTTATAAAAGGCATATAAATGCATTTAGTTACTCCTCCAGGTATGGTTCCACACAGATTCCTGACAATATGATCCTATAAAATGATAAAACCTACGTCTCCTGTTGACTTCCATCTGACGACAGGTAATGAGTTCAGCTGTGAGTCATTGTAGTTCCAATGACGTAAAGAAAATCATTGCAATCACACTTAACCCTCACATTGCATGCATCTAAGGGGAGATGCAAGATTTTAAAACGGACAATTACCGTAAGAACTTTCTCCTTCATGTTGGGCGAGATCATCAGGGCAGTCTAATGAATAGCCTGAATGTAGAACAGTTTATTTTTATTTTTTATTGAAGTATAGTTGATTTAAAATGTGTTAATTTCTGCTGTACAGCAAAGTGATTCAGTTATACATATATATATATATACTTTTTAATATTCTTTTCCATTATGGTTTATCACAGGATATTGAATACAGTTCCCAGTGCTCTACACTAGAACCCTGTTGTTTATCCATTCTATGTATAATAACTTACATCTGCTAACCCTAATCTCCCACTCCATCCCCCTTGGCAACCACAAGTCTGTTCTCTATGTCTGTGAGTCTGTTTCTGTTTCATAGATAGGTTCATTTGTGTCGTATTTTAGATTCCACATATAAATGATATCATATTGCATTTGTCTTTCTCTTTCGGACTTACTTCACTTAGTATGAGAATCTCTAGGTCCATCAATGTTGCTGCAAATTACATTATTTCACTCCTTTTTATGGCTGAGTAGTATTTCATTCTATATGTGTACCACATCTTCTTTATCCATTCATCTGTCGATGGTCATTTAGGTTGTTTCCATGTCTCGGCTATAATGAAAAGTGCTGCTATGAACATAAGGGTGCATGTATCTTTTTGAATTAGAGTTTTGTTCAGATATACGCACAGAAGTGGGCATATATCTAGATTTGTTGCTCTTCGACTACCCCTACCCCTTGCTTCTTCTGGGTAAATTTCACTGGATCATATGGTATTTCTATTTTTAGTGTTTTGAGGAACCTCCATACTGTTTTCCATAGTGGCTGCACCAATTAAAAATGTAGAATATTTTAAAGGAATGAGATATTACTTTTTTGAATATATACTCTAGCCTTTTGAGTCTGTTTTAAATCTCATTTCAAAATACCCCATTGCATAAAACAACTAATGGAACAAATTTCATAAATATCCCATTAGATTGATTAAACATGCTCATCTGCGGTCTGTTGAAAATAGCAATATATATGGGGCCTTGTATTCATTCAGACCAGTCATGTGTACAGGGTGGCCCAGAGCCTCCAGGGCTCCTAGAGATATCCTGGAGGGATCCTGGAAAGGTTACTGGATTTGTTGCTCTTTGGCTAGCTCTACCCCTCGCTTCTTCCAGGTAAATTTCACTTATATATATTTTATTTAGTAAGGGTCTATTAATGATTTCATTTGGAATAAAATGTTTCTGCTGGTTTCTCGTTGCTGTTGTTGTTCAAGTGTGAAAACCTTTGCTTTAGTGAAAGCAAACACCGTTTCTTCCCGAATTCATCTCCAGTCTAGGCAAACATTTATATTCTATGCTCCAATAACTACAGTGCGTTTCATTTTCCCTGCTCTGAGCCTTTCAGTGTTCACCTGAAATTATTTAAAAATAGACTGTCACTCCAAAAGGAAGCGAAGTAAGTGTCTGTGCAAGAAGAGTGGGGAGGGCTAGATTCACCTGGGGTTGGTCATGGATTGAGACCAAAAGCGGAGGAAGAATAAAATCAAAAGGATAAGAAAGAGTGTGTGTGTCCAGTGCTGACGCGTGGCTTGAAGCCGCTCTGCATTTTATTCCTCTTAACTCAGTGCCTCTACTGAGAATCAGGCAGGAGAGCCCGGCATCAAGGATTTCCTCTGCCTTCAAATCCTGGTCGCTGCAACCAGCTGGAGCCACCCACAGATTCCTTTGTTGATAAGTGGTTCAGGAAGGGAAGGGAAACCCTCCCCATCAGTAGGCTGTAAATGAACTGAACTGCAGCCGGTTCACGACGTAGCTAACAGTTACCCTCATTTTTGTAAGGGGTGGAAAAGGCATCTTTTTTTTTATAGTAATAAGGTGCAATCTGTGAATCCTGCCATATACCAGATTAAAAGAGCTGCGGGTACATCAGTCCACAGAGAGAAGAAGCAGGTAATTATTCAGAGATAATGCTTCTGGAACAGAATGTTGTCACCCCATAATGGTCCCCTGCTGACAGATAAATGTAGAGGCAGAGGCAGTGTACTTATTTTTTAAAGCCAGAGTTGTTTTTTCGGTGACACAATTGCAGCTCTTGCGATTATCTTTCCTGTTTTACCAAATAAAAGGTTGTAGGTTTTTTTTTTTTTTGATATTTCCATCACTTTATTATAAGCAAGTTCAGTGGAGGGGTATGTCTTATTTGTCAGGTCAACATTAGAGAAATGACGTGATTTCTTTCCAACGATGTACATCTAATAATCTTGGCTGAAGCTTCAATCTTGTTTTGAATGCTTTTTCCAAGGTTGTAGATTTAATCATCATTGTGCCTGATGGAGAACTAATGTCACAAAGTGACAGAAGGTGACTGTAGCCTGCAGTGTGCAGACTGACTTAGTAAACAGTCTTGGTGCAGACTTGGAAGAACCGCTTAGTTATAAACGGGTAGATTCTTGATTTTGCACCTTCTAAAATTCTAAATTAGTTATATTCCTACCAGTTAAGACTGAATACGTCTTTGCTTTGACATTTCAGCTGGGTAGTAACCCATGAGATGACAGATTTCATTTGATTTCAGGGGATGACACCATTTCATCTGTGGTTCGAGGGTTACCTGTAGGGCTAGATAACTCTATAACAGTATTCTCTGAATGGAGACAATCGCTTTCTCTGATCTTGTATTTATTAAATAAATGACTTCACCATTATGTGAAGTGGGTAGAAATAAGACTCTATATAACTTGAAATTTCTGAGCTGGCTATTAACTTATGGATCAAAGATGCTGGGTAGAGGGTTCAAGAGAAATTTGGTGTGGTTTGTTCTCCTGCAATCTATTTGCCCTAACCCTTTTGTAACTGTTATAACTGGTTTTGATTTTCTGGATGTCACCAATTTCTCCTTGATTTTATCAGAAGTTGCCTTTGCTTCCTGTGATTTTATCATATTTTATCCAAATCCTATTCTCTGTATATATATTTCTTTAAAGGAATAGAATATTTGTAAATAAAGGTTTTTATCTTGTGCAAAGCCAAGAAAAAAAAAAAAGAGCTCATCTGGCCCAACTCTGTATTCATATCCAATCATAGTAATAGTTAACTTTTATTGAGCGTTTACAATATGTTAGACATCGTGCCAAGGACTTCACATAAATTTATCATTAATCGTATAACATTTAAAAAAATAACTCAGTGGATATTCTCATTCTACCCAGGAAGAAATTACACTCAGAAGAATAACTTGTGCAAGATCTCATATCAGATAAATGGTGGGATTTGGACTGACCAGGCCTCAGCCATTGTACCTTTGCTGTTCAAAGTGTTGTCCTTGGACCAGCAGTATCAGCATAACGTCATCTGGGAGCTCATCAGAAGTGCAGGATTCCAGACCCCACCCCAGACCTACTGAATCAGAATCTACATTGTAATGCCATCCCCAGGTGATAGGTATTCACAACAAGGATTAATAAGGGCTGCATTGTTCCTTTCTTACAGGTCTGCCAACCTGTTTTGCTTCTGTTTAAGAGAGGAAGGGTTTAGGGCGTCTGGGTGAGTGACGACGCCTGCTTTGGAGAATCTGTGACAGATTATAGCACTGCCTCGAGGCTGAGACTTTTCTCTGAGCCTGGTGGGAAAATGATTCTTCTAGTTTCAATGACAAGGGGCAAAAGAGTGCCCTGGGAAGTATCCCTATGAAACCCTGAAAGAAATTAATGATAATAAATTCAGGAAGGTGTATTGAGGTACCAAGCCTATTTTTTAAATCATTTCCTCTCCTGGCACCACGTGACATCTTTTGATTCTGGATCATTCTACTTCATGTCTTGGCACTATACTCCCTCCCACTGGAAACACATTTGTAAGGTCATTATGAGGGCCTGCATTTAGACCTGATGGAACCAGATTTCTGACTAAGGTGTGCTGGCCTCTTCTAAGCTGGACGGTAAATACGTACAAGAAATTGAAATTTGTAACTTAAATACGCCAATAATATACTTAACCTTTACAGTCTGAAATGCTTTCTCAACACGCAACAAAGTAAGGTTGATATTTAAGCATTTGACAAATTAATGTTTAAAAAGGAGGTCACTTTTTTTTAATTTTGAAAGATTGCCTTAATTATTGGAGAGGCCAGGAAATATACTTTAAATGGTTTTTCATCATGGGGTAGTAGTTCTATTCAGTATTTTGCACAGACCCTAGAAGTAACATTTAAATATCAGAAACTAAAGGCGGTATGTGCACATCCTGAAAAATAAGCCTAATTATTTTCATCATCTTTCATAATATTATGTTTGTTTAACTTTAATTATTTGAACACTCAGTAGAAATGAAACTGATATTTCAGGCTCTGTGATGATTAAAGCTCCTGTCAGCTTTAATATCACCATCCTAATAGAGTAAATTTGAGTTGGAGTGTTCAATGAAATAACCACAAATTGAAACTTTAGAAACAGGTAGAAAAGGCTGGATATCAATTTCCTTGCTGTTGATAGTTGTCTAAAAAGGGACAGTGGAGGTGGTCCAGAAGAGGTGCTTACATCCTGATATGCCTAGCATAACCTATTTTCTAGATCTAAGACATTCAGTGATGAAGCAGACCAATGACTGGTAGTATGTAAATAATGGTTTGGGGAGGAGAAATGTTATATAAAATGTACACATTAAAAAAATTAAAATTAGCAAATATTTATCAATTTTATTATCCACAACAAATCTAAGCCTTCTTCAAAAATAGTGCCTACAAATTCTTCATAACTTTTTTACTGTTTTAAAAGATGTATCATTATAACCCATACATTTTTGTAGCCTTTCCCATAATCCTTGATCTTTTACACATTTTGAAAATGACACTCTAGTTTCATGGTGCAAAAAAGAATAACAATTTTGTGAGCATTTCAATTTTTTAAAAAAGTGATTGTAAGTGAATAACAGCTTTCTCCAAGACAAGGAGCTGACCTTAAAAGTTAGTCACTGACTGGTATTAGTACTTGAGTGATGGTCCTTTTGAAGAATCAGTCCCATCTCTCTCACCTAGTTTTTTTTTTTTAACTAATTTTTATTGGAGTATAGTTGATTTACAGTGTTGTTAGTTTCTCCTGTACAGCAAATCACCTAGTTTTTAAAAGTACCATCTACTCCAGGAAACCTGGCAATTTCTACAGTTAAAGGCAGTAGAAATTCAAACACATTATATAGGTTTGAATCTCCAATGCTTTGCAAATAAATATATCTGATTTTATGTCTCTGAATGGTTACCTTATATTATTTTTAAAACAGTATAAATTTTTGCAATTATCAAGGTCTCCAAGTAAATGGTATCATGTGCCCTTCATCTATTGAAAATGAAAGATTTAACTTCATTTTATTTTCCTCTCATCTTTAATCACAGGAAATTATTATTATAACTTTGGATTTTAGAACTCATTAAATACAATTAAGTTAGGACTATTTCATAGTGTTTCTGTTTCAAGCACTATTTTTTTTTGACATCTTTATTGGAGTATAATTGCTTTACAATGGTGTGTTAGTTGCTGCTGTATAACAAAGTGAATCAGCTATACGTATACATATATATCCCCGTATGCCCTCCCTCTTGCGTCTCCCTCCCACTCTCCCTATCCCACCCCTCTAGGTGGTCACAAAGCACCGAGCTCAAGCACTATTTTTGACATTTTCATTGAGCTGTAATGGTCATTAAATCTAACTACTATAAGTAATGATTACAGTGCTTATAACCAGTCCCATTTTCCCCTTCTCCCATATTTCTGATAACTTTTATTCACATTTCTCTGTTATTCTCTTTGAAGTAAATTCTTAAATAATTTTCTCTTTTTAAAAAATTTATTTATTATTTATTTTTGGCTGTGTTGGGTCTTCATTGCTGCACGCGGGCTTTCTCTAGTTGCACCGAGCGGGGGCTACTCCTTGTTGTGGTGCGCGGGCTTCTCCTTGGGGTGGCTTCTCTTGTTGCAGAGCGTGGGCTCCAGGCACGTGAGCTTCAGTAGTTGTGGCTCCTGGGCTCTAGAGCACAGGCTCAGTAGTTGTTGCGCACGGGCTTAGTTGCTCCGCGGCTTGTGGGATCTTCCCGGACCAGGGCTGGAACCCGTGTTCCCTGCATTGGCAGGCGGATTCTTAACCACTGCACCACCAGGGAAGTCCAAAGAATTTTCTTTGGGTAGTTTATTTTTCAAAACCTTGACTATCTAAGATTATTTTTCTATTGCCCCCAAACCTAAACATCCAGTTCCCTTTAGAAATCATTACCTTGAGTGATAACATTTTATCTCTAAGTGTTCCGTTTCCTTCTGATATTTTAATTATGATAAATCTGCTCCTTTGTAGGTGATCTACATTTATTTCACATCTGTATATTTAAATTCTATCATTATGTGAATCTCTTTCAATTGCTCTTTCCGTGGAGCATGGAGAATTGTTTGTAGCTTCAATCTGAGATCTGATTTTGGGATCAAAATGCCTTTGTCAATGATTTCTTCAATATCACTTCTGTACCGTTGTACTTGATTCTTCCTAGGAAGACCCATGATTCTTAGATTGGGTAATCCTACAGCCAGCATCATCTTCCAGTAATTTTGTCTTTATTCATTTCCTAGGCATTTGGGGAAATATTGTCAAGTTTCTATTCCAAACCACTGATTAAACTGATCCCCCTTGCAAGCATTCCCCTTTATTGTTTTCATTAGAGACTTTAATATTACAAATGTGCTTGACTTTCTGTGTTCTTCTCCCATTCTCACCCAGCTGCCTTTTATCTTAGCTCTCCTGCATGGCTTTTTTAAAAAATTGAAGCTATATCTCTTATTGCAATCAACAAAGAAAAAAAATCTTGTAGGGCTAAAAAAGTTTTTAGAAGCATGTGTTTTTCTGAATTTGACTGTCGCTATGCTTGTTCTGTAGTTATTCTTATTGTCCCTCTGTGGATTACTCTGTCCTCTTTAGAAATACACAACGACCATCACTTTGCTAAAGGCACTGATGCATCACAGTAAGGACACTCCTCAACTCTCTCCAACCCAATATCTCCTAAAATGTTAATTGATCCTAGAACTTTTCTCCCCACGAAACATCTCACAGAGCCTGAGTTTCATGAAATTATATTTGACCACAAATGGCTAAACGTATATCATTATGTAATCTGTAAATATCAAGAGAAATCCTTTGATTGCTGTAATTATCCACTAGTACTCATTTTCACTTTAGGCCAATTTACTATGATTTTATATTTAGTTAGGGTTTCTTCACAAATGAAAAGAAATAGAGATGTGGAGTTGCCCAATGTTTTTTCTTGTTAGGTAAAACTAATACGTAGAAGTTAAGTATATATATATATATATATATATCTTATAATTCTTTAAATGATGAAAATCATTTAATGAGGTTGTTAGATATATTTTCAGACACCCACAAAGAGAAACTGCAGGAGAAAATTGCAGACATTTATCACACACATCATACTATCCTAGGTCACACTGAAATATTGCAAGAGTGCTAAGAGATGTCAAAGTAACTAATTACAGCACAGGTACAGCTGGCCATCAAGGTGAGCCAATGAGGAAAGGAGACCTTTCAACAAATGGTGCTGGAACAATGGAATAAATGTATGAAAAAGAATGGTTGGACACCATACATAATCAAATGTAAAAGCTAAAACAACAAGTTTCTAGAAGAAAACATGAGATGGTATTTTAGTGACCTTGGGTTAGGCTGAGATTTTTATAGGGGATGCAAGAACAAAAACCATAAAATAAATATTGATAAATTGAACTGCCTCATAATAAAAAAAATAAACTTCTTGTTATCAAAAGACACTGTTAATAAAAGGAAAAAGAAAATCACACATAGGATAACATATTCTCAATACATATGTCTGACAATAGCTTATTTGTATTTAAAATGTATAAGCATCTTTTAGTACTCAGTAATAAAGATAAACAACTCAATTACATAGTAAAAAGACTTGAGGAGACTTCACAAAAGAAGACATAGGCTTGGCATAACCATATGGAAAAGTATTCACCATCATTACCAGGGAAATGTTAATGAAAACCCCAGTGAGTTACCCCTGTACAACCAATAGGATAGATGAAATTGAAGAGACTAAAAACACCAGATGTCGGTGAGGATGTAAAGCCTGGAACTCTCATACATTGCTGTTAGGAGTATAAAATGGAACACCTAATCTGGAAAAAGTAACTCTGGGCCACTTAGGTGTTAACCCAAAATAAACATCTGCAAACAATACTTATGGGTGAGTAGAGTAAAGGGTGGTAATTCATAAAATGAAATATTACTCAACAATAAAAAATAATACACACTATACATAATCATATGGGTTCTATGGATGATATACACAATAATATGGATCTATTTATACTGCTTTTATCTCCACTGAAAAATAATTTTGGGAGGAAAATGCATTATTTTCTTCCTTGAGCTTAGTTTTTCTTACAACAGACCGTCAGGTTTTCAAGTTTGGAAGTAAAAATGCTGCTCTTCTAAAATATTGATTTAGAAAAGGGCAACTTCTGAGTCACTGACTAAATTCAGCCTTTAGTTTAATTTCCATCTGGTAATATTGTTTTGTATCCTTTTTTTTTCTTTTTTGCTGTACGTGGGCCTCTCACTGTTGTGGCCTCTCCCGTTGTGGAGCACAGGCTCCGGATGCGCAGGCTCAGCGGCCATGGCTCACGGGCCCAGCCGCTCTGCGGCATGTGGGATCCTCCCGGACCGGGGCACGAACCCGTGTCCCCTGCATCGACAGGCGGACTCTCAACCGCTGCGCCACCAGGGAAGCCCAGTAATATTGTTTTTACATCTGATAATTGCTGTTAATGACAAAGCAGTGGTTCTCAAACCTTAATGTACGTCAGAATTACCTGGAGTTTCAGATTCAGCAGGTCTGGGGTGGAGCCCGAAATCTTTCATTTCTAACAAGTTCCCAGGTGACGCTGATACTGCTGGTCCAGGAACAGGGGAGGACTGCTGGATAATGAACTTTCTTGGTACTGGTTGAAGAGCTCAGAAGAATCGTTAACTTTCAATTTTGTATTTCAAAGGGTACATGAATATCAGAGTATGGTGCGAGAGCCTGCTGGGTCTTGAACTTCAAGGTAGATCACTGATCTGACTACTGTTTGAGTTCTTGTAAGCCACTTAAGGCACATTCATAATGAATATACCTACTTTTGGACAGAGTTTCCTGTTTTCATGTCTACTTGGCCGGTGAGGAAGCGATTGTGAAATGTTATTAAGCCATGTCGCTGATGGAGTGGTGGATTTTATTACTGTGCCCAATTCTTCTTGCCATGTGTGTTGCCATGTGACTTATATTGCTGTATGGGGTGGGGACACGGGGAAAGATATATTCCCACTGGACAGCATGCTTAGTTATGTGAGTTGTCTTGGCCAACAAAATGTGAGTGGAATGTACAGTTCTGAGGAGAAGCTTTGAAAGCCCTCCTGTGTTTTCCCCCCTCTGTCGTAAGAACAGCATGTCACGGATAGTGGCCATTCTGTTGGACAGAATGAGAAAAATACGTGCAGAAGAGTTGCAGCCAACGTGAACCTGAGCAAGAAATAAATATTTGTTCTTGTATGTCAGTGAAATTTGGGGGCTATTATTGCAGCAAAATCTAGAGAAAATTATTGAATACACCATACCTCCTACTTCATTTCAGGTATTGGGTTAGGCTGATTGTTATGACTTTAGGCTGATTGTGTTACTTTAGTTTTAGTTACCGCAATAATCCTATTAGTTAGATATTTTCCCTCAAATTATAGGGGAGAAAATAAGGTTTACAGGGTTGACTACATTAATTCTGGTAAGAGATTTCTTTCAGTTATACCACGGTGTGGTAATGCATAAAATGTTGAACTATAAATCAATAAGATTATGTGGGAAGACAGTAGAGTTTATTAAGAAATATTATTAGTTTGACCTTTCTAATCCCAATATCTCAATCAATGAGCAACTATAGAAAATATAACCTCCTCCACCAGAATTGGTGTTTCCATTAAAAGCTGATTAAATAAAATCTTAACCACTCAATGCAAAAACCTCCAGTTAAAAATGTTCACTCTTCAAAACTCTGAGTAAAATTTAATTGGGTTTTTTGGAGTAGACAGGCTAAGATTTTGGTGTTTCAAGGTAGAAGATAGATCCCAGTAAGGAGGATGAATGGGGAGACAATATTAGCCAATTTAAGAAGCATTTAGATAACTTGATAGCTCATTGAAAGTTTGATTGTTAGTGAGGCAGTAAGTGAGGAGTTCAAAGGAGAGATGGTAAAAGGCCTGGAATCCAAGGTTTGTGCTTAGGAGGTGTGTGTTAATGGGTTAGCTTAGGGGTATTCCAGGTGAGGTACTTTCCCATTAAGATGGGAAAGATTCCAATAAAGATGTTTTATTAGGAAAGATTAGAGAATCTACTGGCCACGTCATTTGGGATTAGCTCTCTCAAATGTTTCATTTTTAAAATACGTGTTTATAGTACACCTGCTCTCTGCCAGATGTGCCAGGTGTGGGTCATATGCAGCCAACAGGAAATAAACCTGCTCTCACAGAGCTCTTACATTCCAGCAGCAGAAACAAACAGAAGGGATGATCTTTTGGAAATCATAAATGCAGTGAAGCGAAGATAAGGGAAGAGAGGATGGAGTGTGATGATTTGTGGGGGGCAGGTGGTATTTGCAGGAGGAGAGGGACAGTTGGGGTGAGCAGAAAAGGACATGGATGAGAACTTGATAGTTGAGCTGAGCTCTGAATGAACTAAGAAAACCAGCTGGGGACACATTTGGAGGAAGAGTGATCCTGGGTGGTACCAGCGATAGGAAATGCCTTAAGGCAGCAATGAGGTTCTCATGTTCTATGATGTCACCAAGGCCAGTGTTTCCTACATTTTAAAAGATACAGATCCTTTTGAAAATAAGGGGGTGTGTGTTTCCATTGTTGGGCTCCTTTTAAATAATTCATTTTATCGGCAAATAGGCTCAATTTCTATTTTCATTTCTTTTTGTCCTTTCCTTTGTAGCTTCATGGGCATGTCTTAACTGTAACAGCTGTATTGGGAACATGTTAAATTGTATATTATATAGTCAAAAAGAAAATGAGAATGTACAATTATCTGGGAAGTTTCATATCATTCATACATACTTTTTAAAAACTAATTTTGGTTGCCTAAGTGGTCTGTGCATCCTCTGCAAATAAGAGTTTCTCAAGGTTTTGTAGCACAAAATATTCTATGAAGCAAAAGATTTAGTCAATGGGCTATCTCCACCCCCGACCCCCCTCCAAAACAACTCAAACCAAAGAAAATAAAATGTATGTTAGATATCTGGGTAAATAAACCAAATAAAAGAGCCCAAAGTAACTATTTCAATAGAATGAATAAGAATATTATCTCTTTGAAATAAACTCCAATTTAGTCATAAGCAAATTACTTATGTTAGTTATAACATTACTCCATGTCATATAGTTGTATGCAGTAAAAAATAAAAAAAAACTCTCAAAGCTTATTAAAGACAGTATAATTGTGTTATGTGCTCAAAGGGTTAGAAATACATAAAATGTGGCCCCATTTCAATTCTTGCTGTTGTATAAATACTTTATTAGTGTAGATGGTGGAGACAGGAGAAACATCCCTTAATCTGAATGCACTCAAGTAGAGAAGGTTAAATGCACAGCTCTTTGTATATTTGGATTAGCTCCAATAATGTAAACCTGAACGATAAAGAAGTTAGTGGTTATATATGAATAAAGATGGGCATATAAAGCCTTTTCAAATACTCTAAACAGTCCCTGCATTAATTTTCTACTTTCATGTGAGGATCTGAACTGAGAAAATCCAGACTAAAAAATGCTTCACCATTTATATTTATCATAACTTAATTTTGGCATAATTTGGCCAGTATCTAAAGAAAGCTTTGGGGGGAACAATTATTGTTTGTCTAACCATCAACACCAAAACCAAAAATCTGCTTTAAGTGGCATATTTTCCAGTGAGCTATTAGAAAATGCAGAGCCTATAGAACTCTAAGAATTAACAGTTTACTCAGTGATGAGATTGAATGTTTTTTCCAGTAAGAGACCACATTTTGATAATTTTCTTTCCATTTTATTCTTTTATGTAATACACTGAAAAAAATTCAGAATGTGTTTCCTTTTCAGTTTGTTCCTAATGTTAGCCAAGAGATTCCCAATGGCAGTTCAGAATAGAAGAACATGTAAATCTAGAAATATACTTTTGGGAATCGGAAACCTTTTACAGATGCTTTTCTTGTCAGGGAGAAGGAAGACTTTCTCATTAGGCAGTGGCAAGTGCACCTGTTCTTTGAATCATCAAACATATATCTGCATAGTGGGAAAGTTACCTTAGTTTATTGCCATTTAATTTTAAGATTCAATTTCAAGCTGAGTGAATTAGAAATGTGCATATGACCTCTTGTTTAATGAAGGGCTACTGGGAGGAACTGGCACGTAGATTCTCCATAGTTGATTGGAAACCGGTTCAAACATTTGTAGATTATAGGCTTTAAATATACTACTTATATTTCCTCCTATTTAAAAATTAATTGGAACCTTTTCTTTGACTTTCTTTAGAGACACCGAGTTAACAATGCTAGGTTAGCAATTTTTAAGTGCATTGAACCACTTAAAAATAGCTTCAGCTTGTGCTCTCCAGAGATGGGAAGGAGAAGCTATAACAGATCATTATTCCTCACTTCCACTGTGTAATAAACTGGTCATGATGATTTATAATACTTCAGTGTGTTCCAGTATTTCCGAATTGATATTGCTATGTCTTGTGCTGGAAATATCATGTCATGGTATTTGTTTGGTTGCCAAAAATTCAGTCTACTGCCTTGATAAATTTTGTCCTAGCTCATTATACCAAATGTGTTTTATGAAGGAATTTAATTAGAGTCATTTTATATATGGTATAATTAAATAATCACATCCAACTTAATTCTGAAATTAACTCTTCACTGAGGCTAATGTTTGAATCTACTAAATCTAGACAATTCCATGGGTACTAATTAGAAAATTTCCTTTTCATAGTCATAAAGAGTTTTATGTGTTGATCACCAAAGTAACAAAATGGGAAGATACATCAGAAGTTGTTTAGAGCAGGCTTTGCTAAACAAAAATTTTGGCATTTTCAGTGACTTAGAGGTGATGGTATTTTCAAATAAAATAATGTAAAAATTTCAATTTAATGTGTGCTTATACATATATAAAAATGTGAATATATGTAAGCATATGTGTGTGTGCGTGCATTGGCTTTGAAATCAAATCAGTGATGGGCGAAGCAAAGTGAAAATGATTGGAACAATAATTTGTTCCATCAATCATTGTTATATTGGCTGCATCACACAGACAGAAATACTCCCATTACTATATGCCAAGTACCTCTTTTACTCCTGGTTTTTATGGAAATTCCATGTCTGTGTGGAAAGAAGTACATTTCCTGGGAATTGGTGCTATACTTTCCCATTGTTCAGTATTGCCAGCACTTAAATTAGTCTGATGTCATTTATCTGCTCATGACTCAGTTGAGTTGATTTTGTGCAGAGTATGACTTAGTTTTATAACAAAAACAAATCCTCACTTACTTGTGTCACCCCATTTAATTATTACTGAATGAAAACTCATTAAAATAAAATAAAGCCCTTTTTCAAAGGAATATTACTAGTACACCACAAAATATATTACCAAATAGTAATGTAAGGTTAGAAGAAAGGAAGGATCTGTAATGAAAAATATGTCAAAAAAGATTTTTACTTGTCATTCGTGGTATACAATTTCAGGGTGTGTTGAGAGGTCCTGATGAAAGTGTACTTCTCATCTTTAGAAGATTAACTCCCCTCCTCAAAGAAGGTCAGGGGCATTATTTTAAAGACAATTGGGTAGGAATGAAATGTACTTTAATGCCTTAAAAAAGTAAAAGCATCATATTTGTCACTGCTACATAGTGGGTATAAGTTGCTGCTGCCCTTAAGGGACAGCATTTGAAGAACAAAGGGAAGGAAATGTGATGTCATGTCTTAGCGTGAATTGAGAATAAAATGAATTAGCATTTGGCTTCCAATATCCGTTTATCTTCTTACTCAAAAAAAAAAAATCCGCCATTGCATTTGTTTTGCATAATTATGAAATACAAAATGAGGTAGAACTGAAAATCTTTCACAGTAATTTCTTTTGGAGTTTTGACCAGTGTTCCCCTATGACAGAATTTTCTTTTGTTCTGAGAGTCATGGGATGAAATTGCCTGAACAAGTGGTATTTGAAGGTACCAATGAGTGTTTCACAAGAAGCAAAAATACACAGATTTCTTTGTCACTGGGAGTTGGGTGAGTCATCTTCAAATTACTTCATATGAAATATGATCAAGTCAATTATTTAAAGTACAGCCTACAGATATTCCTGAAATTGCTATTCTTTCACATATATTTAAAAAGGAATTAAATATTTACTTTTAATATTAATTCTAAAACAAACCGTTTTAGGACAGTGAATAGATACAAGATTTCAAGTTGGGTTTTTAGGTATAAGGAAGGCTTTTCTTCCTGGCTTTTTAGTTTTCATTTTATTTAAAGTTGATTTTATTCTTCTGCATTTCATGCGCAATCTTTGTGCATTTTTAATTACAAGCCATCCTTTCCTTGGATTCTGTCTGCTTTTTACAGTATTTTGTTTTTGTTTTTGAAATATTTTGTGCTTGTCTCCTCTCTAAAATGCATTAACGCAATTTCATTTAAACTTCAGGTCATCCAGTTATCAGAATAGCACTGTGTAGACAACACGTGAAGAAATGAGTCATCCACCCATTTCCCATCTTTTGTTTCCTCTCCTGATTGAAGGGTTCAATAAATTGCTTCAGCTCATAATGACTATGAAAGTTAAATACTATTTTTATACATTCAGCTGGGTTTTAAATACAGCATGTGGACCCATCATTCTGTCATGGGCAAAAGCTCTGGAACTTCTTGACAACTTGTAATCTTTCCTACTCATATTCACAAGTAAAAATGATTGTACTTAATAGCAGGAACTTTACACACTAATCTTTTTTTGTGTTTGTGGTACGCGTGCCTCCCTCTGCTGCGGCCTCTCCCGTTGCGGAGCACAGGCTCCGGACGCGCAGGCTCAGC
>NC_041226.1:72118986-72133441 GCF_002837175.3 Physeter macrocephalus
CGGCATGTGGGATCCTCCCGGACCGGGGCACGAACCCGTGTCCCCTGCATCGGCAGGCGGATTCTCAGCCACTGCGCCACCAGGGAAGCCCTACACACTAATTTTTGAATCAACTTTCAGAAAGGCAAGAACCCCATGAAAATTTGTGCACTCATTTGCTTTTGGGAAAGTTCTTATCTCAGAGAACAAAGCATTCAGGGTTTAAGGATTAAATTTATTACTTGTTTGTCGTAATTTAAAGAATAAAATATATGGACTCTAATTATTAGTGATAACACTTTTGATTTACTTATATGTAAATGTTCTAAGATGAAAGTTGAGTCAAAACATTTGGGAGTCTATATTGTAGAAAACATTATTTCCACATAAGGAAAAGAGTGTAACATCCTGGTCCATTCAGTTTAATCTAAATCAAACCAAGCCCTCACACTGTTTATCCCTTACCCTGGTATATATTTTTTCATAGCATTTTTTACTACCTGAAAGTGTATTTTTTTGTTTACTTCTAGAAGTCTCTTTTAGCCATTAGAATAGAAATTACAGAAGAGTGCATGCTTTTCTTATTTAGCCCTGGACTAGTAAATGGCGCATCAAGAACTATGGTGTCACTATGGGGTCCCAGTAAATAGTTGATAACTGACTGACTGACTGAATAAATGAATTTTAAAAATCCATTACTTAGTTTATTTAGTAGGAGTGTACATTTTGCTATCAAGTACTTTTCATACCTGGCATCTATGACTAAAGGTTTCGTAATAGTCACTGCAGGACATCACCATGGACCTTTATGTCAGTCAGTGTATTTTCTTATGCCTGTTTTCTGCATGTTATTATTTCATAGTTATTATATATACATGTATATATTATAGATTTTTTAAAATTCTCAACTAGAATGTGAACATGCTGAAGGCAGGAACTTGTATTATCATCTTATGAGTTCTGTAATGTCTGACATAGGTTAGGAGCTCAGCGACTAGTACATGTCTGGATATATGGTGGGTGTCAAATGCTGGCTGTTGAACGAATGCATTAGTTCAATAATAACCTGTCAACCAGTTTATGAATAGAGTAACACTCTCTGTGTGCATACACACACACGTATACGTATGCTTTTGTAAAAAGAATATAAATATATTTCTTTTCATTTCCTCTTTGTATGCATGATAAAGGAGTTAAAATAGATGCTTCTTAAACCCCCTTCAGTTTTTCCATCATTTATTTATGTAATTCTGGTTCTTATTCTCAGTTCTGCACAGAACTCCTTCATAACTTTTTGTGTATTTCTCCATTCTGTTACCATATTTAAAGTCTAGGTCTACATGTGATTTTTTAGTCACCAGTGAGAATGATCTGCTTTCATTCCCCGAAATTATTGGTACAGGGTGTTCATAGCCTGGAGCCTGTGCAGTCACACATTCCCCACCCTCTGAAGGGCTGAGATTAGCTTTTCATGCTCTGCTATCGCTGTCTTGAAATTCCTAATACATTTTGAACAATGGGCCTTGCATTTTCAGTTTGCTTTGGGGCCTGCAAATTATGCAGCCTGTCCTTTTTGTACAATGTTGTAAAGATTAAATTAAATGATACAATATTATGAAATATTTAGAACTGTACTTCATTAAAAATGAAATACACTTCCCACTTATTTCCTTCTTTTCATCCTAAGATGTATAGATTTATGTATTTCCACAGACTATTCAATAATCCAATCTGAATTAATAATCATGGACTGTATATAATACATTCCTCAGTAAATTAGGTAGCTTTCAATGTGGAAAGACAGCATTCTTTTATAATTTAGTTAGGTACTTAGAGTTTTGCAAGGGCCATTTCTTTGCTATAGTTAAAAAAACTGTAGAGAAAAAACATTCATCTTTCCTTTCTTAGGATAATGGTTAGTCTTAACTTTTCCCATCAGACCATTTCTTTTTGTTTTCTATATCTATTTCTGTTTTATATTACATCTTACACATAATTATATAACTATATATTATATATTAAAGAGAATACATACAAAATAAATGGCTACAATAATACTACCAATTATAGCCAAGTCTCTGTTTTCCATGTCAAAATAATTTTATAAATTAAAATAAATTGGAAAGAAATGTATATTTATTTTCTTTCTTTTTTTAATTTTTGGCTGCGTTGGGTCTTCGTTGCTGCATGTGGGCTTTCTCTAGTTGTGGCGAGCGGGGGCTACTCTTCGTTGTGGTACATGGGCTTCTCATTGCGGTGGCTTCTCTTGTTGCGGAGCACGGGCTCTAGGCGCGTGGGCTTCAGTAGTTGTGGCACATGGGCTCAGTAGTTGCGGCTCGCGGGCTCTAGAGCGCAGGCTCAGTAGTTGTGGCGCACGGGCTTAGTTGCTCCGCAGCACGTGAGATCTTCCCGGACCAGGGCTCGAACCCGTGTCCCCTGCATTGGCAGGTGGATTCTTAACCACTGCACCACCAGGGAAGTCCCTATATTTATAAAATAAGTATTCAGTCTGTAATTAAGCAAAACTAGACAAAATTTTAAAAGAACACAATTACAAACTGTGATAAATAAATATAAATAATGAAAGAAAATCAAAAATTTTAAGTCTATAATAGGTATGTAAGAATAAAACAGAACAAACAAATATAAGAAAAATGAATCCAAACTGAGAAGCATGAAGTGTCAATAATACAAATAAATAATTCAAGTACTCTAAAAATCCCAGAGAGGTTTGCTGTTGTAGTTCAACAAAGGACAGGGTACAGCCGGAGCCAGCCGGGCAAATTCCAAGGCTTCACAGGGTCCTCCGCAGAGGAGCCCGGAGCCCCGGGGCTTCAGTTGTCTCATGGGCTTTGGACACAATCAGCCTCTTTCATCTTTGGGGTGTGGCGAAGGGTCCCTGGGAGCTGCACTCCTCTCTGTGTGTGGCTCGGGGTTTGGGGTATGGGTGACCGTCAGGCTCTCATCCTGCCATTATGTGTTCAGCACTTCTGGTTTTGCCGTGAGAAGCATGGGAACTTCTTAATCACTAGCAAGTTTTTTCCCCTCTTCCTGGGCTTGTAACCTAGTGATCCTCCAGATCGGCCCACAGGGTGTTAGCTCCATTTCAACAATAGAATTGACCTCTAGATTTCTAGAAACTCTTGAAAAAGCAGATCTGGCACCACTGACCCCGATCCCTGACTGGCCATGTCCACTCAGCTGAGTATGGCTGTATGGAAGGTCAGTGCCCACCCCTTTGGTCTAATACTCCTTCCTGCCTCCTCACCTGATCTTCAGTGTGGCTGCCAGTCGTCTTCACACTTGTTTAGTTCCGTCAGGAGCGAAGAAAATATTTACTCTGTGCCTTCACTCACTTCATTTACAGGCTTGGTCAATGTAAGTATTTGAATTTGTCCTTTCCCCACCAGAGTGCAAAAGCAGGGTGTTTTATGTGTCAACTAGAGGAAGCTGGCTAGGTGAAATTCTATCCTTTTCATTGCATTTGGAAGCTGAGTGATATTCACGGAGAGGACAACCAGGGGATTAAATATTAGAAGTGGTGTCTAATATTTACTACAGATAATGGTAATAGCAAATGATTGTGATACGTATAGATAGATACATACTGATGTGGCCTCAACGGTATTAAGCAGGATATACTCAGATTTCTAACTACACCCACAAGGAGATTACATCAGGAAAAATAAAATTCACCAAGCCCACACTGTAAAAGAAATTTTCAACAAAATCTGTCAGATAAAGATTAAAATTTCTCTTTTAGGGATTCAGCAATTACTTAGAAATCAAAGTCGTCTTTGCATGTAAATTGGTAGTAGTGGGTAAACACAACCTTATAGTTTATAAAAGGCTCTGTCCCTATTCTATCTTCTGGATATCTTCCTGATTATAACACCAATTTATTCTATATGTTTTTTCCATTTCTGAATTAACCATGCCTCTGATTTTCCAGTAACTCTTTTTCAAATGAGGAATAAGTATTTAATCATTTATATAAATAAACAATTAACAAATAAAGGAATAAATTAGATGATGTGAAGGACCTGATTAAAAATTTTAGTCTGTATAAGTAAGAGGGATTTCTAAGTCATGTGAAATGTTAATCGCCAGATTCTGGGAAAGAATATTTAGGCAGTTGCAGAGGAAAGGATGCTAGATAGAACAAAAAAATAATCAAAATAGAGGAGCAGCCGAGGAAAATAGAGATGAGGTAGTTGAATGGGTACTTCAGGAATTCCGTTAGTCAGGAATAACTTTTGCCTCCGATTAACAGATACCCCTACTCCCAATCAAGCTGTAACTTCAGTGAATGTCGGGGGCGGGGAGTGCCTCATTTTAAAGGAGTCTGAAGATGGACAGTCTAGGGTTAGTATGACAGCTTTACAATGTCATCAGGGGCCCAGGCTTGCTTTGGTTTTGTGATTCTTAGGGTGGGACCACCTTTGCCCTCATGCTTTCAAGGTATCTACTGAGATGCCAGACATTATGCCTGTGTCTCAGGAATGATGGAGGTGAAAAGCCAAGGGCAAAAAAAGTTGTTTGCCAGCTTCACTTCTTTAAAGGAGTTTTCTCAGGAGCCTACCCATGGGTTCTGTTTTTATCTCATTCTACTATATCTCATTGGTTAATATCTTTTTAGACAGGATGCTATCATACCCAGCTACAAGGAAGCCTTGGAATAGAGCTTGTTATTTAGACACATTGCAAACATGGATAAAATAGTTTTGTCCATAAGAAGTTAGGAGACCATTCTATTGTATAGACCACTAGCACCATGTCACATTTCTCTCATTCAGGAAAATGAAGTATAATAATACCTTGATGCATAGTTGGCAGGCTTTTTGCAAGAACCTTATCTGCTTTGAGCCTGGCAGTATCCATGTGAGTGAGTCAGAGAGTCTGAACACAGCCTCTTAGAGAGGAAGATGGGTTATAACATGGCCACCTCATAACTCAGACCTTGGGACTGCCTGATGCAGCGGGGATGAATGGTCGTTTCGGACACATGTATAAGGACGTTGAATTTTGGTAAATGTGTTTTATAAGTGAATCTTTCATTTCTTGTCTTTTATTTCCTGGGATAGTTTCTTGTCATTTTTTGAAAATTAAATGAGAGGAAATCCTAGTGTTTAGCTTTCAATATTCGAGTTTTCTCTCTTCCTCCAACTGGACTTCTCTTCAGCCTGACTCAAGAAGCAGTCTCTAATTTTGGTGCAGGAGCGACACAATGCTGTTCTCTGCCTAATGAAAGCAGAAAGTAATGATTAATGCCAATGAGTGTGTGCTCAGTCGGAGGAACAGAACTACTGGGTGTGGTCCTCAGCTGTCCTTTAGGTTGATGTGTTTCCATTGGCTTTAACCCTTCATTTCCTTACATGCACAACGGTGCGAACTTTAAGCACCATCTGGAGAATAACTTGCCTTTAGTTGTTTGGCACCAATTTTGTGTGTATTCTACCACTCCACTGAGTTTCTCAGTGAATGAAGCACTGTTATGGTAACTGGTATAATTACTTTCCCTAGATGGAGTTCAGTAGGAAAAAAAATGTTATCATTTCTAATATGAAAAAGCCTAAATATTATATGAAAAATACAAATTCTACAAAAAAAATCATCAAAGTATTTAAATAACTTACCCAAAGAAAAAAAATAATGAAAAATGTGTATATGAAAGTTTCTTTAAAATGGAAATTTAAAGAATTTGTTTACAAATTGTTTACACATTGGAAGAATGTTTTTATGCTATTCAGTGTTTAAGGATTCACTATGAGTAGCGTGCTGTAGCTTAAAGTTTCTTAGGGTAATTTGCCAATGTAAATTATAAGAGTCTCAAAAATTTATATCCCTGACCTAATACTTTTATTTTAAAGAATTTACCTAAGCAAAACCCCCAAAGGTGCAAAGATTTCTATATATAAAAATAGTCTTTGCAATTTTATTCCAATAGTGGGAAAAAGGAAGACAACTTAAATATCTAATAATAGGATTAAATGGTTAAATGCAAAAGGATGAAGAGCCACACTAAAAAAAAAAAAAAAAGTTTTCAAAGGATAAATGAAAGACATGGACAATGGTTGTGATATAATAAGTGAAATAAGCAAGATTTAAAATACATCCTCAAGTTTGATATTATATATATTGTATATAATCTGTTTTAAAGAAAGAATGGAAACAAAGAAGCCAAAAATGTAAAAGTGATAAGCTCTGAGTGATGGACTTATAAATTATTATTTTTTTATTTTCCAAATTTATATTCATTTGGTCACTAAAATGTGATGAAATATCTTTGTTAGCATGATGTTTATTATTCACTGAACTATTAGAAGGCAATTTCTGGGACAAATGATATTTTAAAATGCCACATGATTATGAGAATAGTTTTTGAGAACTCTATTTGCCAAAATTATAGAAATCAATTAATGTTAAACAAGTCATTCAGTAGTAATAGAAATAGTTACCTAAATTAATATTTCCAGTTTCAGAATCCTCTGTGATGAAAAAAAGAATATTTGTCTGTAATTTATTTGTAATAAAATATAAAATTTTGTGTGGCAAAAATTCACTGTAAACACATTTTAGAAATTAATAAATTGTTCTGTTTTTCACTATGATTAAATAGTTTTAATAGACCAATGCAGGGGCCAAAGACAACAAGAAAAGCTGCAGTGATACCAAAAAAAAAAAAAACAAAAAAAAAACTATTTGAAGGAATTGGGATGCTATTGAGACAGCCAGGGGCTTGAGAGGCCAAGTTCTCATAGAGAAGTGATTTAGGTGTGAACCTGCTATTCTGTGCAATGCTTTCCCCTCAGATCATTTGCCGATTTTTACCTCATGCAGGGAAAGAGGGTGAGAAGCCAGCAGAGGGCTTGGTTACAAGAAGAGGAGACATTTGAACTTTCTGGAATCTGAAAGGGAAGGAGACAAAATATAGAAGGTTGAAACTGCCAAGACTGCCAGGACTTGAAGGGTCATGGTCTTGGAGATAAGGGAGGTACAGAAGAGTGAGCCAAATATTCCACCTTAGTTTCTCTCCAAGGTGTTCACCCATTCATGAGCAGTGAAAGATTAAAGACTAAGAAGGCAAGAAGAAAAGTGACTAAGAAGCTGATTAGAACTTCAGAGAGTCATGTGGTGCTCGGGAAACAAACACTGAATTTCAGGACCCACTGAGAGCATGGATCACAGAAGTCTACAGAGGTGTTGGGGAATTAGAGAGAGATCAGACCTAGCAAAGGCTGCAGCTTAATCAGGTCAGCTCAGTCCCTGATTGGACTGGGGAGATCTACCTCTAATTTTGGTGCCTGGTAGAAAATAAGATAAATGATTTCAGGAGAAGTATTACACAAGAGTTTCTTCAGTGTCCTGCATTTAATAAAAATGTGTCAAAACAAACAAACAAACAACAACCAACTAGGACCATTTGGAATACAGACCCAGAGATGCTACTGGATGCCTGCTAGAAAATAAGAAATGATTTCAGTAGAAGTATTACACAAGAGTTTCTTCAGTGTCCTGCATTTAATAAAAATGTGTCAAAACAAACAAACAAACAACAACCAACTAGGACCATTTGGAATACAGACCCAGAGATGCTACTGGAATATCAGATATATATGATCTACATTTAAGAAAAGAGATGGCAAAATGTAGAATTTCAACATAAATTTAGAATCAATATAAGACTACAATTACTAATATTGAGAGCTCAGATGGTGAATTTAATAACAGGTTGGGCACAACAGAAGAGAGGATTAGTCAAAAAAATGAAAAATATATTTAACAGTGAAATGTTTAAAGCAAGACAAGGATGCCTGATAGTACCTCTTCTATTTAGCATAGTTTTAGTGAACCTAATCAGTACATAAGAGAAGAAACTTATAAAAAGACATGAGGAATGAAAAAGAAGAAATAAAACTATCATTATTCACCAATGACATGAATATCTATTTATCTAGATATTCAAAAGAATTTCAGGCTAACCATTAAAAATAATAAATGAATTTCAAAAATTCCTAGAAAACAAGAATCTAAGAAAAAATAAGTTTTAAATCTTTATCCCAGGAACAGTGCTAGACACAAAAGAGTGTATTCTATGTGATTCCATTTACATAAATTTCCAAAATCTGTGGATCTAGTATAGTAGTAGTAGAAACTGGTAGTTATGTTTGGGAGCTGTTGAGGGGCATAGTAGAGGAACATCTGGAGGCGTAGATAAAGTTATATGTCTTCATTTGCATGTTACATGGGTCTGTTCACTTTATGAAAATTCATTGAGTCATAGGCTCATGACTTGGGCACTTTTCTGTACATATATTATAAGATGACTTTAAAATTAATACACTCCAAACACAAGACACCTACATAAGATTTTAAATATTGAAAAGAAGAGCCATAATTAAAATTATGATTAACACATTTTTCCTCTTAATAAAGAGGAGTATACATATGAATCAAGAAATGGATAATTCTAGATTTAGAATCTTGATGGCTTTTGAACATCTGTTCACTTTCAGTGTTCACAGGTTTTTAATTTTATTGAAATTCACACGTGAAAATACATCTGTTTCTCTGATTCATATTTTTATGGTGAACTCTGAAATGAGACAATTGTTGAGAACCCAAGAAATCATTCAAAACACAAGGGATGTGTCTTCATATTATTTATGGGGAAGAAGTACCTAGTAAAGTCCTGAAATCAACAACTTGTATTGCCGGCTGGTTTACATGAGAATTTATATTAAATATTTACATTTTTACTTGTGTATTTCTGTCTTTTTCAATTAGAGTATAAGACCAATGTAAGTAGGGTCCCTAAATAAACAATTGGAAAAAAGATGAAAGCATGAATAGCTGGGTTATCTTTTGAATTAGAAATAGATTTTTAAAAATATTTTAATATATTGGCTCTGTGGATGATAATATTTCTTATGGGGATTTTAGACTTCTGTAGTTATATTCCTTTTCAGTCAAATGAAGAAATGTCAAATGCTCTGTACCCCTCTGTCATGCCCTCCCCCAGACCATCATCTCTCATTGCTCTAAGAACCTCTCACCTGGTTTCTCCATCATGTGTCTTATGTACTTTGATTCAGGTTTTCTCCATACCGCTGTCAAGGTAATCTTCCCAAAATTCGAATTTGAGTTTCTAATTTTCAAGCTTAATGCATATTAAACCTTTAGGGAAAGTCCTGACTCCCTTCCTCTCCCACATCCACTTAGGCTAACTTTAGACCTCACTCATGTGTTACTTTTTCTAAGAAGCTGCCTGCATCTCCTGTTCCCGCACCTACTTTTATCACATTCTTAGCATACTGTGCTATAACGTGTAGGTTTCTTTGTCTGCTCTTCCCAGTAAAGTATAAGATGGCTGAGGAGTAGTGAGAGCCAGAATGACAGAGAGAGAGAGAGAGGGAGAGAGAGACACAGAGAGAGTGAGAGATTGAGATACACAGTTGGCTGTTTTCCTAAAACTGCATGGCTCTCTTAAGTTCACGGTACCATTGAATCTCAATATTCTCATGAGATCCTCAAATGCCATAGATTTTTGAATAAGGTAAATATAATCGATGCCCCACACCATGGTTTTATATTTTGTCAGATATATACTAATAGCATCAGAAGATGTGCCTTATTTTCTTTCCTTTAAGAAGAAACATTTAGTTTGTTTTCAAAATGAACAAACTGGTTTGCAAATGTGTTTTGTAAGCAGATGATACAAAGTTTTTTCCCCCATGCCTGATGTTATTAGATACTGTTTGTGTTAGACCCTTCCCCAGTACCTCCCCTTGCGTTTCGAGTAATTGTTACACCATGACCCTTATTGCATTCTGAAAAGCAAGAAATACATTTTATGCAAACTGATAATATTAATTAATTAATTGTGGCATTTGTCCAATCAAGAATAAGTATAACCCAGTCATTTAAACTATACATTTGTGAGTAAGCCAGATACTGAATTGAATCCTGGCTCTACTATTCACTGACTGTGTGACTTCCAGTAAAGTACTTAAACCTTGTAAGTCCGTGGGCCTCATCTGCGAAACAGGGACAAAATCAGGACCTTCTTCCAAGGGGTCATGGTGGAGAAGAGATCAAACAATGGACAGAGAATATTTAGTACAATACCGGGAAATGAGGGGAGTGGTTGTAGTCACACAACTGCCTCAGGGTAGGACTATTTTCTTGCAGACGTGTAGTCTTAGGACATTATCAGGAATTCCAACCCCAAGACCAACCAATGTGTGGAAAATCCAAATTCATCGCCTAAGGACAATGAAGGTCTCAGTGAAGGTCTTATCCCCTGCTTTGTAACTGCTTTGTAGTAATTAAATGTATCTACTACTAGATGGGAAAAAATGGGAGAATGCTCAGGAACACATAGAATGCATGAGGAGGAAATGGACACACCAAAATTACCACTTTGATTGATGGCCTAGAATAAGTGTTTGGTTTATCTTCTCTATTTTCGTATGTGGGAGGAGTGGACATATTGCAAAAAGCAGTTGTTAGACATGCATGTTTAAACGTAGCGAAACGAGGTGGTAGACGAGATAAATTTAGTCAAACTAGTGCACTAATAATTCATCCTCAGAAAATGCAGATCCCTGTTGTAGTTCTTTTCCCCTTCCTACATATGTAGTGAAAGCACTCATAATGTAGGGAAACCACGGAACTTGAGAGCAACCTGGTGTATAATGAAGGAAACATTGACAATGTTATTATAAGTTTCTCCTCTGCTTCTTAATTAATATTTCTATATCTGTAAACCCAATTTTTGCTTCCCCTTTCTATGATGCTAGTTGCTCAATCATCTCTTTGCCTACGTTTGAAACAAACATCCACTATTATGTCTAAAATTCATCTGCTTTCCTGTTGTTAAGTCAGATGGTCGCAACCTCCCACTATGCCATGTTCAGGTACACGAGCTGACTGGATGTTGGCAGTTCTTGTTACAGTGGCCATACCTTTTCCCATCAATTGCTGCAATTGATAATTGGTAGTGCCCTTAAGATAAGCAGTTGGAAGCCTTAATATCCAGAGAATATGATGTATATTCACAGCGGAATTTAAGGGCCATCAGTGTCAGTGTAACACCCTACTTTTCAAAATGAACTCATGGTTTAATTTGTTTATAATCATTGGTAATATTTTCCTTTCTTTTGTGGATAATTAACCCTCACCCTTATTGAACATGTTTTGGGGGAATAGTTTAACATTTTTTTTGCACCTCCACGTGTACATATTATATTTTCACATCCTCCTTACTTACTTCTTTTTTGTCAATAAAATACATCTTAGCTATATATTCAGGTTCCTCTTGTGCTCAGGTAGTGTTGATTAAGTTGATTAGACTGTATTCCCCGTATCGCATCTGATGGGAAACTAGCCCAGATGCGGAAAGGAAAGTGCCTTGACGTGGCCTTAAACATAATGAAGCTGATGTAGTGTGTGTGGGTTAAAATGTGAGTGTGAATATAATTGCTACATTTAGGTTGTATTAAATCGGTGAGCTTTAAAATTATGCTTAGCCCAGTGTACCTTCAGTTTTTAATTCGAGTTGCATAAAAGTTCATCATTTACTTTTTAAATAAATTATTTATTGTTAACATTTCATTTAATTCATTGTTTTAAGCCTTTATCAAACCTGCCACCTCTCTGATGATCTGATGATATACTGATCCTGGTAAACAGCCTAACACATACACC
Source organism: Physeter macrocephalus (assembly GCF_002837175.3). NCBI lineage: Eukaryota > Metazoa > Chordata > Mammalia > Artiodactyla > Physeteridae > Physeter > Physeter macrocephalus. The sequence goes on from NC_041226.1 coordinate 72,130,675, forward strand.
AAATCCATAAACAAATTACACCAAAGGTATAATTTTACTTTCCTCCTCATTTGCCCATCACACATAAAATAAAACTTTTTAAAAAGCATCTTATGATACATTCGTATCCCCATTCTGCATGTTACTATGGGCCCCTGTCTTTCATTTTGATTTGTTTTATTTTGTATTACTCCCCTTACATATTAGCTAAACCTGCCCAAAGTACAGTAGTAGTTTTCTTTATAGTTACAAAATATGTTGAGGTCAGTTTTCGTTCTGTGGAAATTGGAATTCATATTGGAGGGTAACTCTCTCTTCCTTGGGGCCATCAGTCTTCATAGACTCATCTATTTGATTTAGATTTTAGCCTCTCTCCCTCTGTGTTCCATACAACACCTAGAATGCTGTTCACGTGGTTGAATATTAATGATTGTCTCCACAGATTATGAAGCAGAGAACAAATGGTTCTCAATTGAATAATCTGCATTAGTACAATACTGAGTGAAGGGGGCAAAGGAAAGACTTCCCCCCCGACCTTTCCATCTCTTCTTATCCCTCGGGTGGCACGCGTGACAAAGAAGCTCATTTGTAAGAGTTCATGAGAAATTTCAAAAGAATACTGTAGAAAGATGAATTTCTTCTCTCACAGATGGCCTACTAACTGATTTTTAAGTGACTAAATCAGCATTCTGTCTCTACGCAGAGAGAATGCCCAATAAGTCAAATTTTAAGTAAGTTAATCTACTTGAAATTCTGACAGCAGGAGGAATTCAAGTGTGTGCAGTAGAGGTTTGGGCTGGTACCAGATATATCTGCTCTTTAAAAAATATAATACCATACTTTGGGATGAAGTCCAACCATAGCTTAGGTCATGGAAAGGGCTAGTGGAAGAACGATCTTAATTAAAATGAATCCTTTACAACGTGCTCCTAGCTAAAATATTTTTGTTATAACTTGAGATAAAATTATATTGCCTTGTTTACTCATATATGTAAAAATAAGTGTAGATGAAAGTCTAGAAGGAAATTCATTACAATGTTAACAGTAATTGTCCCTGGAGCTGAGTTTAACGGGGGATTTCCTGCCTTATATGTATTGTTTTATTTTCCTGTATCCTGCATTGATTTATAATTATGTACTGCCTTGATAATACTACATTTAAATCAGGTAAATCATAATTTTAAAAGTAAAAGGGACTTAGTGTTTTAGTGTGTGTGTTTGTGTGTGTGTGTGTGTGTGTGATATTTAAAAATCTCGATTTGAAACTAGGGAAGTGATTTTTTAAATAGGGGATAATGGGAGAATACATTTAAAAAATATAGTGAGTGGGAGTCTTAGGTAGTGGCATAAAGTTTTAACGATTTGCATAAAAACTGAATACAAGATGCAAATGAGCAGCCTAGATTAAAAACTGTAAAGCAGACTCAACGCCGTGGAGTACATTTTGGATCAACCAGTATCTGTTTAGATTGACCAGTATCGATCAGTATCAGGCTAGAGTGCTGCCAAGGTTCTGTTTTAAACATCATAGTGATACCTAATCAAGCCTTCAGTGGTGGCTGTATATGGGGACTGAGGAGGTGGCAGCCAATGCTGCTTAGAGCGGGTGGCAATGCTCAGTCTTAAAGGAGGAAGCGTAGACTCGGGTGGGCTAATTTTCATGTGAGTGTCTATATGTGCACCTGTATGTGTGTGCGTGAGTGCGGATGCCAGTGCGTTTGGACCTCTTGGGAAGGGGACGGGTAAACAAGGAATAAATGCAGCTCAGCCTCAGGGGCGCTCACCTCTATTTGGATTAAGGTGATCTGCCGTCACTTATCTAGGGTTTCTCGATAGCAGCACTATTAATATTTTGGGCTGGATAATTCTTTGCTGTGGGGCTGTCCTGTGCTTTGTAGGATGTTTAGCAGTGTTTCTGTTCGCTACTGACTAGATGTCAGTAGCGCCGACCACCCATCAGTACAGTCAGAAATGTCTCCAGACATTGCCAAATGTCCCCTGGGGGGCAAAATTTCCCCAGGATGAAACACATTGCTGTATCTGCTGACAAGAAGTGAACTATTTCTGGGGAAAAGGCTATCATCCAGAGGCTCTGTAATCTTTCCATATGCAATTTCTGACATTCAGTCAGAGAAATAAGAAACAGAACCAAGGAAACAACAACAACCAATAGAAATACATGCATAAATGACCCATTTATTGGGATTATCAGATACAGATATTAGAGTCACTATGGAAAATATATTCAAGAAAAAAGGTAACAAGACAGGTTTCTAGACAATATCAAGTCTGTAGCACAGAGCTAAAATTAATATTGTCTTTGCTGTCTTTCACTCATGGTGGTTTGTTTCCTTGTGTGTACCTATTTGTTGGTCTTCAATTGTAAGCTTATACATGGCTTATTCTAAACGCTGGAAAATATTGAAGTGTAAATTCGGGACACCTTTCTTCAGTGAGGATTTGTGTTAGATTCTCCCAGGATATTACTGATCTTGGATCTCTTTAACCTTCTTTCCAGAGTCCCCCGTTTACTCAAGGAGTCTCAAATTCAACTTCTCCACAAATGGGTCATTGCTTAAAGTGCTGATGTAGGCTTTTACCCTCGGGACTCTTTCATATGGGCTTATGGTAATTGCCCTTGTTCCAGCTTACAGTTGTTTTTTGTTGTTTTTTTTTTTGCGGTACGTGGGCCTCTCACTGTTGTGGCCTCTCCCGTTGCAGAGCACAGGCTCCGGATGCACAGGCTCAGCGGCCACGGCTCACGGGCCCAGCCGCTCCGCAGCATGTG
>NC_041226.1:72133564-72142590 GCF_002837175.3 Physeter macrocephalus
CTTGTTGCGGAGCACGGGCTCTAGGCTCATGGGCTTCAGTAGTTGTGGCACGCGGGCTCAGTAGTTGTGGCTCTTGGGCTGTAGAGCGCAGGCTCAGTAGTTGTGGCGCACGGGCTTAGTTGCTCCACGGCATGTGGGATCTTCCCGGACCAGGGCTCGAACCTGCGTCCCCTGCATTGGCAGGCGGATTCTTAACCACTGCGTCACCAAGGAAGTCCCCAGCTCATAGGTTTTGAAGAATTACATGACTTCCCATGAGCCCAGCAATGGAACAGACACTTCATTTTAGGTCCAATATTTTTTTGTTCTTCATATTGCTGGAAGCTAAAGCCTACATACCATGTACTTCATTGTAATATATCTTTTGTAATACTATTTCAAAAAGTGAAAGTTAATAAAAACTCATATTTAAAACCATATCTCCCCACCAAAAATAAATGAATAAAATTTAAAATTAAGTGGAGGATAAACATGAAACTTAGATTTGGAAGAGAATAAGTTTAGAATGTTTATTAACTATACTTCCCACACAGCAGTTGTCATTTGCTAGAAGAAAAAAAAAAGGAATATGCAAATTAAAATTCCCAGTGGAATTAATGCAGTTTCTCATTACATAACACATCATGGGCAAGCCATCAATCCTTTGGACTCTCAGGCAATCAGATGTATTTAAGCCAAACATGTCTCAAGACAAGAGTAATCAGGGTTCCTCCAACACTGCTTTTTGTGTGATGTAGTTTATCATTGTTTAAAGCATCTGATCTCATAGGCTTTCTTTGTTTTCTTTTATTACCTCATTTCATTCCCTGAACAGCTTTTGCAGTAGCAATGTTAACTATTATTGCTATGAGTGATTGAATGGCCTATTTCTTTTGATACATCAGGTGACAGCAGAAGTCATTTCACTGAAGAGCTGATATTGCAATTTCCTGTTCCTTCAAAAACGACATTGCTTTTCAAGCAAGGGCATAAATGTTTTTTGACCATTAGCAATTACATGTGATTTTGTTTTGTTCTGTTTTTATTATTTTATATTCACTCCTTTGATTTTATTGAAGATTTGAATAAGAGAGACACATAAGCACAGACTAACTCATAATATGAAGGGACCCAAAGTGAGATCAGGTTTTATTTCACACAAACTACTATTTCTCCTACATTTCCCTATAGTCAGGGAGATGTGAAGGTTTGCATGAAAGATCTGCATTTCCAATACCTTTATTTTCTAACCTTCTTTTCCATTGCTAATACAAGCAGATCATCACAGGTATTCGAGACTTCTTTCTCTTTTAGCACCCTCCTTCTTTCCTCTTTCCCTTAATTGGAAGCATCTTTCTCTTTCTTCCTACATGTCTACACTACCCTGTGATACTCTTATCAAAATGAAATGTTTCCTCGTATCTGTTAGTGTCCAAGAAACGTAGAGCACCCTTATCCATTTGGTCATCATTCAGTTTTTCTAGGTAGCTAAGATTAGCCATGAAGTCTCTGCGGTCTCTGCTATGACTAAGTATTTCATTATCTTGGAATAGTGAGAAAGAAGGTCAAGCAGTTTTTCTCATACGTCTTCCCACAGTCTGAACTCTTTCCATGACTTTTAGCTACTGTCTTTTTGCCTTTACGGGCAATATTTATTAGGATATACTTTGAGACTATATCTATATTTCCATCAATCTGGATCACTTATGACCCTAGTAAGTTCCGTTATTTGGAATTATGTTTCTATATTTAACTACTGTTACTTTATAGACAAGGGTAGGAAGTGTTGGTCTTAGTTTCTCTAGAAAATAAATTGATTTGAAGGGAACCACAAACAACTTTCTATTTGTGATGGAAGGCCATAATTTAAATATTTAGATATAAGTTGTATAAATTAGTATGATTTTTATATTTGCATTGCATAGTAACAGTCTTTGAGAAAAATACTGCAAGTAATACCTTGGTAGCTTCCGTTAGAGTCTAACAAATTATACAACTTGACCAGAAATATTTGGAACATTTAACTAGAAAACAGGACTGGTAGCTACAGTTGATGATTTATGAATCAAATTCTGTGAATACATCTGTGACGCTTTAGAGATCATTTAGTTCAATAGCTTAGTGTAACAATATGTGAGAAGAGAACAGATAGCAGTCTCTGAAAAGCAAGAGTGACTAGTCCAGGCTAGATAGAACCACTTATTGAAAAATCAGCCTTTCCCCACTGTACTGTGATGTCACCTCTGTCATAAATAAAGTGACCTTATATTGCATGGGTCTTTTTCCAGTGTTTTTATTCTGTTCCATTTGTCTATTTGTCTAATAGTTTACCAGCAATATACTCTTAAATGCTATAACTTTATAGTATGTGTTAAAATCTGGTATTGTAATTTCTGCACCCACTTTTCTTTGACAACAGTGCTTTGGCTATTTTTGTCCCTCTGTATTTACATACCATTATGTTATCAAAATTATATCTTTAAAAAATTCTTGTCCTAAGTTTTGTTTTTGCTATACAAAATAGAACTAATTTTTTTTTATATTAACCAGTTGTGTCTCATGACCTTGCTGAATTTACTTCTTAATTTTAATACTTTATACGTAGGTTTTTTGGATTTTCTACCAACATAATCATGCATACGTGAATAATGACAGTGTTATTTCTTCTTTCTTCATGCATCTTCTTTCTTTATTTCTTTCTTTCTTTTTTTTCTTTTTTCTTTTTTTTTTTTTTGCTTTAGAGCACTTGATAAGAAGTCTGTACAATGTTGTTTAGAAATGGAGATAGTGGACATTCTTGTCTTGCTCCCAGTCTTGGGGAAAGTGTTTTCAATATTTTACTTCCAAATGTGATGTTTGCTGTAGACTTATTTTAGATTACCTTCATCAAAATTAGGAAGTTAGCTTCTATTCATTTATTCTTTCCTCATGAAGGAGTGTTGAATATTATCAAATATACAGTGTGCCTCTATTTAGATTATAATATGGTTTTTATTCTGTGAATGTGGTGAAATATTTTGATGGATTTTTAAATGGTTAAACCAACCCTCTAATCCTGGACTAAACACATTTGGAAATGATTTTTTGAAAATGTTGGATTTAAAGTTCGTGAGAGATATTAATTTGTAACATCCATTTCCTGTAATGTCCTTGTGTGATTTTGTTGTCAAGGTTATTCTAGCATCATGCAATTTAAGTTCTAGACTGACCTTTACAAAACATTATTTTAATTTTGTAGAGTTTTTTTTTCATTTAGATTTCCCTATATTTACTTTCATTTTTCACTATTTTCTTTATTTTAATGTTTATGTTTTGGATGGACCATTTTCTTTTTGTGTGAAGAAATTTTTTCTTTAATATTTATTCTGCTAAGGCTCTTCTAGTGACAACTTATTTTAGTTTTTGTTTGTCTGGAAACGTTCTCATTTTGTAATCAAATTGGTAGGATATTTTTGTTAGGCATAGAATTCTAATTTGGCAGGATTAGAATTAAATCCTAAAATTAAATCCTAAAATCTTTCAGGATTTTAAAGATGTCATTCCATTGCCATGTGATTTAAGCATTTATTTTGGTAATTCAGTTGTCAATATTCTTATTTTTTTCCTTTGAAAGTAATACATCTTTTTATCTCTTACTATTTTTAAGATTTTCTCTTCGTCTTTCAGCAATTGACTATGTGGTGTGTCAGCGATGCTGTGTGGTTTTCTTTTTATTTATTCTCCTTAGGCTTTATGAAGCTTCTTGAATCCATAACTTAAATTCTTTGGGCATTTGTATTAGTTTGCTAGGGCTGCCATAACAAACTACCATGCACTGGGTGTCTTAAACAATGGAAATTTATTTCCTCTGGGCCTGGAGGCTGGAAGTCCAAGATCAAAATGTGAGTAACCGGGATTTAATCTGAGGGTCTCTCTCCTTGGCTTGTAGATAGCCATCTTCTCTTTGTGTTTTCACATGGTCTCCCCTCTGTGTGTGTCTGTGTCCTAATCTTCTCTTCTCATAAAATCACTAGGATTGGGGCCCATTCTAATGACCTTACTTCACCTTAATTACCTCTCTAAAGATCTTATCTCCAAATATAGTCACATTCTGAGGTACTGGAGATTAGGATTTCAACATGTGAATTGGTGGGGGTGGGGGGACACAATTCAGTCCATTACAGCACTATTGGAAGTGTCTTATCTATGACCTCTTAAAATATTACTTCTGCTTCATCCTGTCTTTTTTTCTGGGTACCCAATTAGATGCTTTGGATATTATTTCATGTCCAGTGTATTTCCTAAGCTTTTTTTATTCATTCTGTTTGTTGTCTATGCTTCAGTCTGTATATTTTCTACTGACCTATCTTCCAGTTTATTAAGCCTCTCTTCTCCTGTGTCTAATTTGCCATTGACTCTCTTTATTCAATTTTTAATTTCAGTAACTGTATTTTTAAATTCAGAATTTCTACATCATTTTTTATAGATGATTCTCTGAATAATTTCTCCATTTAGTAATATAGTTTTTTGAATATATTAATCTTAGTTATTTTAAAGTCCATTACTGACAATTCTAGTTTGGTCACCTGTATCATTTTTGGACCTTTTTGTATTGTCTATTTTTCTCTTTCCTTTTTAGTCATTCTGTCTTGTCTATTGATATAACTGTTTTTTAAACTGGGTATAAATATTGTTTAATAAAATTGGTAGAATTTTGTGAATGATGTTATCTTTCATGAAGAGATAATTTACTTTTTGTCTGGCAGACATATGTACAAAGGCAGATTACCTCAAACCAATCAGGCATTAAAATAATTTCCAAAGTGAAAACCTGGGATGTTTATGTTATGTTTATCAATGCCCTCCTTCTCAAAGGTCTCCGAGTTCCAAGTACTGTCTTTCCAGCCAGGTGAAAAAACCAAAAGCTCTGTTTAGTTTATTCATCTTTTAGATGTTGCTTTCTGCTTAATGCTTTATCCTCTTGCCCTAAAAAGTTTCAGGCTTGACAAATGCATGAAGGGGATTATTTGTGTATTGGGTAGAACTCACTACCCTATGGTTCCTTCTTCTCTAGGATCTTGACCACTTAAATCCAGGCTGCCTTAAGAGGCTTTGACTTATATATTGACGTTTCACTAGTCAAAAATTTTTTCTGAGGCTAGAGACAAATTGGAGATAGGACTTTCAGGTGCCACAGGAGTTTGTTGAAAAATAATGTCAGAATAAAATACCTTTTAAAGAAGTAGCATTACTTAGTACAGAAACCATAAGTTATCTGAAATATATTGTTGGCAGAGCAAAAAAGGAAGTAGACATTCATATTGAGGGAGAAACAGATTAGCTGTGAAAAAATGGTATATTACTTCCAGTTATATAAAATTATAATATGTGGTTCTATTTGTGGAAGCCTTTTACTCTTCAAGTTATACATTTATTTATATTTTTCTTAAAGTTTAAACACTGTGCCACGAACAGATATCACAGTGGTACTTAGGAAATCCAAACAGTAATACTTAAAAAAAAATATTTCTGTTTTGGTGTCTTTAAAGTTACTTATTAAGTAGGTATTCCCAATTTTGAAAATTTTAAAATAGAAAGGTTTAGTTATTTTCTAAGATTATAGAGCATATAAGTGGTGGATATTAAATTCTATCTTAGGTCTTTCTGAATCCAGAGCACAAACTCTTAACTCTTATCAAAGACCGCCTTCTTGGCTTCAATTCCTTCAGTGATGGAAGCTTACTCCCTACCATGGCAGCACATTCCATAATGGACTACTCTGATGTGTATAATGTTATTTATTACAGTATATTAAACTCTGTTTCCCTGTAACTCTTACCTATTAATCCTGAATATGTTAACTGTGCTATAAAATGACAAAGTTAAAGCAAGTTCACTATAGCCTTAAATTTTAAGTTTATTGAATTTCTGACATTTTTGACGACATGATTCCCAGGCTCTGCATATATTTGACACTGCTTTATTGAAAAAAATTGGCTTAAATCCTGAATGTGACGTTAAAGGATATTTTCCAAATGTGAATGTAAAACATGTGGCTAAGTGTATACATAATTATTTATAAGACTTTATTTTTTAAAAAACATTTAGCTGCATAGATAAATTATGTTTAGAATTTTACTTGCAAATATTTAAAATTTAAAATATTTTTATTTTGAAATACTTTTGATCTTAGAAGACTTAAGAATAGTACAAAGAACTTTTTTTACATGAGCCATTTGAGGATAAGTTGCTCACATGGAGTTACAATAGCTTCAAATTTAAGTGTACATATACTCATATATTCTGATATATGTATACACTTACATATATACTCAATGTTCTTTCTAATGTTTTATGATTTGGGAAAACTAATATTGGTAGATTCAGAAATAAAGAATAATTTAAAAATAAGTTACCAGTAGAAAATATTGCTTTATGGTATATTTTTTCTCCATTTTAAAAGATTAGCTTGTTGTTGATGGAAATGTATTATTTATTGTTAGATGGATTTCATTGTTCAATTTGTAAAGTAAATTCTCTAATTATCCCTGATGTGGGAAGAAAGTCCACACTTGTTTCAAATCAATTTAATTAGCACTCCTGAAATGTGTATTAAGGAAGTGATATATTCACTCACACTTCTGAATTTTTTAAAGTAACAAAACCAAGCAAGAATTTAAAAGTGATTAAGGCCTGATTCTACCTTATCCCTTTTTTGCCCAAATATAGTTTATCTTCAAGAAACTTTCTATAGAAACGTTTCTCTGTATCAGCTCTTTCACTGGTGAATAGCATTTGTTGTCTGTTTCCATCTTAGACATTTGTCCCATAGAGTCTTTCATGGTGAACTACAAGTGTGGCTTGAATTATAAGAAGTCTCACTGCTCATTTTGAAATGGAAGGTGAAAGTTGCCTCTTCACTTTCAAATGTCTGATGGAAGATTACTTTATTCTCACACACAAAATATTTGTACTTAGATGAAATGGTACAGAATATTATAGTTCTGAAGTGTTTAATTCCTTCTCATAGAAATTTCAAGGGAACTTCGGATGCATTTGGCAGGAGCTTTTCCTAGTACAATCAGGTTGCTATGGTAAACCTATTATTTTAGGCAAAGGAGGACTGTGTTAGTAAAGTGCTAATCTCTTTTCTGTTTTATGTGAGCCTCTAATTACTCTCCAGATATTGAGCATGTACTGCAAGTGTGGTTCTGCCCTTTTAAAAAGTGGAAGAAAATAAGGTTGTAGAGAGTGTACCTTCTGTTCCCAGGCTAGCAGGTGCATTTGATGATATGGTGTTCTTCTTAAATAATCTCATTCTGGATCAGGAAATACAGTTGGTTTATTTTTTTAGAGAAATACAATCAGAAAGTAAAGGAATGGATTTTCTGTGAGTTACTGAAATTCAAGCCTCCCAGTATGTTTTTTTAATTATAAAAATATAAATAATAATATCTATTATTTATGGACCACTTACTATGTATCAGGTCCTGTCCTATGTACTTGATATGTATGATAATATTTAGCCTAACCAAAATCTTATGTGATCAGTGTTATTATTATCCCCATCCTGCAGCCATAATAAATGAGGTTTAACTTAGTCTTCCAAAGAATTACATTTAACATTGGATGTGCCAGGATTAAAATCCAGATTTACTTAAAATCAGAGCCCATTCTTTTAACTGAATCTTATGTTAAAATTTATTTTCTTTCTTCTTTGCCTGATTAACATTTAACAAACACTTTAAAACTCATTCCGAATTCACCTTTTCCAGGAACCTTCTGTAACCCTATAGGGTGTGTGTGTTCACGTACCTTACCTGCATTCCCTCTACTATTAAAAGTTTTTAAATGTCTTTCTTAATTTTGTATCTTCAGTATAAACTAGATGAGCTATAAACTATGCTTTTTGTCCATGTTCTGACTTAAAGTTTTTCTGTATTTTGGGGAAGTGTCAAATTTGAAATGCTTAAGTAAAATCTGTTTTAATCAGAACGTCTACGTATCTGCTTTACTTCATTACCCTTCTTTGCGAGTGTATAATAGCCTTTAAATACAATTCATAGGGATTGCAATCCATTATAAAAGTATGTCTTTGAACTAACTTTTTGTATGTCCTTAAAGGTTAAATTTATTAAAATTTAACTGGAGTGGGCAGACTCAGTGTAAATTTCAGTTAAGTTTTGGTTGGATGATATTGATGATGTTGACTGAATTAATTTCTTTTCAGACAGTTATTTCCATCCTTTTCATCCTGTTCCTGGATTGTCTTTTTAAAAATTACTTGGTTTATTTGCATTTTTGAATATATCTTTCTTTAGATTTTCCTCTCAATTTGTTATATAAAAGAGTACTTGCTAGTGCTAGGCCTGAAAACTTCCATTATCCTTCATTCTTACTTATTAGAATACTAATTTGATAACCATCTGAGAATCCACAATTACATCTCCATAACATTAAACTAATCATTGAAATAATACCATTTAGTTAATAAAGGAGAGTAGACTCAATTTATTTTGTTTCTTTCAGAATTTATTTTTATTTTTTAAAGTATTTTATTTTCGGGGCTTCCCTGGTGGCGCAGTGGTTGCGCGTCCGCCTGCCGATCTTTCTGAATTTATTTTTATTTTTTAAAGTATTTTATTTTCACATCTTTATTGGAGTATAAATGCTTTACAATGGTGTGTTAGTTTCTGCTGCACAACGAAGTGAATCAGCTATATGTATACATATATCCCCCTATCCCCTCCCTCTTGAACCTCCCTATCCCACCCCCCTAGGTGGTCACAAAGCACCGAGCTGATCTCCCTGTGCTGTGCAGCCGCTTCCCACTAGCCATCCATTTCACATTTGGTAGTGTATGTATGTCACTACTGCTCTCTCACTTCATGCCAGCTTCCCGTTCTCCCCATGTGCCCTCAAGCCTGTTCTGTACATCTGTGTCTTTTATTTTTTTATTTTTTTTTTGGCGGTACGCTGGCCTCTCGCTGTTGTGGCCTCTCCCGTTGCGGAGCACAGGCTCCGGACGCGCAGGCTCAGCGGCCATGGCTCACGGGCCCAGCCGCTCC
>NC_041226.1:72144086-72167486 GCF_002837175.3 Physeter macrocephalus
CCGGGTTCGCGCCCCGGTCTGGGAGGATCCCACATGCCGCGGAGCGGCTGGGCCCGTGAGCCATGGCCGCTGAGCCTGCGCGTCCGGAGCCTGTGCTCCGCAACGGGAGAGGCCGCAGCAGAGGGAGGCCCGCATACCACAAAAAAAAAAAAAAAAAAAAGTATTTTATTTTCACATCTTTATTGGAGTATAAATGCTTTACAATGGTGTGTTAGTTTCTGCTGCACAACGAAGTGAATCAGCTATATGTATACATATATCCCCCTATCCCCTCCCTCTTGAACCTCCCTATCCCACCCCCCTAGGTGGTCACAAAGCACCGAGCTGATCTCCCTGTGCTGTGCAGCCGCTTCCCACTAGCCATCCATTTCACATTTGGTAGTGTATGTATGTCACTACTGCTCTCTCACTTCATGCCAGCTTCCCGTTCTCCCCATGTGCCCTCAAGCCTGTTCTGTACATCTGTGTCTTTTATTTTTTTATTTTTTTTTTGGCGGTACGCTGGCCTCTCGCTGTTGTGGCCTCTCCCGTTGCGGAGCACAGGCTCCGGACGCGCAGGCTCAGCGGCCATGGCTCACGGGCCCAGCCGCTCCGCGGCACGTGGGATCTTCCCGGACCGGGGCACGAACCCGTGTCCCCTGCATCGGCAGGCAGACTCCCAACCACTGCGCCACCAGGGAAGCCCTGTACATCTGTGTCTTTATTCCTGCCCTGCCACTAGGTTCATCAGTACCGCTTTTCAAAATTCCATATATGTGCATTAGCATACGGTATTTGTTTTTCTCTTTCTGACTTACTTCACTCTGTATGACAGATTCTAGGTCCAACCACCTCACTACAAATAAGTCAGTTTCGTCCCATTTCACGGCTGAGTAATATTCCATTGTATATATGTGCCACATCTTCTTTATCCATTCATCTGTCGATGGACATTTAGGTTGCTTCCATGACCTGGCTATTGTAAATAGTGCTGCAATGAACATTGCGGTGCATGTGTTGTTTTGAATATGGTTTTCTCTGGGTATATGCCCAGTATTGGGATTGCTGGGTCATATGGTAGTTCTATTTTTAGTTTCTTAAGGAACCTCCATACTGTTCTCCATAGTGGCTGTATCAATTTACATTCCCACCAACAGTGCAGGAGGGTTCCCTTTTCTCCACACCCTCTCCAGCATTTATTGTTTGTAGATTTTTTGATGATGACCATTCTGACTGGTGTGGGGTGATACCTCATTGTGGTTTTGATTTGCATTTCTCTAATGGTTGGTAATGTTGAGCATCTTTTCATGTATTTGTTGGCCATCTGTATGTCTTCATTGGAGAAATGTCTATTTAGATCTTCTGCCCATTTTTGGATTGGGTTGTTTGTTTTTTTGATATTGAGTTGCATGAGCTGCTTGTGTATTTTTGAGATTAATCCTCTGTCAGTTGTTTCGTTTGCAAATATTTTCTCCCATTCTGAGGCTTGTGTTTGCTACTACCTCAACAGAGAACTTTGCTGGCTGCTAACAGGTTACAAATCAGCCTGGACTATAAATAGATCACTATTTATGGTAGGGTTCAGGCATGTATTTATTTAGTATAAAGTGTGCATTCACTGATCTACTAATGGTGTGCACCAGGTACTGTGGGATCAGAGAGAAGGAACAAATCCTCCAGGTGACCAAACAGGGATGGCAAGGAAGGGTTTATAGAGGATTTCAGATTTAAGCTGGCTATTGAACACTAGGTCGAATTTTATAGAGAAAGTTGTAGAGTGCATGCCAGAGAGAAGAAATGGAGCACAAAAACAAAGTCTCTGAACACGAGTGCACTGTGATTGTTGGGTATAAGCTTAGGAAGGTGAGTTGGGTCTTGTGTAGAAAGCCCTGTTGAGAAATTTGATCTCTGCCTTAAAGGTCATGTGGGACCATCATGGGAAGGGGAGTTACATCATCATAGCTTTGTTTTAAGAAAGTAGATTTTATGAAATTTGAAATTGAAAGGAGAAGAATGGTTAATTAAAAGAAGTAAGGAATCAAGTATGTCATCAAGTTTTTTCAAGACTCAGTGACAGATTAAATGAATAGCGACCTTCTCCGGGATAAAAGAATCCAGGAAAAGGAGTAAGTTTGTGAATAAAGGTGATGAATTTGCTGTGGAACGTATTTCATTGATGTAACTGTGGAAAACACAAATGAAGGTATTCAGGTGATTGGAAATGTCTTTGCATTCCAGGGAGAAACGTCTTATTCTAAATTCAAGTTCTTCCATTAAACCTCATGCTTTGTGTCAATGTTACCAAACTATTTACATGTGATTATTATTTAGTGCATCTGTTCAATAAATATTGGTTTAAACATTATGAGGACACATGAGAAGTGCAGTTAATTCTGGTGTTTTTGTGAAGATGAGTGATTAGGAGGGTGCAAGTGTCATGGATTTGGTGGAATTTACTTTGGATCTTAAAGGATGAGCAGAAATTTACCTGGCAGGTCTACGTCCTGGTAGTGAATGGAGTGAAGTTGTGAACTGAGACAGCAAAATAATGCCCTTTAAAATGTGGACAGCGGGCTTCCCTGGTGGCGCAGTGGTTGCGCGTCCGCCTGCCGATGCAGGGGAACCGAGTTCGCGCCCCGGTCCGGGAGGATCCCACGTGCCGCGGAGCGGCTGGGCCCGTGAGCCATGGCCGCTGGGCCTGCGCGTCCGGAGCCTGTGCCCCGCAACGGGAGAAGCCGCAGCGGAGGGAGGCCCGCGTACCACAAAAAAAAAAAAAAAAAAAAAAAAAAAAAATGTGGACAGCATGAAGAATTTACTCTTCTTTACCTTTCTATCTGTGACAAATTAGCCTTTCTTGATGCTTAATGCTTGGCCATCCCATCAGAATCTACTGAATCCTATAAACTAAATTAGAGCTACATACATAAAGTTAATTCAGCTAATATTTGCCTTAACATATTTTTTTTTTTTTTTTTTTTTTTGTGGTATGTGGGCCTCCCTCTGCTGTGGCCTCTCCTTAACATATTTTTAAAACACCAACAGATACATGGCCTAAAAAATGAATTGCAAAATGGTTAATTATTGTCTTTTTTTTTTTTTTTTTTTTTTGTGGTTTGTGGGCCTTCCTCTGTTGTGGCCTCTCCCGTTGCGGAGCACAGGCTCCGGACGCGCAGGCTCAGCGGCCATGGCTCACGGGCCCAGCCGCTCCGCGGCACGTGGGATCCTCCCAGACCGGGGCGCGAACCCGGTTTCCCTGCATCGGCAGGCGGACGCGCAACCACTGCGCCACCAGGGAAGCCCTATTGTCTGATATTTTAAACAGATGCTTGAATTACAATCTATCAGGGAAAAAAAGGTACCTAGGACCGTATATTAACACTTTACTATCCAACTGTATAAAAGGTGGGGGGGATAAATTGGGAGATTGGGAGAAATAGAAGACCCTATCCAGAATGAAAACAGTGAAATGGAGATATTTAAACACATATGCCAGTAGTTAGTTCATCCTTTTCAAAGAAGCCAATAATACATATTTAAGAAACTTCCTGTATGCCTCAAAATGCTAATAAAATGGTCAGCATAAATCCATATGCCCTCAAAGTTAAAAAGTGTTGTTTTCCTGGTAACTGGAAGTGGATTACCTGTCAGGAATGATGTGGTTGAAGTTTCCCACATCTGTCCACCATGGACTAGTTAACCATACAGGGCCACACTGCTGATGGTCCTATATTTTGCCTCTCTCCACAATCTGTATTGTTGTTGTCCTTCCCACACATCTACCTATGAGAGAACCAGCATGCTTATGCACAGCAGGAGATTAACCGGGGCTCCGAAAATCTGGGTTCTAGCACCAATACTGCTGATGTCTACTTTGCTGGCCTTAAGCACGTCATTTAGCCTCAGCGTACTTGAGTTTCCTCATCTATTAAATAATCTGCAGAAAGTCATGGATCCTCCTGATATTTTATAACAAATAAACACGTGCTGGTATATCTTTCCAGGGAGAGATCTGGGGTCTACCAGTCAGAGTTCTTGATTGTGTACAACAGAAACCGAGGTCATTAACTGGGATGAAAAATCATTTTATTAGAAGAGTTTAGGCTCAGAACACAAGCTTGGACAATCAGCTCACGCAGCACCCCAGCAAAGCAAGGCACTGCCGAGAACCAGCCCCTGCAGCCATCACTCTTGAACTTCAGCCTCTGTGTGCCGAGCTCTACTACCCCTGGATGCTCACTGCTATGCTGTCACACTTGGCATTCTGCCACAACCCTGTGCCTTGCTTTCACCCTCACGAATCCAAGCCCCGGCCAAGAGCGTCTGGCGTGTCTCTGTTCTGTCTGCCAGCCCATAGCAAGAGGGGGTATCATTGGGGAAAGAGGAGGGGCTCTGACTCCTGCTGAACTTGGCACTGCCTCCAAGTTGGAGGAGAGATGGGTTGAAGGGTGGCCAGAACACCATTACCTATTGCCATATCTTTCACTGGATTCTCAAAGGGATCATAACCCCGCCATTTCTGCCACAAAAGATTATGAGTCACTGCATTCGATTATCTTTAATTACAGCTCTGAAATTATATGATTCTAAATACTAATTTTTCTTTCTTCCATCATATCCCAGCTCAGAATTTCTTTAACGAGATACAAATGCAGCAACAGAATGACTAACAACATTGCAGGGTCAGCCCTGAAGTATCTTATGATCATTTCAGTGGGTGTGTAATTATGATCGTTGGGATAATGACAGAGAGTAACAGATGTCTCAGAGTAGTCACTCAGCTGGATTTCCGGCAAACCAGTACCAATTCCTCAGGAAAAAGAAATGTACTTTCTCATATAGCGTCCTGGTGCTTCATCATGAGTATATTAAGATACAATACGGCTCAATGTTTAGATGCACAAACTTTAAGTGTAATGAGAATGGATATAAATTTTGAATCTATCCCTTAAGAACTGGTTCAGCAGGGAAAGTAGCTTGGCCTCAGTATGTCTCCATTTCCTGTTTAGTAAAATGATAGTGATAATGCTAGTCAATGTGTGGTATTATGAAAACAAAAAGACAGAATTGAAGGAATTATAGTGTTTGAGGCATAGTTACAGCTCCAGAAATAATGACAAAAGACATAAAGATAAATAGTTAAGAAATCCCCAAACTATGAACCAAACTCATTCCAAAACATGTTTATACTTTTCAACTTTAAGTCAAGGATAATAAGATATTTAGGACATGCACTCAGACATGTGTTCCATGTTGAAATGACTTCTATGAACTCAAAAACTGATGGCAAATCATCACTAAAATATCAGGTTGAAATGTACCTGTGAACATTTTTTTTTCTGATGTGGCAGACAGACCCACACTAAAAATCATTTTTTAAATGACCACATTATGGCAAATTATGTCAAAATATATAAAATTGACTCAGTTATGTTAAATGGTCTCATCATAAGTGGAATATGAAATACCCAGAGAGTTTAATAGTTGGATTATTCTTCAAAAATGAATGAAACGGAAAGCGGAGAGTAGAAGATGGGAACGACAAGAGCCAGGAGTTGTCACTTCAGTTCCCACCGACCTCCTCAAGCATTTGTGCTTGACCTTCAGCTTAACCTTAGGGAGGTAGGGAAAGGTATTTGCTGAGCTATTATCAGCCACAGACTAGAACTGGTCCAGGAAGTCTGATAGGATGCTTGCTTCCTTTCAAAGCCTTCCTGATTCTGTGAGCCTCCTACTGAGTGCACTCTGCCTTTGTGTTTTGCAGGTAAGTGTGAGTGTGGCGAATGCACTTGCTACCCTCCGGGAGGCGGCAGGGTATATGGCAAGACGTGTGAGTGTGACAATCGCCGCTGCGAAGACTTGGACGGCGTGGTCTGTGGAGGTGAGCCATCCTCACAACCCTCTGCTCCCTACGTGAAGCCTGCTTCACCTGCCTTTCTTATCCTACTTCTCCTTTTTTTTAAAATAAAAAATTCTGTTAAAAAGAAGAGAAACAAAAAGCAATACACAATTAGACCTAAAAGCAATATACCGTAAGGTTGGTGAGGACCTTGGACTCTTGATTTTATCCATGTGTATGTATGTGAAAGGATAAAGCATGCTATCGATACAAGATGGTGGAGACTAAACCAAGTCCTCTGAAGACAGTGAAAGGGTTCGCTTCAACCAAACAGTTTACAGTTTTGATTACTGATAAAAACGGATCGGGGAAGTAAGTATCACCTGAGAGTTGGAAAATAAAGCAGACTATATTCCAAGTTAATTACACAATCACAAGAGATATACACTCAGTTTCCATGATGGCTCTGAGACCCCAAAACGAACTTTCTGAAGTAATCAACAGTGCAAAGGAAGAATGAGGCGGATGGAGGGTCGTCACGAAGGTTAACACAGCAGAAAGGACAGTCCCAGGGGTAGAATGTTGCCAGTGTCCACCTGAGCTTCATCCAGGGGAGGGAAAGGGGGTCACCATCGTTCTAGTTCAGTCTTGCAAAGCTCCATATTGTAGAGAGGGTGCATGCCGATTGCGGTTCCTTCCAGGTTTCCAGGACAATTGAGGTGAACTGGACGCAGAATCACACTAAAAGAATATAACTCTATCTCTTTAAGATAATTATCATAATGCAGTTGGGCACTATTATTGGGGGAAAAGCCCGCACATGTACGTACAGTGATGGAAGGCTGGCACACCACCCATCTCTATCATCTCTCTGACCTCTGTGTATATCTATCTAGCTACTCTCTCTCTAACCAACTATAAAACACTTGGAATTTGATCAAAAATATTTTCTTCTTTCCTTTCTCTGTGAGCCAAGGGAAAAGGCCCTTTTCAATACCTGTTGGGCCGGGTGGTTTATCTCTCGCAGTTCCCATGACAGACATCCTCAGAGATCGTTCCTGCTTTTCTCATTTCACAAATGGAAAAGGAATGAGGTTTGAGGTGTTAATGTCCCATTACTGAAAAGTGCCAGACTCAGGGTTGGAGCTGTGGAGTTCAGTTCACAGATCTCTCTCTAAACCACAATTTCCCCCAGAGTGATATCCCACTGTTGTGACATTATGTCAATATTATTTTTAGTTTAGGTTCTCTTTTCACTCGTGTTAGTTATCAGACATATCTAAACGGATTATAGTCCTTTTTATTGTTGTTGTTAAGTACTTGACATTTTACAAACCTGTCATATCTACATACCCATTAAATGACCGGTCCCCCCTTCCCCCAGCGAATCTCTCTTTCTCTCTATCTTTGGGGAGGAAGCCAAAGATGAAAGCAAATCTATATATCTGCTTGTTAGAAGAGATCAGATGTTTACTAGGTAAGTGAGAAAGCATCTCACAAAGTGATAATTTTTTAGACTAATTCTTGACTCTGTGTGTCTACACTCTGGATTTGTCCATCTACCCAGAGTCCTCTGTGTCCCAGGGGGACCTGACTCCCATTAGCCAAACTAGTAAAAGACCAATGTACAAACCAGAACACCAATTACTTGATATACAATCAGAAATATAATTGCCCCAGAGACTAGAATTTTTTTTGTAGAGAAACTCTATGAGAAGTAAGAATCTGAGATAAGGATTTGGATGCCAGTCCTTGGAAAGGGGAGGAGGTTTCTGGTAGGAGAGTGGGAAAGTGTGGCATGGAGGAGGGGCAGCCGATTAAGACTGTGCTGTCAACCCAGTTACTGCTGTGATCAACTGGAGCTTCATCCCAGCACAGAGGATGGAACTCTAGGAGCCCGAGTAAAACACACAATTCTTATATCATCAGTCATTGGTTAAGGATTGCTTCTAGGAGACGTTAACTGCCAGGCAGCATCCAGCATGCCTCACAGGTACAGGATCAGAGTAGCCTTCTGCGGCTGGAGAAAACCTCGGGGCAGAGAACCCAGGGGGTGCCAAGTGAAAGTCATCCTAACAGAAAGGATGACGTTGCTGGGGGACCCCTGCAGCTGCCAGAATACACGTGCCGAAGGACTGCAACTCTCACGCCGGGTGGTCTATCCTCTCTGGATAGTTCAGGTTCTCATTCTTTACCACTGTCTAGATTTTCCTACCGTGCAATCCATCCTCTCTGATTGGATACAGGATGTGGCACAGTAGACTAGGCAGTAGCTGGAGACAGGCGAATATATCTTATCCTCCAGGTAGAGCCTTGGCTACGATTTGGGAGATCCTTGCTTACACATTTAGAGATTAATTCTTAGATGGTTGATCTTCCCAAATATAGATGGTATTGGAACATAATTATCAGAGCACAAACGTATTTTCAAGGTTGGGAAAAACTTTGCTGCTTCTCCTGTGTCAGCTAGCAGCCAACAAATATTAGTACAACAGTAATCAGATAAGCAAAGCATCTTTGATCAATATAATTGGATGGATTCTCTTGGTGTTTCTTCTTAAATTTTAGCAACCGGCTCTAGGAAATCACCTATGCATTTTAATTTCATATTTTAGATTTTATTAAAGACATTTTACTGACCGAAAGATCTTGGAACATTTTTCAAGTAGGTAAAGGAAACACACCTTGGAAATTTTTCTTGAAAATATTTTGTGTTGTTATTCTTAAATTTCACTTTGACATTCAGATAATGTCCTTGAGAGACTTGGGGTTAAGATAATACCAGTAATTTCCTTTTTTTTTTTTTTTTTTTTTTTTTTTGGCTGCATTGGGTCTTCGTTTCTGCGCGTGGGCTTTCCCTAGTTGCGGCGAGCGGGGGCTACTCTTTGATGCGGCGCGTGGGCTTCTCATTGCGGTGGCTTCTCTTTGTTGCCGAGCATGGGCTCTAGGCACGTGGGCTTCAGTAGTTGTGGCACGTGGGCTCAGTAGTTGTGGCACGCGGGCTCAGTAGTTGCGGCACGCGGGCTCAGTAGTTGTGGCACGCGGGCTCAGTAGTTGTGGCACGCGGGCTCAGTAGTTGCGGCACATGGGTTTAGCTGCTCCGCGGCATGTGGAATCTTCCCGGACCAGGGCTTGAACCCATGTCCCCTGCGTTGGCAGGTGGATTCTTACCACTGCGCCACCAGGGAAGTCCAATACCAATAATTTAAAATTGTCCGTAGGTAACAACGATTGGCTTCACTTACCTTCTCCTGCTTCATCTGAGCTCTGCGGCCCAGTTGACAGCCTGGAGCCTTAAATTCTGCCACAGGTTCTGCACTAGGGCCAATGCACACATCTGTACACATTCCAGTGTGTAGTTTTTTGTGACTCTTTACTCTGATGGTCAGTCCTATTGCTTGGAGGAGGATAGTTCCAGGAAGGAGAGGGAGAGAGATGTCCCCATCAGTGGTCAGCTCACGTGTATCTGAAGTGACCTGTAGCTAGAAAAGCTGCACATGGTTTACAGTCCACACTGATGCTCTGTTAGTGTTCCTCAACAAGATAAGTCTAGTCTTGGTATTCATGGTGGCTGTGGTCTATAAAGTTGTCTTGAACAGGGATTTGGCAAATACTGACTCACTGCTCCTGAGGGAAATACGGGACTAGCTAGGTTCCTGCCTCTATTTGCAGCATTTTTATCAACCAACCAATACATAACCTTGTTTTATGTGTGTGTCTATGTAAAGACATATTGTGTCATATATAGTTGATTTATTAACATTGAACTCGGCCAGCAGCCCTGTAACTCACGCCTGAATGAAGATTATTTGGCTCACAGATTTTCTCCGTAAGGCACATCGCAGCCTTCTTTGCACTTAGAGACACTGGATAGCACTTCAGCACTATACTTGGGGGCCATCTAAAAACGGTGAAATCACCAACAAAAAGCACAAAAATGCAAAGTGTACAGCACCAAGTATATTGGGAAAAGGACACTTGTTTACAGTGTAAGAGCTGAACAAAGAAGGCAGAGTGTGACCTTCTTTGATCTTTTCTGGGAATGTGAACCTCAGGTAACTCAATTTTTTCACCATTCAGCCCGTGTTCTCAAATGGCCTGGAAAGCTTCTCGAGTGTTGATTTCAGGGATACAAATAAATTTTAGCGAGTAGGCAAGTTATCAAATACGGAATCTTTGAATACTGAAGATAAACTGTAATTCATGTTCTCACTGGAAACATCACCTCCCACGTGAGTTTTGCACTTGGCCCGTAGTTATGATTTAAGACAGTTAATCAAGGTACTGTGATTTTTAACTCCTCTATTTTCTGAGCACTGCTTTATGGAAGGAATTATTTGAGCCTTGGCTATTATAGCCTTGAATTTCATTTATGTCTCAGCTGTTCTCTGGACAGAAATGACAAGAAACATGCCATTAATTAACAAGTTTGACCGTACAGTAATTTCAGTATTAAAGTATACGACATAGTAAACCCGCTGATAAGGGGATCACGAGTTCCTTTCACAAACATTTATGTAAAAGTATTTAACTATTTAGAAATGTAAATGGCAATATAGTACAGTAGTTAAGACTACTTGGTTTCTTGGTTGCAACCTTGGCTCTGCCACTTACTCCCCATATGACCTGAGGCAATTTACATAACCCCCATTTCTCACCTCTAAAAGATGAGTATAATGTATGTCTCTTGTAGGGTTATTGTGAGATTAAGTGAGTTAATGTGTATAAAGTACTTAGCACATGTGTCATATGTATATACATTAGATATCATTAGTGTTACATACATATAGAGAGAATGATAGACATAACCACTCAGGTGGAATTTTATGCTGTGGATTCCAGTAAACTCTATGAGACACAGAACAGAGCTCCACGCCTGCTTGTTAATTCCTTTTGTAACCACAGTTTATTCAGAACTGTGACTGTCTTGTCTTCAATTTTGGACGGCATAGATGAATTCTCCTGTCTGTTCTTTTTGCATAATGCAGTTTCTATCCTCCCACTTGACACTGAGCTACCAAATCAAAGTGGCCATATGCATCTCAGAAGTATTTTTAGTGGCTCTTACTCAGCAGGGCACCTTCCATGGAGAAGCTTCTCATGGGTTTGCAAGCAGGGAGGAGAACAGGTAAGAAGACACTGGCCGTTAGGGCTTGAATAAGAGCATGCATCGCCAAAGTTTCTATATTTCTCAGTCTATCTGAAAACATCCATTATCATAAGAACATCTTTTCTTATTTCATAATATCCTATCATGTAATAATTAAATCAGCAAATACGCATTGCATACTTGCTCTGTGTAAAGCTCAGCACTGCCCCTCAAACACAAGCATGTCCTTAAATATTTTTGATCTCCTTGATGCCTTTACCTCTGACCTGTATGTCTGCATTCCTCTTGGTTCAATCTTCAACCCATGGAAACTTGCTCTGTCTCCCATCATTCTGTATAACCGACTCCCTGGGGTTTTTCGTAATTCTTCGTTGCCCAAATCCAGGGTGCCGTTCAGGTCTCATTCTACGTGACCGCTTTTCAGCATAGAGCTGCGGTTACTCTACTCAGAATCCCCCTTGACATGGTCTCCTGGACCTCAGAAACACCTTCCCCCTGTTTCTTCTCTCATTTCTCTCATAACCACTTGATCTTTTTTTCTTGCTCATCTCTCAGAGCTTACCAATAAATCTTAGCATTTCCCTAGAAATGGCCTTTGCATGTCTTTTCTGCTCACTGTTTACTGTCCTCGAGTAATCTCCGCTTGTTTCTTCCTCTTTTTTTTTTTTGCGGTACGCTGGCCTCTCACTGCTGTGGCCTCTCCCGTCGCGGAGCACAGGCTCCGGATGCGCAGGCCCAGCGGCCATGGCTCACGGGCCCAGCCGCTCCGCGGCACGTGGGATCCTCCCGGACCGGGGCACGAACCCGTGGTCCCCTATATTGGCAGGCGGATTCTTAACCACTGCGCCACCAGGGAAGCCCTCTTTCTTCCTCTTTTATCTTGAGGTCAGTGTCTGCCAAGAGGATTTCTTAGCATCATTCCCTCCTGGCTTCGTACTCTTCAAATTCGAGTTAAATATTTCCAATGCAGAAATTCCTCCACATTCTGCATGGTTGAAACTGACGTAATCGTTTATTTTTTTCTTTAATTCAAGAAATAGTTGTTGAGCTCCAGCTCAGACAGCTCAAAAACTGTTTGCCAGCCCTGGAGATTCAGTGGTGAATCTATTGGAGTTGATGATTATGCTTGAAGGGTAACATTGAGAACGGAAGGATAAGGAGGTGGATGGTCTGGAGGGAGAAGCACTAGTTCAATGGAAACATACATGATAGGGGCTTTGACATAGACTGGAGGCTACGGAAGGCTTCGCTAATGCCTTCCTATCTGGTAAAAACGATATGATGCCTGACATGTGCTTGACATGTGTTAATCAGCTAAGCATTATGACCACCGTGCTTGGTAACTGAATGCATAGAATGTAGCCAGGTGAGGAGAGATGGGTGCGACCCAGGAGTCACAGAACAAAGCGTACCAAGGCGTATGCGGGAAGGGAGGGTGACATGTTCAAGGGATTTCTGAGAACTGGAGAGAAAGCCTGTGTGATAGGAGATGAGAATGCAAAGAGGAGCAGGGTATGACAGACTTTGTAAACCGTCTTGATGATTTGGGGCTTTACTCAAGCGATGATCGGAAGCCATACAAGGGGTTTACACAAGACAATAGCGTTATCGCTCTGTTTAAAAAAGTACCTCTGGCTGCCAGGTGAAGTTTGGATTGCTGGGAGGAGTGTGTATTTGTGGGGTCGGTGGGTGAACGGGGATTTAGCAGATGAGTCCTGGTGAGAGATGAAGGTGGTTTAGCTAGATGGAGAACGGTAAAGATGGAAAAACTTGGATGTATTGGAGACAGTATTAGAAATAATATGGACAACAGGCTCACAAAACCCTTTACCTTGCTGCAAGAGACTCTGACCATCTGTTAACCTCCCCACTCCAGCTCCCTGGAAACAGATGAAGATGGTAGATGCCAATGTTACCAGGCAACATTGCTCATGGTAATGTGACCTATGATCGATACATTTCAACTAGATTGGGAGGGATTGTGAATAAACTATGAATGTCTTATGGGAATGCCATGGTTTTTGGCTTCCATGAGTGCAGTGACTGTGCCACCAGGCATGTCCCTTGCGGATTTTCTGGAAGCTATGCTTAAGGAATAATTAGAAGAGATTTTGGGCTCCTGTGGGGCATAAGACTTCTAAGCCAGAGAAGCCTCAACATCTGAGCGATACGGAGTTCATTGAAGTGTCCATCTCCAAAGCAGGACAAAAAAATACATCTGTTTTAGATTGCTTGATTCACCAGCTACAGAATGTTTTGGAAGGAAGTTGGCATCATACAAATCAGCAGTTCTGTGCCTTGAGGAAGGAATGGCAGCTGCTTTTTTCAAAGCATTTGGTCTCCCCATCATGTGGCAGCCAGTGGGAAACGAATCTCACTACTAGGAGTGTGTGAAACACACTAACGTCATCCCTCTGGTGTAGCTTCCGAGAACAAAATTGACATCACTGATTTGGGTAATTTTCTCAGTTCACTGCCAGACACCGAGCCATAGTGTCTGTGGCCTTTCACCTGGAGGGACGGACAAGAAGCACATATCTAATGTGTGTCCAGAGATCAAAATGCGGGTCCCTGGCTCCAAAGCAGGGACTCCCTGAGCACTTTAGCAAACAAGGAATAAGTAAAACCAAAAATAACTGTAAACCTACCTAATCAGCGGGCCCATGAGAACTAAGAGCCAATGATGTTTACCCACCTTCCCAACAATAACACTGAAAGTGAGTAAACCAATTCTGGGAGGCTGGGATCTATTAGCAACTGTACCTGAAGGTGAATGTAGGCAATTACATAATTTTAAGCAGTTCAGTTTTGACTGCACCAAAATTACAACCTGAAAATGAGGGTCATGACAGTGGCTGGCCAAGAGAAAGTCAATAGGCAGTAAGACCATATGCCTCACTTACTTACTGGTAAGTCATGTTCAGTGATCATAGACCACGTGTGGGTCTTCTCCAAACATCTCTATTAACAACAAACATTTCATGTGACCTACACATGCGTGGATTTTTAAAATCAGGTGTCACTACTGAAAAAAAAAACACACTTCGTCCAGAGAGGTAGTCCCTAAGATGTGTTCATTTTTAGGGTACTTGAGTCTAAGATTTCATAAGGAAAATATATCTGCATGTTGGCTCATGTGTGTTTAATTGTTTTGAACGAATATTAGCTAAACCAGAGATCTCCCTCCTGTACTCCCTATTCCCAGGAGGAGACTAAGAAGTGGCCTGGTTATTGCTTTTCCTTTGTCCTCTCTGCTCCTGAAATGAGACTATGAGTACGATTTAAGAAACAAGAAGGGATAATGAAGAGCTGCCTCTTAATTATACAGTCAGTTCACATTTCATCTCTTCAGGGAGTTCTTTGGTTTGTAGCTGCAATTTGAAGAAGATCAGGCAGCCTGAGGGTATGAGTTCAGTGACGACTACCCCCTTCCCAGGCATTGCTGGAGTTCTCACGCTGAGGAAGCTTCAGACCACTCACTCAGGCCACGCCTTTCCTAGCTGGACAACCTGGGTAGCAGTGTGATTATCTCCAAATTACATCTTAAAATCACGAACCTCTTTCCTGAGTTTGTAAGTGTACCAGTGTTGGGCTGCACCCTGCAGGCCTATAAGCTTTGTAGTTGCCCAACCTGGAGACTGAAGAAAGAGACATCAGTCATTTATCGGGCAGGGGATCTTACAAGTCTTCAGCAAGAGGTCCTGGAGTGACACCGCACCATTTATGGCAGACAGCAGGACATGGCAGCAATCTTTGCTACTCCAGGGAGGAGGAGGTTACCATTTATGGGGGGAACTGATGTCAGGTTGGCTCATCAGTTACCAGGGAAACCAGTGGCTGGGGCACGGGGCAAGTACATAAACAGTATGCTTATTAAGCCTATAATTAAGAGGATTGGATGGTCAACTGGGTGAAGCAGGGACTGGTCAAGCAGGGGATGGACAGAGAGCAGGGGAGCAGCCATCTTGAATGG
The DNA here is from genome assembly GCF_002837175.3 of Physeter macrocephalus. NCBI lineage: Eukaryota > Metazoa > Chordata > Mammalia > Artiodactyla > Physeteridae > Physeter > Physeter macrocephalus. The sequence continues at coordinate 72,158,985 of NC_041226.1, forward strand.
CCTCACCACACAACCAGTTAGGACCGTGTTCAGCTACAAGCCTGCAGATTGTCGCTCCAGGGATGGATGGGTGGTGAGGTAACTACCTGAGAGCCGTCAGAGTCCCACACACCTTCTCTCTTCATTTCCTCTCTGCCCTCCGAGTATGACTTTTGTTGTCACGCTCCTTGAAAATCTCCCATTGCGCTCATCTTCCAGGAGAGAAGAAAGGGAAAATAGGACAAAGGGCAAAGGGCAAAGGATAACGTGCTAGCTGGGTCTGTCCCATTTTCTTTGGAAGACAATAGCTTTCCTGGAAACCTCACCCAAGAGATTTTCTCGTATATATCACTTATTAGAGCGAAGTCCTAGGGGCACCTCTAGGTCAAAAGGAGTCTGAGTAATCAAATATTTTCCAGATGAACTATGATCACCTCTCTGAAAAAAATGAGGCCTCCCCTAGTATTAACAAGGGGAAAAGAATACTGGGCAGGCAATATGTAGTATCTGATGCAATTAGATACCTTCATGTGTCAGTTTCCTGATTGAGAACCGTCACTGCAGTGTATTGAGGAAGTGTGTCTCGGAGCCCATGGATTCATTGGAAATGTCATTGTCTAGAGCATCACTGTTCAATAGAATTTTCAAAGATGATAGGAATGTTCCACATCTGCCTTATTCAATACTGTAGCCACTGGCCACATATGGCTGTTGAACACTTGAAATGTGACTAGTGCAACTGAGAGACTGAATTTTAAATTTTACTGAATGTTAATAAATTTAATTAGTCACATTGACTAGTGATTACTACATTGGACAACACCTATCCAGAGCATTCTTGGTGAATATTTTGGTGTGGGGGAAGGGAAGAGAATAGGAAGAAAAATTTCTGTTGCCTGGGGGGAGTGCCAGATGCCAGGAGGTGAGTATCTGGGAGAGGATGAATGGCACTGGAAATGAAAATTGAATGGAAAATTGCTCACCTGTGTGAAGAGTTGGGAAGTCACGTGAAGGCAGATTTAGTGGACTTCAAATGATTCATTAGGCTGGTTCTCTCTACAGGTTCATTCTTGAATGATCTATCATACACTTATTATACACAGATAACCTCACTGTGGATTCTACCACCAAGCAGAGATGTTGTTCTCACTGAATGGTGTATAGAGATGATTCTCCCAGTTCTGCTACCCCTGGATGTTCCACTCATAGGCCAAAGAGACAACTTAGTAGGGTTGGTCTGGCAAAAGTTGACTGAAATACTCTTATGACCTTTATGGTCTTTTTTTTTTTTAACTCCAATTTTCAGGACCATTCTACTCACTAGGCCTCCTTTATGGAATACTCTCCTTGTCATCTTACAAGACAATACAGTCATCTCATTTTTCTTCTTCTTGACTGGATGACGCTACTTGTCTGGCTTCTCCCCTCTACCCTACCCTAAATATTGGAGTTTCTCAAAACTTATTTCTCCCTAGGTGGGCTCATTCACTTCTAAAGCTTTAAATGCCATCTCCTTTTGGAAACTCCAACACATACAGACCTAGCTCCAACCTGTCCTCAAACACCAGGTTTGTGTCAGCTGCTTACTTGGCCTCTCCTTCGTTGTCTTAAGAGTATCTCAGACACACAAGGTTCAAAATGGAACTGATTTTCTGCCCTCAACCTCTCCCTCCTGCAGCTTCCATATCTATTAAATAGCATCGTTATTCACAGGATTTCTTGAGTCAGAAAACAAGTCCTTTCTTTCTCTCACCTGCCACGTACAATCCAGCAGCAAGTTCCATGGATACCCCCATCAAGGTAGATCTCCAGCCACTTCTCCCCATTTGCACTGCCACCACCCTGCTTGAAGCCTGCATCACCTTTCACTTGGACTCTGCAATACTCTCTCACTTTTCCCATCCTCACTTCCTCCCAGCACACCTTAATTTCTCCCACCCAGTTGCCAAAATGAATTTGCAAACCATAAATTATAACACACCCCTCTCTTGCGTAACACCTTTCTATGATTTCCCCTTCCTCCTGGAATAAAATGTAGACACCTTACCAAGAACAAATAATTTTCTATGTTCTCATTCCTAAATATTTCTCCAACTTTATTATTTTTTCATTTTTTCTTACTCATTACTCTTCAAATACATTGGCCTTTTTTTCACTGCCTATAACATGTGAAGCTCTTTCTTATTCTGAGAATCTTCATTAACTTTTCCAGAACGTTAGCTATCTGGCTCTTTCTCAGCCACTGGGTGTCAGAGAGCTGGCCACTCCAGTTAATAATGTTCTCTCTGCTCAATCTACCAACACCCTCCTAAATTCTTCCATAGCTCAAGTGTATTTGTTTCCTCATTATTTGTTTTCTCCCCTGGTAGCCTATAAGCCCATGAGAGTAGAGCTAGTAAAATGCCTAGTACATAATAAAAAGTTCTTGAGTGGATGACTAAATTATTAGAGTTTATAAAGAAGATATTATTGAAAGCTTTAAAAAACATTTTTTAAGTAAAGAGAAGTCATGTAAATAGCAAAGCAAAACACTTAAATACCAATGCATTTTGTCCATTGTCTGGGCTAGATGCCAACGTAACTTTGCAGAAGGATGTGATAAGTGAAAAACAATCTCCTATTTCCTTGCATATAAATTTTATATTAAATTACTTGTGGTGAGGCATCGTTTAGTCATTCTCAGTGATATCCTAAATCAAACGCAGAATGTCTTTCTCTGCCATAGAGATTAAATTATTCCAATTATGTCAAATGATGGTAATTCTTACTAACCCAGGGCTCGTAAGAAGCATAAACATTTGAAAAGTCCATAGCTTGATGGTATTGATGCTAAAAAGCCCTCTTTCTCTTCCTCCTCCTCCTCCTCCTTCTTCTTTTTGTATCACACATTATCTGCCTCTGAAGGTGGATAACTTGGATAACTTGTTTTGAACTTCTAAAGTAGGCTTCACTTTAAGTGGACTTTTGTTTTATTGGAGAAGTCAAGATAGAATCAGTTTCATAACGATTCATTGAGTATGTAACTCTTACACAGATTTGCTAACTTCATTCCACTCTAAGGACATAGAAATAAAACAGAGCCATCTAAGAAACAGTCCGTTGACTCTGAAGGACAGTTCATTAACCAGATGACCTGTAAACATGTCCTGTATTCAGTTTATGGTTGTCAGTTGGGATTTGTGGGAAAAAATAAGAGGGGGGTTTTGTTGAAAAATAACCTTACTCTACAAGTGTTTTTTGAGGAGCCACTATGTCTAAGGCAATGCTTGACGCTCTGAAGACTATAGTGATGGATCAGAAGTGATTCCTACCATCAGAGAATTCAGTCAAGTAATGGGTCTATCTGGTACATAACTGCATATTACGAGGCAGAAGACAAAAATGTTACACAAGAGGTGAAAAAGAAGATAGTATAGAAATTCAGAGGAGGAGAAGATGAATTCCACTTGGGGATATTAGAAAAATCTTCCAGAGGTGTAGTCACTTTCCCTGAGTTTTGAAAATTAAGCAGGATCTGGTTGTGTAGAGTAGAAGGCATGGATTCTCGTCTCACCAAAGTCATGAAGTCTGCAAAACACCGGAACTATGTCTGGAAAGATGAGTGGGTCAGGAAGTGTATGAAGGGGAGAAGAAGTAAGGTTGGAGAAGCAGCTGGGAATCTACTTCAGGAACCTAAGACATAAGGAAGGTTAAAGTAGGTGAACTTCATCCCATAAGCATTAGAGAGTCACACAGTCCTAGATCTCTAGTCTGTGATGTGAGTAGAGTCATGTTATGGGAAGCTGAGAGTGAGAATATTGGAGAAAGACGTGATAGAAGGTTTCTCAAAGGTTTCTAATGGTGATAGGAGTGGAAATTTTGAGGTTGTTTCAACAGGATCTGGCAGCTCTTTGGATGAGGGAAGTGAGAGAGAGTCAAGTAGGATCTGAATCATTTTGAACTGGTTGGCTGGAAGGAGAGTTGGGCTGTTAAAAGAGATGGGTGATACAGAAGAGTAGCTTTTGGAAAGAAAATTATACATGCAGGTCTCGATGTATCAATTTCTGATGCTAGTAGAATACGAAGTATGGAATTTAAGAGGAATTTAAGAGAGATTGAGGGGCTGGAGATAGGGCCCTGTAATCACTGTGCTTATCTGAAATCCTATGATTTGATGAATTTTTCAAGAGAGAGATGGTAGAGAGATAAGAGAAGATGATTAAGGATAGACAATCAGGGGATTCCTACATTAATCGGGTGAGACAAAAAGTAGAGGAATAAGTAGACGGAGGAGGAGGGTTGAAAGGGTCAGGAAAGTCCAATATCATGAAAACCAATATAGGAGAGACTTCTTAAGAAGAAAGTGCCCACGAACGTCAAATGTGTACCTTCATGCTATGCAGCAGTTTAAAAAGACAGGAATTAAGAAAAGGCTCCTACGTGTCTCAGATTGATAGTCATTGTTTAGTTTCCAAAATGAAATACACAGTCAGTGTGACGTGGAAAACGAGGGGACATTGAAATTAGAGAAAACTGGAGTCAGGTTCTGATCCTGTATGGTTGAGTTGTGTGATTTGAGGAAAACTTACTTAATCTCTCTGAGCCTTAGTTTCCTGTAATTAGTAAAATTTTGCCAAACAAATAGCTGTTTTGTTTGTTCTCTTTGGAGAGATCTGGCTGTAAGGTAATGCACGTATAGAAAAAAGAATAGAGCATTGATGGGAAGAAAGAGAAATTAACATGGGAGATGATGCAATTGAACGGAGTGTTGGTGGCCAGAGACTAGTCAGGTGTATATGCCAGTGTATAAGTGTCGCAGATATAATGTTGCGTACACACCAAAGATAAACATCCCCAAACCAGGAGCCAATGACAGAAACAAAAGGGAGAAAAAGATATGAGTCTAAGCCTCGTGCTGTTTTTAACTTCTATACAGCAATAGGGAGACACCATTACTTACACTTATATCTGTTCTTATTAGCAAGCAGAGGAGCACAGGGAGAGCGTAATATAATGCCAGATGCCATCTGTATGGAGGTGAACCTTTGGTTTTTATTTGTAAGTGATAGGAGAGTAATCAATAAATGGGGCAGGCAGTGGTGACTTGACTAGCCTTGCAAATTGGTCTGGATGTCAAGGCGTGCACAGTGAGGAAACGCCTGAAGACTCCATCCTGATAAAAAATGCAAATGGGGAAGTACTGTGTATCAAGAAAGGATGGTCACATTCCATTTTAAATTGTTTCAAGCTTTCTTTTCTCTCTTGAACCCATCTCTGATGCGACATTCAAGAGGATTGTGTGCAGCTAGAACTCTGTTGCGAAGTTCTTTTAAACACTCACATGCCGAACCGTGCCTAAGGAGAAAGTGTGTTGGCTTGATAGGAAATGAGATACTCCGGTTTACATATTTCTTTCCTAAAGACTGTGACTCAGCTGGCTCTTCGCCCATCTACTCCTCTCACCCCACCCTGTGGTTTCCTCTCAGGCCACGGCACGTGTTCCTGTGGTCGCTGCGTTTGCGGGAGAGGATGGTTCGGGAAGCTGTGCCAGCATCCGCGGAAGTGTAACCTGACGGAGGAGCAGAGCAGGAGTCTGTGCGAATCGGCAGATGGCGTACTGTGCTCGGGGAAGGGTGAGTACCCGCGGCAGCTTTGGACAGAATCGCTCTTCTGACACGTGGTTTACACGGCAGCACGTACAACCAGCTTCTGCAGACTGCACTCTGCTGAACGCAGACCCCTCTGTCCTCTGCTCGGACCAGACCTTAAGCTTGGAATTTCTCCCATTCAAGCGATAATGGAAATTATTATCAAAAGGAGAGTCTCAAATATACCTGTGTGCTGCTTTCTTTAGTTGTAAGTGAATTCGTGATAGAAAAATGGGTTTATCTAAAGCTCCAGGGACTATAGCTCGCAGGCACACACCTCCTCTGCGTGTGTGGATCTAAATAAATGCCACTATAAATGAAAATGCCAGCGATAATAAAATAATTTTTAAAATTAAAAAAAATAGTTGCCAAATGAAGTTCAGGGCCTGAGAAAATGAAATGCATGAGACAGGTTTCATGTGAAAAGATCCCTGGGCCCTTGCTATGTTCAGCGTCACTGCTGAATAAAAAGAATTGATGATTGTATAAAGAAGAAAACCAGCAAGATAGACTGGGCACTGAATGGGCCAAAAAGGCAAAAGGATAATTGTTGGGTTCACCTGTGAAATGACGCAGTCGAGAACCGCAGAGAAGTGATCACAGGCGTCTAAACTGCCAACAAATAGGCCTTTGGGAATTTCAGAGGCTAAGTATGTAGAAGTGTGTGTGGAAGAGGGGAGGGTTAGGGATGTGAGGCTATAAAAGGAGACTACATAATTCATTTCATAAAAAGGGAAGGAAAAAGTACACGGGTCCCAAAGTTCTGGTATAATTTTCTTTGGTCTGAAAATCACTAATTTCCAATCACACATGTGTAACCTAATATTAAAAAAAAATTTAAGCCTTCAAAGTGGTTATAATCTTCAAGTTGATTGACTAGGAGCCACTAACTCAATCAAACATTTACTGCAGAAACAGATTCTGGAAGAAAAGCCATCCCACCAGTGTCCCTTCCCCACCCACAAAAGGGCAGAACAGGGTTTTTTTTTCCCCTGAGCAGAGAAAGAATACTAATTAATAGATAGAATTTTAGCTATCTTGATGTTGATGTTTCTGTATAAATTCTCCAAGAGACTTTAAAATTCTGCTCTCGCAGTGCCTATGGGCCCATCTAGGAGGCTGTCACATTCCTCTTTGCTAGTGGCTAGGAAAACACCTAGGAAGATTCTGGAAGTGCACGGATTCTCACTAAATTTTCGGGAGCTGCCCTGCAGGGAACTAGATGTCCTGGAGCTCCCCAGCTCTCTTCTTCAGCTCACTAGCCTCCTTGCAGAACAGATGATCCCCCGACAGCCCCTTTCAGACAGGGCAAGGCTCTAGCTGAAGTTGCATTTACCCTCGAACACCTACCCTGGGGCAGGATTAACAGGTAAATATCTTTCTGAAGAAGACACAGGGAAGAAAGGGAATCTCTGAATACCAATGGAGGAGCCCTCAGAAACGGGATGTGCCTCGGAGATGTGCCCCTAAACACTGGCTGTTGCTTCACCTCTCTCTCAAGGCTGATGCTGTCTGTCAGGTTGAAGGGGGCTTCTGGACACAGCTGCAGAGATAAAATCTGATGGATGCTGAGACCACATAGGGTGCCGGGGAGGAAGGCTGAAAATTGATACAAGCATGATCATTTCAACAGAAAACAACGTTCTTCGTTTCCAGGCATCCTGTATTTGAGGCTCGTGTTTTCATTGTTCAGGCAAGAAGGCCATGCCCTCAACCTAATGCAGTTACAGCAGTCAGGTGGCTCTCAAACGAGTTTAAGGCAATCACTGTGTACCCAGTTTGTTCTCCCCTTAAATTCAATCTAATTCCAAGTCCCGAACAAATCTCGTACCAGTTTGGTTCTCAGGGGGGGCCTCAGCTCCTGGAAACACTTTGTTTTGGGTTCAGGCTCTGTTGGGAGAACCAAAAAGGAGGAAGGAGAGGTTAAAAGGAAGACAAAGGGAAGGACCTGAGGAGGAAGAGATTAATAAAGAAAACAGGGAAGGAGGTAGGAATGGAATTAACCTTCAAGGAAGAAATAGGAAAGAAGAAAAAATGCTATCAGATCAGAATGGAGGGTATAAAAGAGTACTGAGAATGACTAAGTTGTCTGAATTGGATTTTTTTGAGCATAGGTCCAAACACAACATCACAAAGTTTAGGTACTTTTAGTTCGTTTTCCATAATGGCATCATCCTTAGAATAAGGATATTAGCTTTTCGTATAAACTCTACTGAATGAAGAAACCCATTCATATTAAAAAATTTGTGTGCTTTTTTATATTTATTTTAAAAACCAGCAATTGTGTGTGTGTCTGTTTACTAGACACACTATCACATCATTAACAGTGTCCCTAAGCAGGTCTTGGCTAAGTTATGTCCAATTGCGGGTGCTGGAAGAAAACACAAAACCATGCTCACCGGACTAGTGAATAGCACTCTGTCATTGCCCAAACTGAATTTCATTCCGAAGGAGGAGTTGTCCCTTTTCAAGAAATAAACATTCTTATTAAAGTCATTACATTCTTAGGAGAGTGACTCATTTTTTAGCCTCATAAATGTAGAAAACGTAAAAAAAAAAAAAAAAGAAAAGAAAAAAGAAAAAAATAGGTTGACTAAATATTGGCCCAAAGGCATTTCCTCAAAATGAAACAAAACAGAACAAGAAAATCTCTCTAGTTAATGCCTTTTCAAATTGTTTGCTTTGGGTGGTGGGAAATATATCCACGTATCAATGAAGAGTTGAAAGCATATTTGTCTAAACTATTTGTTTATCCTTCAACGGGTAGTGAGTTTTGTTTTGTTTTGTTTTGTTTTTTGTGGTATGCGGGCCTCTCACTGTCGGGGCCTCTCCCGTTGCGGAGCACAGGCTCCGGACGCGCAGGCTCAGCGGCCATGGCTCACGGGCCCAGCTGCTC
>NC_041226.1:72167508-72240101 GCF_002837175.3 Physeter macrocephalus
GCGGCACGTGGGATCCTCCCAGACCGGGGCGTGAACCCGGTTCCCCTGCATCGGCAGGCGGACGCGCAACCACTGCGCCACCAGGGAAGCCCCTCCCCCAGGGTAGAGAGTTTTAAACTCAGAAGGAAATGTAGAACCTGGCTCGAGGCTGTACATTTTGAGATTGCTGTTAGTGATGATGCTGGCAGCAGCTGGCTGTGGGCTCCTTTCTTTTCTTCCTATTCTGGAAGAATCCATGCTGGACTATAGAGCAAGAAAGGCACTACAAGTGAGATGGTGGGCCTGTGTCTTTCAAAGGATAGTGGGGATGCAGAAGTTATCCTTGTCCCGATAGAGGGCACCATGCAACCCCCAGCCCAAGAACCACAAGAAAAGCAGCTCCTGAAACAGACTAAGGGTCTTCAGCATGGTGGCAGAGAAGGAAATCCCTTCCAAGTTATTTAAACTGGGGCCATGTATTTCTGGATACATCTCATGGACTTGCCAGAATGCCATGTACTTTGTCCTCAAATTTGTAAATGGAAACCCCTCACCCCGATTTTCACAAAGGAAATCGAGTCTTTTTCTTTCTCCGATCACGGGGCAGGTGTGAGTAGTGGGCCTGAGACCCCCAGGGCACAGCACTTAGCAGCCTAGACCCGGCTGTGTGTTTCCAGCAGAAAAGACGAGGCTGAAATGTGTGCTCCCCAGGAGCTGTGAATAAAGCCATCACCTCAGGAGACGATGAAGAAATAGCGTTTTATTTCTTTACAAATTTATAGCCAAGGCAATAAATCACTCCATAGAAAAATTTAAAACAAGATATACATTGTCGTGACCTTCATAACAGATGGAAGAGTTAGTACAATAGTGAAATCTGCCCGTTGGGATGTCGGGTTGCAGCATTTTGTCAGGCTTGATGGACGAAAAAGAAAGTCCGACTCTGTTAATGGGGCAGCTAACAAAGGTGCCTCGCCCTTATATTCAGTTGTTTGCGGGAATAACCAGAGATGATCTCAGAGCCAGGTCTCCCCTAAACTTGGCTACCTTTGCGGAATATGTGATATAATTTATAGGCTATTTGTTCGTTTGGGGATTTATTTATTTGGATCCAAGAATACACGATAACCTTCTTACCCTGATAACTTCAACCCAGATCTAGGTGATCCACTCTGATGTCCTTAAAGATGCTGTTGTGTGACAATGGTTGTAACTGCATGTCGCTCAATGACCCCTTACACTCTTACGTTGATACTCGAGTAATGCGTCGTCCAGATTAAGTCCACGGTACCTCCACTACCTATCCCTCCCCTCCGCCCGACCCGTTCTCCATCTCTGGAAAAGAGAAAGGGTGAAAGTCATGGTTCAAAAACCAGTCTTCACTCCATGCTCTAGTTGCCTCCCCCGATATGGCTGTCGGGGCAGATCTGTAGGACACACGACTCATTTTTTGAAACTATATGAAAGGTTTTTTTTGTTTTTGTTTTTTTCTCCCTGGGAGAGGCATCACAGGTAGGTAGGTACAAGAGTAGATTGAATCAGATAGGAATCTTAGGTTAACTGATGTACTTTCATTTTCTCAGCTTTGAAGGCAGAAGAATTTCATTTCTTTCCCCTTCTTGTGTCCTGAGGATGCTCTGAAGACAAATGAGAAAATGTGGCGGGTTTCCGAGGGATGGAAGCCTGTGAGAAGCAGAAGGGAGATCAGAGCACTCTTTAGGGTCCTTATACTAAGAAAGACAATAAATGGGTCAGTGGTATTGTGGTCGTGACCTTACTACCCTAGAGATCCTGCCAAGATGAGCCAGCTGTTCCCTACAGCTGGACTGGGTCTCATGGGTGTGAGTGGAGCCCGGCCAGCTGAGCTGAACAATTGCTCCCCTCTTGGCAGTCCTGCGGCCTGTGCCTGTCTGACAGAATCCTTTGCCTAAGTTTTTCCCTTTCTGGAGATGGGCAGTTTGACCCCCAGTTACTGATGAAAACAGAGCACTTTACAACCAAGGCGCTGCTGTAAGAGGTCCTAATAATGATCACAATGTGTTAGTATTACATGCTATTCCTAGTTTCACAAGCAGAAGAATTTCCTACCTCCGAGAGGCACAAACAGGGAAGAACAACCCAGCTGGGGAAAGCGCTGACTGAGAAAAGCTCCTTTTCCGTAGCGCATACAAAACTCAGTCCCCATTTTTCACTTTAAGTATTTCAGTGACTAGTAGACTTTTGGAACTGGAATTTATTTGTCAAATGGTCTATCCATGATACCATATTAACTCTAGCTGAGCTTACCAGTTTTAGGAAAATACTTTGCTCTAGACTGAAGCTGAGCATTCCAGAAGCAAGAGCAGTAATTAAAATAGTTCCAAGGCCAGAGGTTAAGTTTAAAAATGAAATGTGAGATCTTTTCATGAATTGTGACAAAATACAAAAAAATATCCTAGGCATAAGATGTGAATATCATGGACAAATAAAGTCATTTACTTCTGCTGCTTTGTAGAAATAATTTTGGAATGCAAAGGAAATACTATTTTAGAAACAACTGAAAACAATCCAGTTCTTCCAGTAATTACTCATGGAAATAAAGCACGAAATATGGTGCTTTCTGAGGAAATTTCAATGAAAAGTCAATGAAATGTCCCAAGTTGTTTTTCTGTTTTGGGGGGCGGTGTCTGCAGATTTGTTGCTATCCATTTCCTAAATGAGCAGTTGAATGGTGAACACCTCCATGCCTAGAACTTTGAAAGAAATCTTTAAAACTAGGATAAATTTCTAAACTAAGGTAACACTGTACCTGAATGAGACCAAGAAAGAGCCAGCCCGCCTCACACACTGAGCCGGAAGGCCTCGCTCACTGGTTCCTAAGCAACCATCAGGCTGTCAGCCACTCATCAGAACTGAAAGTTGTCTAGATTTTACTCGAGAATGCAAATCAACCAAGACCCTCAGGAAAGCAAGTCAGGACTAAATGAAATCATGCTGTGCTTAAGCAAGGACTTAACAAATGTAAACCCAGCTCTGAGCACACAACTAGTACTCCCTTACTTTCCACATGACCAGGAATGTGGAAAGTTTAACTTGGCCATTGGGGATTTTTGCCACGAAAATGCAGATAGTCATTTCCATGAGATGAAATACCACATAGTGCTTGATGCTTGAGATACATTTATACAGATCCTTTCCTGACTCCATGGTATGAGGAAATCCTTTTCTCCAGCCACTTTACTCAGTTTGTTAACTCGTTTTTTAAGCACTGTGCTTCCTAGAGGCACGAATGATTGATTCCTGCCCCTCTCCGACTGTACTTTGAACTTACCGAGTCTGGAATTTTGTTAAATAGGTCAAAGTACTTTTTTCTACTTCACAATCTCTTAAGGTGATTTTTGACCAGAACAATTTAGTGATAAGCATCTTTTAGTAAAAGGAAAACGTGTTTGGAAAGACGGACCCGTCCAAGGAAATAGAAGGAAGGGAAAGTCCTTTTTATGTGTTTTCCTTTACATTTTAAAGGTGTCTTTACTGTGATTGTAGAGGTAATTTTGCCACGTGGGGTTTTATAGGCCATCAGATGAAGACATTTAGACTGTGAGAGCTTTCTTCCCTTTGTGCCACCATTTAATCCATAAATTTTCTTTTCTTTTAAACATATTAAAATAATTAATAAAATAATTTCTCAGCAAACCAAATAGTTTTTAATAACTAGAGGAATTTTTTAATTAGTGACGTTAATTAATTAAAAAGAGGGGATGTGTAAAGTAATGGAAAAGGTGGTTGGACCTAGAGCCTCATAAAAGATGAACATTTGGGGGGTATTAGAGCTATCCTTGATTATGGCAGGAAATCCTGAGAATGATATCTGATAAGTTGAATATACATGAGTTATTATGTGTGTATTTTTAGCACTTTAAAGAGCTACCCAATATACAGGCGTGTCCCTATTTTAAGAAAATCATGTAAACAAAAATCCAGAATTGTAAGCACAATAATTCAGTATTTCTTTTATTAATAAATGCATCCCCACTTAATAGAACTTGCTATTCGATTCCTTTAAAAAACAAGCACCTTTAAAGCGTGATTCAATTCAGAAAAAAAAAAAAGAAGAATAAAACATCTATTTTTGAATACCTTTTTTGGAAGGCCATCTATAAGAATCAACCACATTCTGCTCTCACTGACATTTCAACCAGGCTGGGCCATGGAACATTTGCTCGAGGCTAATTGCAACTGTCTAGATCCATAATGAAGCCTTTCCTGGATAACCTTTACGAATTACAGTAAGTCAGGCTCCCCTCTGAGCGACCGGCTATTCAATAAACTTTTCCCCTTGGAGGACAGGCTATTAGAAGTCTGTTGTTGCCGCACTGATGATATTCTGTTCTAGACGGAAACCTTTAGTTAAGTGGTGTCAGCAAGTAGTGCCCTTTGTGATTTCAGGTTCTTGTCACTGTGGGAAGTGCATTTGTTCTGCCGAAGAATGGTATATTTCGGGAGAATTCTGCGACTGTGATGACAGAGACTGCGACAAACATGATGGTCTCATTTGCACAGGTGCAGTAGCAACCTACCCTAACCGTTCTATGTCACAGTTGGCAATAAAGACAGATGATACCCACCGCGTACTGCCGTAGACAGCTGGGCAGGAGAGCGTCCGTGTAATCAAGAGCCACTCTTCACAGGAAGTCACTGCAGAAGGGGAGTGGGCATTGGCGGACAAAAGTAACCACACCCTCACCTCACACATATGCAGTTATATGTTGAAAAGAGAAAATAATCGTCTTGACAACCATTTTACTTTGAGCCTGGTGTAGGGAATGGAGTATTATTTTAAACAGGACTCAGGTACCACTAATTCGAAGACGGTTGATGTATTCGTTGGCTGCAGGGAGTGGGGTGTGTGTGTGTTGGGGGCACGAGGGAGACTTAGCAGTGTCATAGCTGCTGCTCTCCCAAGTTATTGAATCCTCCTGATGATCGGTTATAAAATACATCTGCTTGAACAAGTTACAGGGGAAAGACAGACACGTTTCGTTTGTTCTCCTTGTTTCTAGTTGAAGGTAAAGGATGAATGCTTGTGTAGGTCATTAAGCCAGACATTCACTGTCTGTCCCCCCCTGTGGCACAAGGCTCCTCTTCCAGCTGATTCCTCAGCTTACCTCATTCTATGTCAGGGGACTTTATGGTTTTTAGCATTTATTCATAAGTCAGACATAACTTGCTCTCTACAGGAAAACAAAATTATGACATGGAAGCCACCTGGAGTGACACAGGATGGTCACTATTAGATGATACACAGATGGTGGCATCAAGCAGATGCTATTAATTATGTGAAAAATCACATTTCCCATAGCTGCTAAATGAGATAATGATAAGATGGCTACAGAACAGAATAAGAAAATCTGCAGAGGATGAAGGAAATGGTCTTGATTATGAACTGCTGTGGTTTAGAATAACATATTTTAACTTGGTGACTTCTGATCATGATAATGACTCCCCCGTGTACTTTATTGCAGGGAATGGAATCTGTAGCTGTGGAAACTGTGAATGCTGGGATGGATGGAACGGAAATGCATGCGAAATCTGGCTCGGCACAGAATATCCTTAACATGGCAGAGAACTGGATTCTTATTTTTCTAGGCCATTAGAACATATAAATGCAGAGGGAACCACATATAATCACCCCTAGGACAGGTCAGACAGACCATTGTATGTTTTTCTATTTCTGAACGCCTCAGTGAAATCTGGGTACCCATTAAAAATGAGTTAAGCAAATTCTGATGTAAATAACGCCAGAAAGATTTTTTTCTACCTTAATTTACATCAGTGGTTCTCAACAAGGGCAACTTTACCACCCAGAAGACATTTGGCAATGTCTACAGACAATTTTCATTGTCCCACTGGGTGGGGTGGGAGGGCGTGCTGTGGGCATCTAGTGGGTGGAGGCCAGGGATGCTGCAAACATCCTCTGGTGCAGGACAGCCTCCCACAGCAATGAATTATCTGACTTCAAGCATCAATGGTGCCTGAGCTGAGAAACACTGAGTTACACGGTTGTTAGAAATGCACACCCCTATACAAGAAAGACCATACTGGAGTCTAAGGAAAAGATATATCCTCACATAAATCCATTGACCATATTTTGCCAGTATTTCCATATGGAGACATGAGGTAGGTGGTATACAAACACACATGGGGTAGGGGAGCAGGCAGAAACTACATCACCGGTGCTTTTGAAAAAAAAAAACAAAAAACTGGTCATTTTAGCCATTAAGTCGTCATTTGTCTAGTCCCACTTTAAATTCACACAAGGGACTTCCCTGGCGGTCCAGTGGTTAAGACTTCGCCTTCCAATGCAGGGGGTGCAGGTTCGATCCCTGGTCGGGGAGCTAAGATCCCACATGCCTCGCGGCCAAAAAACAAAACAAAACATAAAACAGAAGCAATATTGTAACAAATTCAATAAAGACTTTACAAATGGTCCACATCAAAAAAAATCTTTAAAAAATATTAAAAATAAACTCACACCAAAAAAGACTCTTAAGGAAGATATGAAAAATGCAAAATTTGACATTTTTAATAAATGGTGACATAAGTTGCTTATATTCTGTGTCAGTATATATTTGCCTACTGAGGATTAACCCAAAAAATGAATTTTTATTCAGGGGTATCTATTTTCTGTTTCTAGAACATTTTTAAAAACTGGGCAAGGGTTACATATACAAGAAATACGATTTTTTTACTGTTTACTCCATGGTAACTTGCCTTTTAAAAAGACAACATATAGTTAGATATATGATGGGCCTGAAATACACATTCACTTCTCTTAAAAGATTCTTATTTATAGGGATACATTACTTACTGGAAAAGTAGGGACATGCAAAGAAATCAAGAAGAGATACTATAATAAAAAGTCTCAAAAGCTCAGAGGATTTAAAAAAAATCCAGAAATGGCTGAAATAGAAATTACAAAAATTCACTCAATAATAAGAACAAAATGTTTATTTTCTTAATGGTGAAATTCTGCTCTGTATGAAATTCACATTGCATTATGAAAATGTACAATAATTTGGACTTCCCTTACATATTTACAGTTAAGTCTACTTATACACATTAGTTTAGGCAACCTTTAATTATTTAGAGCTAATAAAAACCCCACTTTTTTTCTAAATGTGATTTATATTTTGTAAAATCCTAGAATAATGTAACAAAATCATTTCCATATTGTTTAAGATGAAAATTTTTGCTTGGAAATTTTACTTGATGATGTAAATATTCTAGAGTCGTGGCTTGGACTTTTCTAAGTCAAATCACCAAAAATAAGGAAAATATGTATCTGCTGAGTTACTTAAAAATTTGATATTGAAAATTATTTAAGAGAAAATTTAACTGATGCTGATTTTTATAGTATTAATAGTGTTCTCATACTTGAAGAGCTTTATAAAATTGTCATCTCTATTCCGAGATTAAGGAGTACAACCATGTCAATTGTATCTCTATTATTAAGTATGTCAATTGATGTATCAGTTTTTGTAAAATGACGGGACTATATAAGCAGTCAAGAAATAATAGAGATTGCACTCTTTCCTCTTCTCTATCTAAACACTTTAAGCCTCAAACAAATCTGTTATCATTGTTCAGTTGCAATTTTGATGCCTTATGTGATGGTGCACAAACATTGGAATTCATGACCTTATCCAGCCATCATAATACAAATGACTTTCAGTTTCCCCTCTTGCAGAACCCTGCTTTCTATAAAGGACCAGACAGTAAATATTTTAGACTGTGGGTCACATACATCTCTATAGAAGATTCTTGTCTGTTCACGTTTAATACTTTAAAATGGAAAAAATAAAAACCTCATTCTGAGCTCCTGGGCCATAAGAAACAGATTGCAAGCTGTATTTGCAGCCGAGCAGAAGTTTGCCATCCTGCTCTACTTAGTTTCCTGTCTCATCACGTTACCCTAGGTGTGTCTTATTTTTCTTATCATTCTCTATATTTGTTATCCCTGCAACAAGAATGCTGCTCTTTTTATATTTCCATGTAAGAAAAATGTCCTCAGCATTTATGCTTTTTAAAAAGTTTAAATATGGAGAAATTACTTTATTATAAAGTTCAGAATGTGATTTGTCCAAATTTTTGGACAAAATCTATTATAGTCAGCTATATTCTGTGGTTCATTTAGCTATGAATTATTGAACCAAAACTGAATTATAGCATAAGTCACATGGTACCTAAACTCTAATGAATATTTTTCTTTTAAAGCAGAAATATTTTCTTTTTACCTCTTTCTGTCTGCTATAACAGTTCTTGTGTGTGTTTTTATGTGTGATTTTGTCTCTAGCAATGAAACATAAATAGATCTATTAAGAGGTGATTTAATTTACATGTTTAAGTTGGAGAAAAATAAAATAAACATAGTTACATGTAAAGACATAGATTCTACCCTTCTTAAATGTAATTTTGTACTTCGACTTTTGATTCCATTACTAAGATAAAAACTTCCTCTTCAAAAAAAAGGCAGGGCAAGAACAAACTTGTAATAGGTGGAGGGAAAATATGCAAATTTTGTCGGCTTGTCCAAGTTGGTCGGCAGTTATGGTGGGATTAATGTCAACTGGGAAAGATGCGACAAGTTTGCAGATGGTGTTGGCACCAACCCTGCTTTCTTGGCTAACCATCACTGAGGAATTCTTCCATAAAGGACTTTTTAATAAGATTCTACTAACATCCTAAGACCTAAGAGAATCACTATATCCTGTTGTCTTCCTGGACGCTGAGCTAATCTAGATTCCTACCGCGCATTGGAAGGAATGGCCTCCACGACCTCAAATGCAAACACAACATGGGGATTAGACCAAATGATAGAGAAAACCAGGAAAAAACAAAAACATAACTCAGCCTTTGTTAGCAGATTCACTATCAAACCTTTAAAACCCTACTCGGTATTCAAGAGAGTCAACAGGCCCTGTGTGCCACTTTGTAAGCTAAGAAAGCTACATGATGAAATGTATTTTACTCCAAAGTAATACTATTCACACCTGGAGTTTGATATGCCTGCGTTTAGGTCAAAAGCTTGCCCTGGATATAGTCTTGTTCTGAAATAACATTGAAAATAATTTTTAATGATTTTCAATTCCTTCTAAAATGGATTTCTTAGTCAATCTGGTCTCTCCTTTAAATGTTAATTCTCACTCTAATATTAGGGAGAAAACTTTAAATGAAGTGATACATGTCTAACTTAAAAAGAGAGAAGTTTTTTTCTTGTTTTTTAAAAAAGAACCAAATCTGATGTTGGTCATCCTGAAAACAGCTGACTGTTTTAGTGCTTTAGGCATTCATTAAGCAACTGGCCAGGTGTGATAAAGAAACTCTTCTTACTCTCCAAGAGACAAACAGTTAGACAGACTGCAGCTGGAGTCTTGTGGGCCCATCTTGAAGCCAGCCCTTACCCCAAACACTCAGGGCAAGGGGACATTTAGAGCACGCATCTCTAAATTCTCCAAGATTTGTAATGACATGATGCTCCGTTCCATTTTACTCTTTATATAGGCTGAACCATTTGCATCTCTTCTATAATTTTTCCAAGTAAAGTTGTAGCAAAATATTTTAGAAAGCAAACTTATAGGAAAATAAAATGATGTCACCTGAAATACCAAAACAATGAACATTCCAGAGCACTGTTGAGGAATGAGTGAAACGGTCAGCTAACCATAACAAATCAGTAGACATAACCCTCTCACACCAGATATGGATGCAAAAGGAATGTGATATTGGAAAGAGTTGATAAGATCGACATATGTACATGGAGGTACAGAACACGTGGTGGTCTCTAAATACAAATAAATTCCATCAGATTTACTGTACAGAACACCGAAGGTGACGGATTGCACTTAAAACAGCAAACAGTTTTTGAGGGGAGAAAATGGTGGAGTCTTATCCTGGAAAAATAGCAAGAGAGGTATCATCAAAGAGCTAAAATTTTCTTTGGCATGGTAAAGGGGGAAAATGAGTTTACCAAACTTATTTACATGACATTTCTCTATATCTGTGGGTGATGCAATGCCATTTCACTACATAAAGTTGTTCAATGTTTTTGAATATGCCGTCATATAAATATTTTATTCAATATGTTGTATTTATGAATACAACAAATGATATTCAACACAGAAACTGTACAATGCAGACAAACTCTTTGTATGTAGATTAATACACACCAATGGTTCTTGATACACAGGTCCTACAACATGCAGTTCATCAGTGCTGTCCTCGTTCCATGCAACAGGTCAGACCAGACACAGAGGAAATGATCTAACTAAATCACAAATAACAAGGACCCCTCTGCAATACGTCTAAACATATATTAGAAGAAAGTATTTTGACATCCATTCATAGGGATAAATGCCCTTATAGATAACTCATGTCAAAAACAAAACAGAGATACACATTTACTGAAATCTCAGTCACCTACAAAAATAAATCTTGTCATAATTTTAACCAATAAACAAGCTTACAGGGGAAAAAGAAACCAGCAAGTAGGGCTGATTACCAAAAACATATAGGTGGGGTTGTTTGATGTGTGTGTGTGCCTGTGCACAGTAGGGTAAGTCCATCTAATTGGAATTTCAAGTTGCCACATATTATGGAGTATATGTCTTCCCTAAACAATTGGTTAATGAAATTCATCTAATGTATTTTAACTTAGCCTGTTAAAAATAATAGGCTTTAAAATGGTGTAACAAGAAATCAAGAGAGGTCAAAAGAGTCATTTTGTTGTATTTGTACTTTAGCACTATCGACAATGAATCTACTCAAACATTATGCTAACTTTTTATTTATTAAAGTGGAATTCAATACGAAAATGAAGTAAGCATAAACAGTTAAATTGATAGTAAATCTTTAATCAGCTAAGCAGGCCAAAATTTTTTGATGCTGGGCAAGGGCTGTCATGGAGACTTAGGAAAGCAGTGACAAAATAATTTCCCAGTAAATACAGTGCAGATGGGAGAAAATGGCGACTGGGTCATCCTTCCACATGGAAATAATAACAAGAGGCCAGTACATTGATCCCATGTATAGTTTTCTATAAATGAGGTTCAGTTTGGTCTCAGTTAACTCTTCTGAGGAGAAAACATTGAAATTTATTAAGTATACACAGAGTTAACAAATATATTTCCAAACAGTTTAGTATCAAACATTTTGAAACTCTTTATACCCAATATTGAACATTTGGCATGGTTTCTTCACTGTGGAGTCAACTATTCATGGACTTTCTTAGTCTTTGTCTTCCCTAAGCTCAGAATTCAGCAGTATTAAATTCCAAAGGAAGTTAAGAAAGCAAAATCAAAGAAAAGCAAAAAAAAAAAATCGGATGGACCGAAAACCTGATGTTTGAACGTGTTGGTTTGCCTTTAGTTTTAATCTAGAATAATTCAACAGACTGCATTCTGAGATCATGGCAAGGCACCTCTAACTCAGCCATTGGGCCACAGGGGCCCGAGAAGCTGAGTCAGAGGTATGGACTGGTGAATTACACAGTACCTGACTCAGCATGCTGAGCTAAAAAAAATATTTTTTTCCTAATATGTCCAGTTTAAAAACTTGTTAAACACCAAAAATATTAAAGTCTAATTTATAACTAACGTTTGCATTGCTGCTGCAGAAAAGAACACAACAGCCGCCTTGCCCGTGCTCTGCTGAGTATGAGTGGAATGCAGCCCAAACCGGGGATGGCATTAAGTTTGGTTCATTAAAAACAGGAGGGATTCTATCTGAAATGGATTTAGGTAGCGCAATTCTTGTAGGTTGTAATTATTGATTTTTTTTTTCCTTTTTTCCAAATAATGAGGATTCATAGATGAAAATGAACCTTAATCAGGCCTACAAGGCCTACAGAGTTCTTTGGACCCACTTTCTCAAAAACCAGTGGGTCTTGCTCGCTGGGCAAGGCAAATGTTACCATTACCAGTAAGCTTGTGATATGTATAAAACACACACACACACAAAGAGACTAAGGGGGATGTCAAACCCAGATCATAGAGCGCTTCCCATGACTGCGTTTGACCCCGTTTCTCAGCCCAGCCACGCGGCCTCAGGAGCACAGTATCTGCCACTGGACAGAGCGTATATGTGTGTTTCATCAGTAGTGTGAGCCAGAGACAACACTCTTAATCTTTATAGATGCAATGTGTCATAATAGGTTTGGAAGGCTTTCTGTTTCCCTGATCGCTCTCCCAACTAAGCCAACCACGACAGTTAAGATCGAGAGGAACACAATCCCTGCAAAAGGTCACAGACAGTGGAGCCAGCAGCCCTGTAAAAACGGGAAGAAGAGAACTCCATAATAGCACAGGTTTACAGCATCTAACTAGAAATTACTCAAGAGTATCTGTGTGCTACAAAATCGAACTTAAACACATGGAATTCGCCGAAACGGGACTCAAAAAGGAATATGGGTAGCTGTCAGCAGGCAAGGTATCGAGTGGACTTGTGAAGTAGGTCATTCACGTGAAGTGTCACAGTCACAGAAAAGATATTAAAAAGGCATTCCATATCTGGTAGGGCATTCCATGGTCTGAGTTGAGCTGGTTATCCAGGTGTCTTCTTGTTGTGAGGGCACAACACGTTGAGATTTAGCCACTTGCAACCAAGAAGTCCGAGCCAGCGGGGAGCAAGCGTCTGCTTACTGCCAGCTGCTCCTGGGCCCCGGAACAGGAGGGTGTGGCCAGGATAAATCACTCAACGGTGCTCAGGGCGAGTCAGTCACAACACCTGCGAGGATCTGGCTATGTCGTCTTACTTTTGTTGACTGGTTTGCCTCCATTCATGATGGCAGACGCGCTTGTGCTTTTACTCGGCGTCACCCCGGCTTTTGGGACCGTTTCTCCGACGTCATGCAAAGATGGTTCTCGGTACATGGCAACTAGTGACAGGGAGGGCAGGAGGAAAAGGAGACGTTACCTGGTTAGCTTCAAGCACAGACCTCAGCTGTTGGCCCCAGTGCCGTTTTCCCTGAAGTCAAGTAACCCCATCAAGAGGGAATTCCTGTTTTAAAGCAGTAAAATCCAGCCCCCAAACAGAAAATATTACTTCCTTTGCATTTTCTGGTTTGTGTATCCAAAATACGCACCTAGAGGCACCTGCATTTTTGTCTAGTAGGAGAGAAGGTTTAAATGGGGGATGTGGCCACACACACACACACACACACACACACACACACACACACACACACACACAGGAACTATGTGAGAACGGCAAGCATTCAACCTAATTCTCTCTGTTCAGCAAGAAAAAGACTTTCCTTCCACTGCACGCTGTCCACACGTAGAACTCATTCCAGTCATCTTTTCCATTCCAGGTATTTACCCCCTAGGCCATTAAATAATTTTTCTCTCAAGTGCTTCAAAGGCAACATAATCACACTACTGTCAGCTTCAAAGCCGTAAAAGCAATACAAACAACTCACTTTCCTTAAGCCAGGGTCTTCTGGAGATCATTGTTTAGATTTCCTCTCCCGAAATCATGCAAAGAGACCCTTAAATAACTGAAGGCAAGTGTGGAGTGTTTTATATTTTTTTATGCCTCATTGTCAGGTATAATCATGAAAATCTGTAATTGTTGTCATATAAGGCAGAAGTACAGAATGGCAAGAGGGCAAGTGGGAATGACGTCTGAGGAAGCTCTGGGGAATTGATCTGGTGACATAATTAATCACAATAGTTCATGTGGTTTTTTGGGTTTTTTTTTTTTTGCGGTACGCGGGCCTCTCACTGCTGCGGCCCCTCCCGTTGCGGAGCACAGGCTCCGGACACGCAGGCGCAGCGGCCACGGCTCACGGGCCCAGCCGCTCCGCGGCACGTGGGATCTTCCCGGACCGGGGCACGAACCCGCGTCCCCTGCATCGGCAGGCGGACTCTCAACCACTGCGCCACCAGGGAAGCCCCATGTGGCTTTTTTGAAAATGACTCCAGGGAATCCTGGGAAAGGAGATTTCAGGGTGACTGATGCTTGGGGAAAACTGAGTTAAAATCATCTGCCATCAGAAAGACAAGCGAATTACAGCTGCCCAACCTGCTTTTTAGGGTTTTGAAAGCCTATATTTTATAAAGAGAACTTAAGCTTCGTTAGGATGAACCACTATATGCATTCTCCATGTTCAAGGTGGTAGGATTTCAACTTTTGCAAAAGCATCGTGAGATCTTTCAGCAGCACACAGACTTGAAAGCGCGTGTGTATCAGACCTATAATAAAGGACTTAGCAAGTGAAAAGGATTAAGAGATTAATCCATATCCTCGACACACTTTCCAGTCCCTCACTCCCACTAGTCATTTCGTTAGGGGACAACAGCATCAGAGTGCTAATCTTGATGGTCTACGCAGTGAAGTTGTGTAAGAAATATGGATGTCCCAGAGCATCAATAATTCATCAAGAATCTCATTTGCCCTAACAATTCCAATGATATAATTTACATCCTGTATGGGTTTTGAAAGTTTGAAATTAATTTTCCTTATCAATTACACTATGTGATAACCTGTCTTTATAATACCTCCTTAATTGTCTTTAGAGTACTTCTGTCTGCTAGTTTTTTGAAAATTCTATTTCTCTCTTCATGTATACATAAACACACAACAAACACATATACACACAACAGTTCAGTGTATTAACAAAATGCAGAGTGATATTATTACCTCATATCTTTAGGGTCTCAGATATTTCCTGCTGGATATACTAAATAGCTGGTTTCCAGACTTTGCCTGATTTTTGTAGAGTTGCTATGGACTTAGTTTTTAAATTTTTTTCACTCGCATTTGAATATCTGATGGTCTCAAAGTTCACTTGAAGTGGTAAAGCCAAATCATGGATACGTTATTTTGGAAGAACAGAGAAACCCTCTAATTTCTTATTTTTATTCTCATTTTCCTCATGATCTGTCATGGAATGAGAATAATTCACTCATATTTCAGACTGGAATCATTTTTCCTTTCCTACATAGGCCCTGGTGGCTAATTGTTTGCGTTTCAATGACTCGTTGTAGAGGCAAATTTAGTTAAGAGTGATAGTCAATATCACTGAAATTATAAAGATGGTATTAACCAACAAGACTGGTTTTCCAAACTTAGGCAAACTGAAAGCTGAATTATATATCCACAGATAATTAATAATTAACTTCCAATATTTCAAATTATCTTATTCCTATAAAGACGATATGGATTATGAAACCAGTATGCATTTCTCTTGATGGCTAATGCTTTCCTGTAGGAATAAGAAACAAAAAGAAAAATCGAACCGTGTAAGCTGGCTTCAAACGTTTACTTAGTTATTGCAGGTCTGATTTTCTGCAAAAGGTAAACAAAACATTTGAATAGAAAACACTTTTGAAAAGCCTCAATATCAATTTCTTTTGGTAGTTCCCAAACAAATGTTACATAGATAAAATGACACTTCGGTAGAATCCCTAATGAGAAATGTGCAGATGTTTCTGATTAACTAAAATTTTGTAGCCTCCTCTCCAGAAATCCAATCAAAGTAAATCTGAAGGCTTTGTTGTTTACAGCTGAGTGTAAAAGAAGGTCAAGCCGCATTTGAATTTACTAAACAATTACGCAGTTTGGAGGGGAGATATCTAATATCAACAAGTTCTTTAAAGGCCAACTTATTAACTCTTTATATTTCCTGTAATTACACTAATTCACACATATGTGGTTACTTTCAGCTAGATGATAGCAAAATGGGGAAATACTCAAACATTCCATAATACTTAAAGCTTAGTTTTTCTAGTATAGCTATTGTCATAGTCACAGCTTTATAATGTCATCGCAGATTTTAAATTTCTTAAATTAATTAATTAATTAAAATTATTTAGGGGCTAGAGAGGTTGGGGTAGTGAGGATCTGAGACATGAGAAATGAGTACGGACATATTTAAAATAATGGAATATATGAGTATGTATATATATATATATATACACATAATATACACACATACACATATATACAGTAAAGTGTACAAATCTTAGATGCACAGCTTATGTAGACACCCGTGGATCACCACTGAGATCAAGATAAAGAACATTTCCAGCGTTCCATGAGGGCTCCTTGTGGCCATGGTAGAGTCATCAGTGTGAAAGATAAATGTGTGATAAATCTGATAAGGATAAAACACCCATAACACTCACCTTCCAATGGCTTGGGTAGAAAATGAGCTGCTGCCTTGGTTTTCTTTACTCTGTTTCCTTTCATAACTTGCCCTTCCTTGTTCAATCCCAAAAACCAGGCTCTACCAGATTCCTGTTGTCTGTACAGCATCGATGAGTAGATTACATAATAGTTTTCAAAAACAGATTCTTTAAACTTGCATTCAGGGGTAAAAAGTTCCTGTTGAGAGAAAAGGAAGAAATGAAAGTTAGAGGAAGGAATGGGAGCTTCCTCTTCCTTCTTCCATAAACTTGCCCACGATGGCCAACGAGTCAGCCCTTGGGCAGGGATGGCCAGATGTACCTCTTCCTGCAGGTATTAATTGTCCATATACATTTATCAACATACGATGAATAGAGAAGAAGTTGCTACTTTGGGGAATATATATATACACACACACACATATACATATGTGTGTGTGTGTGTGTGTGTGTGTGTGTGTGTGTGTGTGTGTAGGCAAAAGTATGGATGTCCTTTAATTAGAAATTAGAATACAGGAGCAAACTCAAAATAATTTCAGTTGAACAGAATACAATTCAACCAGAGTATAAACAGAAACAACAGGATAAAGTAGCATCCTGTATTCACAACAAACTAAACAAAATGAAATATACGTGTAAGGTATAGCCTATTTTCAATATTTCCATAGGAATAATTACATGATACCCTGTTGCAGTTGTTCACTAGGTCACTGATATTACAGGGTGATACATTTTCCCTACAAAGAGACAAGCTGACACCTCAAACTAAGCCCCTGACAATCAGCTGGCATACAAACTAGCCCCTGGAGCAGAGGCCAGGTGTCATGTTAGCTGGTCATAGTGACAGGAGCTGAAAATCACGACCTAATCCATGGTTCAGAGTCCCCCTGGAACTCTTGAAGAGAATCATCAACAGCTGCCCTGAATAAAATTTTTGGAGGGCTTCCCTGGTGGCGCAGTGGTTAAGAATCCGCCTGCCAATGCAGGGGACGTGGGTTTGATCCCTGGTCCGGGAAGATCCCACATGCCGTGGAGCAACTAAGGCCGTGTGCTGCAACTACCGAGCCTGCGCTCTAGAGCCTGTGAGCCACAACTACTGAAGCCCGCGTGCCACAACTACTGAAGCCCACGTGCCACAACTACTGAAGCCCGCGCGCCTAGAGCCCGTGCTCTGCAACAGGAGAAGCCGTTGCAATAAGAAGGCCGAACACCGCAGCAAAGAGAAGACTCCACTCGCTGCAACTAGAGAAAGTCCGAGCGCAGCAACGAAGACCCAACGCAGCCAAAAAAAAACAAATTTGGAAAGCATACAATGAGTTAACATGACTCTCAAAGCCATTATCTATATTGATTGATGAATAACACAAAGCTTGCTACTTTATGATTATCATTAATAACACAAATATTCATAGATGAGTTTTACATACTTCTAAAATTTAACCTACAAAGGCATTTCAGATAGACCTCTGTGAAAAATAATTTTAAAATTCAGCCTTCCTAGTTACAGACCATGGAAGTCACTTAACCAGTTTTTGTGGCTATTTTAAATAGGCTCAACACTGTGCTCGTCCATATTTATGAAATACGGATGCAAAACAGAGCTTTATTGTCATTATCTTTTTAAAAATATCAGGTAGTTAAATTTTTTTTCACCTTAATAGATTTCTATGACTACAGAAAATAGTAACTTTTGTTTTTCTTTTAAAAAAGTTATTTTCTATACACATTCTGAAAAACATATCCTTTAGGGTCTAAAAATATAAAACCTTTAAGAGTTAAAGTTATGCTAGCCATAATACGGAATGTGACATTATTGTCTGTAGAAACGTTCTTTCAGTATTTCCCATGAGAGTGTTAATTATCAAGTGGTGCCTCTTGCAGGATACAATTTAGTCAGAGTGCCCCATAACTTTAATGCACTGAAAGTTAAATTGTTTTCCAAGGGGAACAGGTTTTGTTAATGGCAGGTGCTTTTTATGACAAAGATGATAGCTCCAGTGATTAATTTGATGAGATTAAAACAGCCAGAAGACAGGTTTAGCCCCCTCCCAGAGGAATTTATGTAGACCTTTATTTCTTCGAGATGACGCTACCTCAGGTTTGAATTAGATACCATCCAAATAAATATTCCGGTCTTCTGCAAAGTTTTATTTCTCCAAATATCCTCCTATTAGTTCTCTGACTAATAAATGATAGCCTCGATGAGTCAGTCTCCAGGCCCTACTTGAGAGGAAAGACTGATAAAAGGGTCTGTATTCATACATTTGTGGTGAGGAAAATAAAATGGAATGCTCTAAGACTAATAAATATAAGATATCGGTTGAACGTGCACCTTTTAGGACAAACAGATTAGACTTTGGCATGTCCTTTGTCTTTTTATTGAGACAGGCCAAGGCAGCTAAGCATATTATTTATTAATACTAGTTAAAACCGGTCTTAGAATCAACTGGGAGTGGGTATGGTAAAGGCTGACCCAGTAAGTCATTCAGTGGGGAAAGGAGCTGGCACCTGCTGACTAAGATATCAGGTCTCTGCCCAGAGCCTTACCTTATTAAGAGGACCACTGAAGACTGACCTTAATCTCGAGACAGGAAGGCCTCCAGCTTTGGAAATGCAGGTCCATAGGGTGATCAACCCTTCCTTATATTCAACTGATCCCCACCGCCATAATGCACGAAACATGGAGGACGCTGCTTGCCTTACCATCAGCAATTAGAAGTGTATTGTCTCTACTCTAAATTGACTAAGTTGAATATGAATGAGAATGAAGACCCTTGATGTGGAAGAAGTCATTAGGTATGTCTCTGTCACTAAGTCTTTTTAAATCAAATGTTTGCATCTTAAGACGCCAAGGAAGTCAATAACACATCCCCTTTCTACAAGCTGTGCCAGTAACTTCATAGGGAGGTGATTCTGTCTTCCACAGTGAGAGCCACTGCCTTCAGGTGATTGTGATGGTGGAGACTGGCTGGTACTTTTTCACCCTTCTTTATTCTTGGTTAAATAATTAAGGTGCATACACATACTTACATGCATACACACTACATTCAAAGTTACTATTGTCTAATGCTTTTTGCTAGACTTCTCTAGACATTTTGAGAATACGATCTGCTCATGAAATATTGGAGTTCAAAATAATCCCATCATTCTCATGAGAACTGGTAGGACTAATGAAAGTTGAGATTGGTTACTACTTATTTGCTGTCATAAGGGACAAATATAGTTTCAATCTGCAAATGGGAGACAGGGTGACTATGAATGTCATCTGTGGAAACAGACCTCCTGGGGTCAACCCTGACCCCGCTCCCTCCTGGCTGTGAGTCCTTGGGAAAATTACTTAATCCCTGGGCTTCAGTTTCCTCATCTCTAAAATGGGTACAAAAATCACAGGATAATACGGTGGTTGGGAGAATTGCGTGAATCAATACGCGTTACATATTTAGAAGAGGACCTGGCGTATAGTAAGCACTCAAAACTTATTCTAAAAAGGTTTCCCATTACTTATAGTCAAAAATAACCCTGTATCAGTTATTTCAGTTCTATCAACAGTTCTGCAAACCAAAATTTAGTTAAATGATTAGTCAGTGAGGACAATTCTGTATGAACTGTTGGGCTCAGCCTCAGATGTACCAAAACGAACATATACAAAATGAACAGGATTCTTCCTGGAAGAATTTTATTAAAATTTTTGTGCTTAAAATTGCTAGTACAGGGCTTCCCTGGTGGCGCAGTGGTTGAGAGTCCGCCTGTCGATGCAGGGGACGCGGGTTCGCGCCCCGGTCCGAGAAGATCCCACGTGCCGCGGAGCGGCTGGGCCCGTGAGCCACGGCCGCTGAGCCTGCGCGTCCGGAGCCTGTGCTCCGCAAAGG
Organism: Physeter macrocephalus; assembly: GCF_002837175.3. NCBI lineage: Eukaryota > Metazoa > Chordata > Mammalia > Artiodactyla > Physeteridae > Physeter > Physeter macrocephalus. Next base: position 72,187,523 of record NC_041226.1, read on the forward strand.
GAGAGGCCACGGCAGTGAGAGGCCCGCGTACCGCAAAACAAAACAAAACAAAACAAAATGCTAGTACAATGCAATATTTGCTGTGGTAAACTTACCTTCCTAGAGAACTATAGGTGGGGTAAATGGTACTGTGAAGGACAAGATGTGGGCAATGCCGTGGTACATTTGGAAAACTATCATTAGTCCGTTACTGGGACTCTGTGAGGGCCGAAATGCAGGATGACGTGCTAGGTTAGAGAAATGCAATAAAGGGTCTTGGGCACTCTGATAAACAGGTTAGACTTCTTATTGTAAGCAAGAGGTGGATATGCAGAGTTCTTGAATAAGCAAGGGAATGATGATGTAGTCTGATTAGTGTTTTATATTCTGTTGTCTTTGTGGAGGATGGTTTGAGAAGTTAGTAACACTTATTATATACTGATGTGCTGAAGCCCAAAATCTCCTGCAAAATGGACTTGAACACTGTTTGTAGGACGTGTGCAGTTGTGTATTCATGTGACTAATTAGTATTACTTTAATAATCAGGGGCGCATAAAATAAGGAGAGAAATACCACCAGAATTATGACACATTATTAAATTGAGTTCTGAACTTCCTGGTAGCTGAGACAAAGAGAGAAAGGCTTTATGTAATACAAATTATTAGAGAAAGAAAATCGTTTCTTTTTCTTGGCACTAACTTCTACAAGGCATTTCCTTGCAAGGAAAAAGTGACTTTGACCAAATAAAGAAAACATAACACACATAACCCAAGCAAAAATGCTCTTGATAGTAACTGTACAATTAATAGAGTCATAGTTTTGTGTTTGAATCCTACAATATCCTTTAGAGGGATAGATGGAGTGACTAGTCCCATAGGTAGGATTGGAAAAAAATTGTAATTGATGAGATCCCCAGAGATCAGGTCAATAGGAGGATTGGAAAAAAATTGTAATTGATGAGATCCCCAGAGATCAGGTTTGTGGCTGGAGCCACAAACTCAAATGCCTATACCGACCAGGCAGATACGAGAGTGAAGCAGGCTGGCGTCATCAGAGCATCTAGCCTCTGTGATCAGGCCCCCCAAGATGGCTGCTTTCCTGCTCTCAGGACATTCCCCACTGGACCAGGGCCTGCTTCACCTACACCCTACTCACCTGATTGACCTTCCTACATACTTGCCCCTGTCCCAGCTAGGGACTGTTCTAATCTTTAGGTCAGAACAGCTCCGCCCTGATAGCTTATCAAAGGGGCGGGGAGGGGCATGCCCCTCTGCTAGTTTCCCCGGGAACAGATGAGCCAACCGAATGTCAATTCCCCCTATAACTGGTAACCTCCCCCTCCCCCCAGGGGGCAAAGACTGCTGCCCTTCCTACCTGCCATCTGCCAAACAGCATGGGGTGTCGCTCCAGGATCTTGCTTCAGAGGTGTAAGATTCCCCCTGTCCATTAAACCATTGATTTCTCTATCACTGACTCCCGGCTCTTTCCTAGGTCTAGAAGCTGAGCAAGTACAGGGCTTGCAGGCCTGCAGGCTGCAGCCCAGCACAGCACCATGTGAGGATAAATGCCCCTTACTCAGGGTCAGAGCTGAGGGCATGGACAGAATGGCAGTAAAGCATGACGGTTCTCATGGGAAAATAAAAACCTTAGATCTGGGGCTTCCGTGGTGGCGCAGTGGTTGAGAGCCCGCCTGCCGATGCGGGGGGCGCGGGTTCTTGCCCCGGTCCGGGAAGATCCCACATGCCGCGCGGAGCGGCTGGGCCCGTGAACCATGGCCGCTGAGCCTGCGCGTCCGGAGCCTGTGCTCCGCGACGGGAGAGGCCACAGCGGGAGAGGCCACAACAGAGAGAGGCCCGCGTACCGGGGGGGGAAAAAAAAAAAAAAAAAAAAGAAGAAAGAAGGAACCCCAGGTGGCTTATCAACGCAGCCCTAACCTAACTGATGGTATTTATCTATTTGAGCCATACCACGACTGTGCCAGTGAAACATTCTAAAACTGGCAGTGATAATATGAGAAGGCTTATTTACATTTAAGCTCAAATATAAACTCTTTGAAACTGCCAAAATGAAATAGATAAGGAGTTTGATGTGTCCTTTTCTCTTCTTGCCCAGCCTATATTTAGAGCCACCAACACCATCACAACAGAAATCAACAGCAGTTGAGTCCCAGCAGAAGCTTAAATATTAGTTTGTAACTTTGCCAAACTAAATCATCAAATAACAGGATAGAAAAACACAACAATTAAACAAAAATTTCATATCCCCTTTTATGTTGTGGTTGTTTTGAAATGAAAGGACCATCTGTGGTGTACTTATTATCTTAACAGTAGCAGCAGAATTTCTCTTCTGAGGGAAATGTCTTTGTTTAAGAAAATACTGTGATGGGCCATTTGCATGCACCAAGCAGGGCTTCTCAGTTCAGGGTGAGAGGAGGGGGTGGAGGAAATAGAGGACCCATGTTCCATAATTTGTAACCAATAAATAAGCCATAAACCCAGATAATTCAGCATAATCATAACCTAATAGCTAACAGTGACCTTGAGAATCTAACCCAGTGGCCGGCAAACTACAATCCAAGGCCAAATTCATGCTACAAAGTGCAGAGGAGAGGTGTTGAGACTGTATGACCTGCAAAAACTGTGGTATTTACTGTATGGTCCTTTCGCCAACTCTGATCTAAGGTTGTTAATCTAGTTTCAAATATTCCCAAATTCAGCTTGGATTGCACTTATGTTCATGTATACAAATGCATACAATTTGAATCGGCATTTTCATCAGCGTTTCATCCCTGGAAAAGCCCTTCCGGTGTGTTATGAGCCTGGGCTTCCTGTACAAGTAGTTAGCTATGTTGTAGCCCACAAATTCCATTTAGTTACTACATCTCTTTTGTTTTTATCTACAACTACATGAAAATTATGTTTGGTTAATATCTACAAGTTTGCCTAGTACCAGCACCACCACCGTTTCGAAGTGAAAACAGAAAAAGAAGCATTCCAGACAAATTTATAGCATTTATTGGAATACAAGGCAATTCCAAAATAGATTTAAAAAAAAGAGAATAGAGAAATGATATTAGACATATTGTGGGAAATAGCACATAATAAATGCACAGTAAATAATAGCTGTTAATATTCTATTAATCTCTATATTCTAGAGTCATCAAAACCTCAGTCCCCTCCCATCAACAGCCTAATAATGGCCCTGACCCTGGACTTCTTATGAATATTTCTCCCCAGGCTTAAGCTGAGAGGGGGAGGGTCCCTAAGACTTCAAGTTCGCACTTGAAGAATAACAACAAATTACAAAGGTTTCTTGCAAATATCAAATAAGATAATAGGGGTGGTTCGAATCATTACAAAAAATAATTTGTAAATTATAAATTGAATTATAAACTATAGCTATATTATAATCTATAAATGGAATCCAAAAGTACAACTCAAATATTAATTGTTATCATGAACAGGGTAGTAGTTATTTACTCTTAACAGGTTTCAACTTTATTAGACACATCTTTAGATGGAAATCTCAATGATCCATTTAACATGTCTGTATCTCAGTTAGCTTTTTCTTCCCTTTCTACCTTTGGGAGATGTAGTCTACCAAGGTTTATCCTGAGGTCAGTAGAAATTTATACTGATCTCCTTCATCTTCTACAATTTTAAAATTAATTATATCCTGGGACTTCCCTGGTGGTCCAGTGGCTAAGACTCCACGCTCCCAATGCAGGGGGCCCGGGTTTGATCCCTGGTCAGGGAACTGGATCCCACATGAATGCTGCAACTAAGAGTTCTCATGCTACAACTATGAGTCTGCATGCCACAACTAAGATCCTGCGTGCTACAACTGGGACCCAGCGCAGCCAAAGCAAACAAACAGACAAATAAACAAGCAAGTAAATAAATAAATAAATATTTAAAAAATAAATAAAATAAAATTAATTATATCCTTTAATGATACTCTTCTGACGCTACCCAGTTTTTTATAAAAGAAATACAGAACACTCTTAAGATTACATATAAAGGGAAGAGTATTCCGACCTTTTGGAAGATTTTATAGTCATGAATTTTTTTTTTTTTAACAGCCTTATTGGAGTATAACTGTTTTACAATAGTGTGTTAGTTTCTCCTTTACAACAAAGCTAATCTCTTCATGACATTTTTTTTTCTTAGATTCCATATATATGTGTTAGCATACGGTATTTGTTTTTCTCCTTCTGACTTACTTCACTCTGTATGACAGACTCCAGGTCTATCCACCTCATTACAAATAACTCAGTTTCATTTCTTTTTATGGCTGAGTAATATTCCATTGTATATATGTACCACGTCTTCTTTATCCATTCCTCTGTTGATGGACACTTAGGTTGCTTCCATGTCCTGGCTATCGTAAATAGAGCTGCAATGAACATTTTGGTACATGACTCTTTTTGAATTATGGTTTTCTCAGGGTATATTTTTTGAAACAAAAAATAATTTGTAGTTAAGGCTCAAAAGTAGAAAATTTAGTTGACTAATGCATTTTATTTATCTGAAATTCTACATAATCAAATATGTACAATATGAGGCTGTGACTAATGCCCACAGGGAGAAAAAAAGTATAATTTTTTACATGTTTAAGAGGCAGCTTTTATTTGATTATAGGACCCAGTGATTTTGAGTATATTCCCACCAACAAAACGTTCTCCACAAGTACTTATATTTATAGGACCAGAAGCTGTTACTTGGTTTCTGGGGAAACAAAATTGTAAATGAAGGCTTTGTTTTGCCAGTAAAGACCTTATTTGACGTTTAGAGATGTTTGATATATATATCTTTAGATATATTATTTCATTTACTAAATATTATATTTTAATTTATTATATCTAATATGTAATTTCTTTTTATGACATTATGCTTTTAAACAATTGTGGCAAGAACTTTTATTTGTTATAATGATTCATATTAAGTAATTTAATTATTTTATTTATTTAATGTAAATATATATATTTTTATATATATTATACATACATATATATCATCTTAAATATATCATTGCTACTTAAAACGTGGTATTCAGGGATCAATAGCAACTTCCTCACCTGGGAAGTTGTTAGAGATGCAGATTTCCAGTCCCCACAGCTGACCTATAGAATCAAAATTTGCATTTTAACAAGACCCCAGGTGATTCGTACGCATATGAGAGCTTGGGAAGCATTGGTATATATTCCTGTTACCATACAGAACAAATTAATATCAATATATGATCACAAAATTTTAGTAAATATCAAATAAATTGGCATTATTCATAAGCTTTCTACCATCTTAAGATTAGTATAAAATTTATTAAAGCAAGGAAATGGAAGCAAAAATATAAAGTACTTGCAGTATATCTTTAAATAAGAAGCTTTAAGATTATAATTAAAACATGTGCCAACTAGTTCTATAATGTTAAATCTGTTTTCTCTAGAATACAGACACGTATAATTCCTAAAATAATAATGCTTGTAACATGAACAGATGGTATCAGTGCTATAAATAGTAGCAAAAAATCACAAAATAAATATGCTTAAGAAAGTATTAATACAACCACATACCATTCTTACAATTTGTCAGTGCTTAACAGTGATGCCTTAAAATAATAATAATGATGAAGATGATGGTAATAAAAATAATGTTAATAACTACAGCTAACAGCAAACTGTGCATACGCCTATACCAAGCACTGTTCTACACATTTACCTAATCAACTAATTATTCCGCACTATAATCCGGTGAGATTGGTTCTATTATTATCCCCATTTTAGAAATGAAGAAACTGAGCCCAGAGGGTTTAACTAACTTGCCCGAGTACATTTATTTTCATCAAGATGAGTAATTTAACTGTTCCTACTCACTTATCATTCAATTGAAGAGATGCACTTTTTAAGATATGTGATCAGTTGCAAAAATGGCCTGAATTCTTCACCCTCCCTGGATCAAAGCTCTCATAGCATATGTAGCGTGACTTGTCTTGCCGCTGTGAGCTAAGGTGAAGAAGGCAGAGGCTTGACAAGCACTTTTACAAGTGGGTTTGCCTTCTCAGCCTCATCCACTGCCCTGAGAGCACCCCTGGGCTAGCCTGCCGGAGAAGAGACACACGTGGAACACAGCCACGTTGCCCAACCTAAACTAGTCTATTTCCAGACAGGTGATCAAGTCCTACCAAGATCTACAGAGCCACCTAGCCGATCTCCGTATGACTCTAGGTGCACAAGCATTAATACACTTAACTGTTATAGGCTGCTTCAGCACTCATTGTTTGCTACATGGTATCATTAAGGAATTGATAACCGATACAGATAATTAATTCAACTGAATTATTATTCAGTTAAAACTCAGAAAATATGTACCTTAGACAGCTGCTCTTTATCTACATCTAACTACATATGAAAACAAACACAGATGGAAAACAGTAATGAACGACACATGCTGTCATCTTGGCAAAAGTGTCACATGTCTTAGGATATAATAGTTAAGGGGGAAAAAGTATATTATTAAAAGAGTTTAAAAAAAACAAGAAACAAGAATACATAGGAGTACTCAAAATGAATCTCTTCTCCCCTTTACCTAAGCTGTACGTTCCTTTCCCCCTCACTGATCAATTAAAGAAACGCTGAACAAAACAGAAACTGAGCTGGCTACCCTCTGGGGCCAGCCATCCCTCTAACTCACTGCAGGCTTACATTCCCCAGGGAAAGCTTGGAATGCGATGAGGATGTCATGGTGGGTCGTCTCGTGATTAAAAACTGAGCTCTTAGATCAAATGTGTTCTGGTGTTTTGTCATACATCAGCTCCTCAATAGACGACTTCTCCAACGTGTGTAGGGTTAATTGTATATAACTTTGCCTAAAAGAAAAACATAAAACTGATAGTGCTTTATGTGAAAGGAATCAGACTGGATGTATGTGATGAAACCCAGGAGAAGTGCTGCCATGACTCTTTAATAATTTCCTGCGCAATCAGAGTGAATAATGTCGTGATAATAGCAGATGCATACTGTAATACGCGAAGAGTTTCTTGCTCTGAGAAATACTCAGAGGCGTCATCGGACATTAGTACTGTCTCGAAGTCAGAGTGTTGGCATTACTTCATCCTTTATTTTAAGGATTTTTCAGATTCAGTTAGTGATGTGTAGTTTTGTTACAGCACACATATTACATAAAGCCAAATATATATATATATATATATATACACTAACCATGATAATATCAGTAAGTATTTGAACATCTTAGAAATGAGGTTACCTCATTCAAAAGGTAAATAATAAAATCTATTGCACAGTCCACATCATAGTAATACCTAAAGCATGATCCACGAACTGGTACCTATCTACAAATTATTTATTTCTGGTCTGCAATGAAACAAGTACAAAACGGAGCAAAAACACTTATAAACTTCTATAGCAATTTAACAAAATATTTTTACTAACTGTTGAATATAAAAATAAAAACTCTGGACTTTTATTTTGTACTTAAAATATTTTCTAGTAACTTAATTTGATTATATTTTCTGAAAGTATACCTCTGCAAAAGATTGGAAAATTTTAAAAAATACTATCCTTCACCACAAATAGTCTAGGGAACGTCGTTCTATTATATACAGGGTTGGATGTGACTATAAATCTAATTAAAGGAGAACTAAAGTGAGAATTAGTAGCAATTATTATTTTTTTATTAATGTAAGCCAGTCACAATGCTAAATGCTTTACACGAATTACCTCATTTTATTCCTTTTAACAACGCATGATGCTGAAGTTAAGTATCTTGGTGAGAATTTATATAGCTAGTAAGTGGTAGAGCAGGAATGGATCCTAGGCTGTCTGAGTTTTTGACCTCGGCTCGACCTCACTGGGTATACCTGGTCAACCTAGTATACATAATTCTAAAAGGGAATCAAAGACGGGAAATGTGGCTTGACAAGAGTCAGGGCAACCGCAAGGGAAGTAAAATAGTTCCAGAACAAAGTTTCTCCAATGACTGACCCTCAAGGAAGGAGTAGAAAAGATTTTAAATCCACTGGATAAATTACTTAAAATTATCAGCCATATTAGTGTTTATTTTATTTTCTATTGCATTCCATTTCCCTAATGTCTCTTGAGTGTTGAGTTTGGATTAGGACTTGATCTGGTGTGACCTTCTACCTGGTCTAGGTCCCTCAGACATTTCATATACCAGAAATAGAAGGGAGAAATAAAGGGAGATAGCATTTAAGAAATGAGGGCATAATTAAGGGATTCTAAAGCTTTGGGGGAAAAAAACCCAGAAAACCTGGGTTCGTAGCGTCAGGGTACTAATGGTGGTGGTGATGGCATGAGTGGGGAATGGTGATGCAGCAAAGATTTCCTGAGTGGAACAAATGCTGCAGAAAATATTCAGCTCTTTCATGTTTAACTAGACCAAGATATTATCCATACAGTAGCAAACATTTTCAATTCATATTGCACTAGAATTTTTTGTTAGCCAAAACAAGAGCAGAATTTGCTGTGCAAAAAAATTAAGTTTGTTAGTTTTTGTAGTCAGATCAATTCAGTATTTTACCGTGTCCTATCCAAACTGAGTCTGGTTGCTGTATCTTCCTTTATCAACATTTTCTTTCATCTCCTTGTAAGCTTTGGCCTGTGTTATCTTGAGAAACTGAATATAAAAATGCCAAATATTTAACTGTGACTTTCACTTTGCCAAATTCTATGAGTGAACATGGGCTTGTTTTCATCAGTTTTTTTCTTCCGCCTAACTCTTTGAACTATGTTTTAAAACAATTTTTACAGCTCTGCATGCTTCTCTCCTTTGGCCTATTTCTACATGCATCTAAAAGCCTTTTCTACTTTCTTTTCTTTAAGCTCCACTTTAAGTTAGAACTTTCCATAAAAGTTTTTTTGTGTGTGTTTGCATTGTGGATTTTTCCTAAAACGTACCCAGTCAAAACCACTTATTTGTATAAACAAAAACAAAACCAAACAGATGATCAAAACTATCCGTTTATCCAACATATAAAATGCAAGCTTCCACAGAAAAATGAAGGAAGTACAAGTAGGTTCTACAATATTCCTAAAACGCCATATTCATTGAATAATATTAATTTGTATTGAGCTTTATGATTTTCAAAGGCCATTCACATATATTTTGTTTGATTTAATAATGCTGTTAAAAATGCTTCAAGAAGAAGAATAGCGTTATCCCATGTCATAGATGATGATTTTACATCTCTGAGAGCATAGGTCCTCATAAGGAATGGATTAAGATGTTTTTATTTCTATCCATGTGATATTTTATGTACATATTGCTGCCACTGGGCAAATAATTATTAATAATAACAATGTTGAAAATATGAACCAAATGTAAGAAGTTTAATTTTTCCCCCCAGAATATCAAATAAATCATCTTGCTTTATTAGCTAGAAACACATTGGCCATGACTTCCCAGATTCTGGTTGCAAGTTGTTCGATAATTCCAAAGGTTAACACAAAAGGACAAACACGGAACACTGAAGAGAAAGGTCAGGAAAGTAAGAAAAGAGGCAGTAGCAACACTTCCTGGGAAGAAGAGTGACTGGGGAGAGGAAAACGTCAGCCTATTGGCTAAATGACTGTACCCAGGTGAAGCTGTCACCATGAAGCTCAATTCTGCCATGGATTTAATTGTCTAATTACCACTGAATTATTTTCATGTTATATTATGAAATTTTACAGGCATTAATGAATTAAATGGTTTTACTTTCAGGTTGTTGGTTGCGAATGTGACACTATGAAATGGAAAGAATTATATTAATTATAAATAATACTAAACAAATACTAAACATCCTGTCCCAGACATTACATAATAAATTTGAATACTGTGAACACATGGAAACATGTTTCCATTATTCTATACTTAATAATATCTAAAATTCATGCATTTATTTATCCATTGTTTATCGGTTAAATAAATGCATGAATTTTAGACATTATATACTTGCCAGTGACTGTGCTTGATCTGGAGATATACACAATGAGCAAAAATGATATAGTTGGTACTCTTGGGGCATAAAGTCTAGGGGAGGAGACAATTATTTACACTACTGATCATATCACTACAAAATAAGACAAGTTCCTACAAGAAAAGGATTGATTTCCATGAGAACACGTAACAAACATGTCTGACCTAGCCTGAGTTGGTACGGAAAAACATTCAAATTGGAGCTGAGATCTAAAACATCAGCATGAGTTCACTAGGCTTAGAGCGGGGTGAAGAATATTCCTGGAGAGGGCAACATCATGTGCAAAGGCCCTGGGGCAGAAGCAGAGACAGACCATTTGAAGGACAAAAAGAAAACCAAAATTGGAATGCAGAGTGTGAAGGAGACAGCAGTAGGAGTTGAGATCTGTGTGCTAACCATGTGCCAGACTAGATAGTAACGTTAAGAGTTTAGGTCTTTCCGTAGAAACATAAAAGTTTTTATGCAGAGCATGTCACAATCAGGTAGGCATTTGGAAAGACCGTTCTGGCTAAAGTGTGAAGAATGGAAAAGAGAGCCAGTTTGGATGCAAGAATGCTGGTCTGTCTAATGCAATACCAGGCAAGACTTTGGCAGTGGAGTGGAGTGGATAGAAAAGTGCAGACTGAGGAAATATTTAGGAAGTCAAATAGTCAGTACCCTGTGATTGTACCTGGCAGCTAAGGGAGAAGGAGTGTCAAGCAAAGTGTGTAGGTTTTTTGCTTGTGGAACTGGATGACATTTGGTGTGTGTTTATTGCTGTTTTTGAAAGGTCAAATACTGCAGTTCTGTGTTCTTGGGCAAAATAAAGCTTACGTGTATAACATAAGTGTACATAGTACTTTCTGTGCTTTTATAGAACATTATTTCAAATATTTAGAGGGTAATTTTCCACAATGTTTTATTTAAATTGTTTCCCTTAAGTAGCTTGTGTGTGTGTGTGTGTATGTGTGTGTTTTCAAGAGTTTCAATTTCCTTTTAGTAGAGGGGATTAATATTATGTTAGCGATCACAATACGGAGCTTCCCATGCTGTGCTGAAGACATAAGAGGCAGAGTCTAGAAGACGGAATAGCTATTCCTGCCTAGGAGAAGGGGACAAGCTTTTGAAACATGATGTTATTTAGCTATAGGTTTGTTTTTTTTTTTTAACATCTTTATCGGAGTATAACTGCTTTTGAAAGGTGAATCGGAGTTTGTGAAGGTGAAGAAGAAAGAGAAAAAGCATCCCACTTGGAAGGAAAAGAACTGCCTTCTAGAAATTACGAGAAGCCCCTTGAGGTAGGAGTCTTGGACCAGCGCGGCTGGAAGCTAAGGTCCGTGTGGTGACGTGAAGCTGGGATACAGCAAGCCACACTGGCCATGCCATGGGGTTGTGACTTTCTGATCAGCAAAGATGAGCCCCAGAGATTTTCAAGAAAATGGATGAGGTGCTGAGACTGTGTTTTAAAAGATAACCGGGGACTTCCCTGGCCGTCACTGGTTAAGACTTCGCCTTCCAATGCAGGGGGTGCGGGTTGGATCCCTGGTCGGAGCGCTAAGATCCCACATGCCTCGCGGCCAAGAAAACCAAAACGTGAAACAGAAGCAATATAGTAACAAATTCCATAAAGACGTTGACAATGGTCCACATCCAAAAAATAAATAAATCAATCAATAAAAAAAATAAAAAGAGAACCTATCATGGGATCTAGCAATCACGTTCCTTGCTATCTACCCAAATGAGGTGAAATTTGCGTCCTCAGAGAGACCTGCATACACTTTATTTGTAATTTCCAACTATTGGGAGCAACCAAGGTGGCTTTCAATAGATGAATGTAGAGACAAACTGTGGTAAATCCATGCAGTGGAATATTATTCAGCGATAAAAAGAAATTATCAAGCCATGGGTTATCTTAAATGCATATTACTAAGTAAAAGAAGCCAATCTGAAAAGGCTGTATAGTGCATGATTCCAACTCTGTGACATTCCTGAAAAGGCAGAATTATGGAGTGAGCACAGAGGACTGTGAAGGCAGTGAAATTATCTGTATGATTCTGTAGTGGTACATGTCGTTGTATATGTCCTACATTTGTCAATATCCATAGGATGTTGTAATACTAATAGTTGTAAATACTAATGGATAATACAATATCCATTAGTATTTACAAAGAGTAAATACTAATGTAAACTATGGACTTTAGTTAGTAACAGTATACCAATACCCGTTCATCAGTTGTAATATTTGTACCACACTAACACTAGATGTTAATAAAAAGGGAAACTTTTGCGGGGGGGAAGGGGTTTATGGGAACTCTCTTTACTCTCTGCTCAAGTTTTCTATAAACCTAAAATTGCTAAAAACGAATAAAGTCTATTCATTTACAAAATTAAAAAGAAAGATAACTAACTCAGAGTAGAGGAGGATTTTAGTCCAGGGGCAGAGATTTGCAGCCTCTGCATAGGTTCTCCCATTAATGTCTTAATAAATTCCATGGTACGAATAATTTGCAGTTATGCATTAAGGAAGATATATGTATTAGCAATGCTCAAGAACAATATGTGAATGCCCAGGATGGGGAAGCAAAAATGGAATCTCTAGATCAGTGATGAGCAAACTACAGTCCCCAGGCCAAAGCAGGCCTGCCAAATCAAGTTTTACTGTCACACAGCCAAGCTCATTAATTTACATATTGCCTATGGCTACTTTTGAGTTACAACAGCAGTTGATTGTTTAGCAATTGAGACCGTGTGACCTACAAGCCTAAAACATTCATCTGGCCCTTTACAGACTAAGTTTGCCAGCCCTTCGATAGACTCTCACTGGGACTGGCTGAATATGTATAGCTTCCATAGGATTCCCTCATTTCAGAAGAAGTCATATTGAGATACAAAAACCTTCGCAGAAAAAGAAAAACAAAAAGAAAGAAAGAAAGAAAAGAAACAATTCCATCTATGGACAGATCCCTCTGAGAATATCTGAGATTTGGAGATATGATTCTGGAGAGGTTTTCCAGTTTGATCCATATAGATAATGTAGTATTCATGTCGATCCACTGAACAGCCCAATTATGAAAGAGATTGAGCAGCATTCTATGCTATATATTTTGTTTTGTTTTATTTTTATTTATTTATTTATTTTTTGCAGTACACGGGCCTCTCCCGTTGCGGAGCACAGGCTCCGGACGCGCAGGCTCAGCGGCCATGGCTCACGGGCCCAGCCGCTCCGCGGCATGTGGGATCCTCCTGGACCAGGGCACGAACCCGCGTCCCTGCGTCGGCAGGTGGACTCTCAACCACTGCGCCACTAGGGAAGCCCTATGCTATATATTTTATTACTATTTTATTTATCACACCAATATAATTTAAATTCTATCAGCAAAGTTACAGAGGCACATTTCTAATGAAATCTGTGATTAAAGTATCGACAATTAAAGAGAAAAGTAGAAATCGGAAGCGTTTGCTTTTGCCTAACCACAATGTTTGAAAAATAGATTTATAGCATGTTTATCTTCTCAATGTTCTCATGCACTGCTAATCAGAGAAGTAAACATAAGATAGTTAGAATCTGATGTAAATAAATTTTAAAAATATTTAATATAAACTTTAATCAGTTATATAAGGTACAGAAGGAGAGCAGTAAAAAAGCCAAACAAGCCTTATTATAACGAGTGATGATAAAATCAGCACTTATAAGAATAACTAAAAATACTTGGCAAAGTCAGTCTCTGTATCATTTCAAAATGTGTGCAGCTACAAAGAACAGACTATCTAAATTGCAGTGGCTTAAATATTAGAATTTGAACTTCTCTCTCATGTGAAAAGTCTGTAAGGGTTTGTGCTTCCAGCTTTGGATCAGTGCCTCTGATTTCACCAAGAAAAAAAAATATATATATATATTTTTTCTCTCTTTCTCTCCTTTCTGCCATGTTGAATGTATGTGTTGGCGATTTTCTCTCAAAAAATATTGCTATAGGGGCTTCCCTGGTGGCGCAGTGGTTGACAGTCTGCCTGCCGATGCAGGGGACGCGGGTTCGTGCCCCGGTCCGGGAGGATCCCACGTGCCGCGGAGCGGCTGGGCCCGTGGGCCATGGCCGCTGAGCCTGCGCGTCCGGAGCCTGTGCTCCGCAACGGGAGAGGCCACAACAGTGAGAAGCCCGCATACCAAAAAAAAAAAAAAAAATATTGCTATAGATCCAACCATCACATTTTCATAGAATAGAATCCCAATTAACATGGAAGAGGGTTGGGGGATAAAAGGGCTGTCTCTATTTTTTGAGGAAGGAAATACTTTCTCAGAAGCTCCTTAACAGAGCTTATTATTTATTTCATTGGTCAGAATAAGGGCACGTACCCACACCTAGAATAATTGCTGGTTCAGTAAAATGGGGCTGCGATGATGGGTCTAAAATTTAAGCCTTAAATCAAGCATTATTAATTTCCTGGATTAGAGCATATGGCCCACTCAAATAAAAGGGGGGTTTTGTTAGCAAGGAAGAAGAAATTACTTTGGAATTGATTAACTAAACTTTTTCTTTCTCTTGCAATATTTTAAATATATGAAGAATACATATTTAATGGCATGATTTCACTATGTCTAACCCAATCTTAACCATGATGTGCAAATGCAACTCAGTAATACCTTATATTGTGTATGTGCAAATACACACACACACACCCCCCCCCATACATTACATATTTGCACATATATAATATATGGTATTATACATATGTCTATAATATAACCTGTGATAAAAGGGGACCTTAATTCCACTGTATTTCTCCCTTCTCGGCTTAAAATATTAAAGAATTTTATTTCTAAATTTTGCTTTTGTTCCCTTCAATTTTGTGGTTTGCAAATTTTTATTATTGTTGAAAAGTTAATTAAAAAAATTCTTACTAGTGGTTTAAAGGATGCTAATTCCTCAGATATTCGGTGCAATTTGACAATGTGAATCACTCTTTCTGGATACTATACTTAGTTCTACTCACATAAAAGATACAAACAGGAAGAATTCTATTATAAAGTTAAAACTCAGAACAGCCCATACACCGCCACAAAACTTTTAACAAGTGTCGTTCACTGAAAAATGAAACATATTTTCATGGTTGCAAGTTATGGCTGTGAACTTACTATTTGCTACTGATTGAATAGTTTGCTCCGCCTGCCCCAGATTCCTGTGATTCCCCAACGCGACCATATTTGGAGGTGGGGCCTTTAGGAAGTCATTAAATCATGAGGGTGGAGCCTTCAGGAATGGGATTAATGCCCTTACAGGGAGAGGACAGAGACCTAGCTCACTCTCTTTCTGCCATTCGAGGAGAAGGCAACAGTCTGCAACCCAGAGTAGGGCTTTCACCAGAACCCTATCCTGCTGGCACCCTGACCTTGGACTTCCAGCCTCCAGAACTCTGAGAAATAAATTTCTGTTGTTTATAAGCCACCCAGTCTATGGTACTTTGTTATAGTAGCCAGAATTAAGACACTACACTATTTGAGAAATCTCTCTACACAGGTGAATCCTGGTGGCATATGTTATTTCAAATAATATCTAGATCAGTAGAAGTTGGTTATGTGGCATTTGTTTAACAATAGAAATCCTCATGTACTCACTCACCCTTCCAAACAGTTGCTGGGTACATTCTTTCAAAATCACTTGAATTAGTACATTGGTATTAAAAGGATTTTCTTTTTCCCAGTAATTTTCAGAAGATAATGCCATTATATAATACACAGAAGTCATCAGGATAGTAGATACTAATAAACTAAGAAGTTAGAGACCTAACTTAGATTATCCAATTTAGGAGTTGGCCAACTATTTTTTGTAAAGGGCAGAATAGTAAATATTTTTGGCTCCGTGGTCCATACGGTCTCTGCAGAAGTACTCAGCTCCCTTCCAGCGTGAAAGTTGTCATAGACAATGCTCAAATGAATAGGTGTGGCTTGTGTTCCAAGAAAATTTTATTTATGGACACTAAAATTTGAATTTTATATAATTTCATGTATCACAAAATATTATTCTTTTGATTTTTACAACCATTTAAAAATTTAGAAACTATTCTTGGCTCTTAGGCTGTACAAAAACAGAGAAGGAGGCCATAGTTTGCCAGCTCCTCATTCAGGTATTTCAATCAGGAGCGCCTAATTTGTCAGTAATTTGGGTTTGGACTGCATGTGGGAGTCCATGCCTACCTGTAATTTTCTAAGACAGGGAGAAGTTTGCCCTTCCCTCCTCTTCACTCCTGCCGCCCCACTAGAACCTGGAGATGCTTAGGAAAAACAAACTTGTGTCAATATCAGTCTGAGCAAACAAGACCAGTACCTACACCTCTCCCCAATTTTTGCAGGTGATGACTAGACATTGCAAAGCCAAAACTATGAACTATATTTGGATTGTTTTCTGATACTTGCTTTTCTTTTCCACATCTCTCCAAGCTGCTGCCATTAACTAGGAGTTGACCTCAAATGAGTGCTGCAAAGAGAATGTGAGCCCTGTCCCAGTAAATAATTTAGGAAATGCTAAAGGCAGCCAATAGGGGGATATGCAAATATAGATGTTTCACATCACTCTGTGGCAGAGTGATCAAAAAATAAAAAATTGAAAATATTTCAAGTAAAGGGTGGACTTCAGGTCAAATCAAATATCTGTTACTAAAAACAAAAAAAAAACCCACAAATTCAGTGAGGTTTCCTCTGCACTGTTCAACTTGGGTGTCATAATTAGTGGACAATTATTTCACTCTAATTGGCTTATGCAGACACAGGGCAAGTTATGACAGCTTCCACTGTATCCAGTCTCCTCCCCATGCCTCACTTACTGCTACTCTTACCTCCTTCACCCCTGCCAGCCACACTGGCTTCCCTGATTTTCTTCATTCATGTCAGAGACTCTCATGCATTAGGGTCTCAGCTCTGGTTATTTTCTGCCTGGAATGATCTTCCCCAGATACCTGGATGGCTCTCTCTCTACATTCTTCAAGTCTTTGCTCAAATTTCACCTCAAATCGGCCTGCCCTGACCACTCCATTTAACACTGCAACCCATTTATTGCTTCTGCAGCACACCCCAAGCTCTTTCCATGCTCTTTGTTCTTTTTCCTCTCTTTAGACTTTTTGCTTATTTTCTACCAGAATGTAACCTCTGTGAGGGATAGGACCTCTGTTTTATTCCCAAGTATGTAGATGAGTTCCTGGCACATAGTAAGAGCTCAATAAACATCCTCCAATCATCAGGCAAGGAGCACGGCCAGGAGACCTATATTTGGAGAACCTAACAGTACGGTGACTCTACACCCCAGTGTCTGAAACAATCCTGTTTCTTTGCCTTTTATACCAGCTAGGTAACTTTTACTCTTAAAACTGCCTCAGTTTGCCCATTGACAGATGAATGGATAAAGAAGATGTGATATATATACACAATGGAATACTACTCAGCCATAAAAAAGAACAAAATAATGCCATTTGCAGCAACACGGATGGACTTAGAGATTATCATACTAAGTGAATTAAGTCAGACAGAGAAAGACAAATACCCTATGATATCACTTATATGTGGAATCTAAAATACGACACGGATGAACTTATTTACAAAACAGAAGTAGACCCAGGCATAGAGAACAAACTTCTGGTTACCAAAGGGGAAGGGGGGAGGGACAAATTAGGAATTTGGGATTAGCAGATACAAACTACTATATATAAAAGAGATAAACAAAAAGGTCCTACTGTATATACTGTATATAGCATAGGGAACTATACTCAACATCCCGTAATAAACCATAATGGAAAAGAATATGAAAAAGAATATACATATATATATGTATACACACACACATATACACACACACATATATATATATATTCCCTGCGCTGAAGCGCCTAGGGACCCAGGTCCTTGCTCAGGCTCCTGGGCTGGCAGGGGCTAGTCCAGGATGCTGCCTTCCCTAGGATCAGCATTCCAGGGCAGATGGCTGGTGACACGGGGCAATCTGAACACATGTGCCTCCTCCTGCCTCAAGGTAATTATGTATCAGGTAAAATAAGCAGAGAAGAACCATCTTCTTTGTTGCTGAAATTTCTGCCCAAAGGGTATCTTTCCCTGCTGTCCTCTCTTTTTCAGCGTCTTTAATGCTTTTACACCATATAATTAGAGTACACCTTTATTCTAATGATAAAAAATAGGTTGTCTTTTTTACAAAAATAATCTGACATTGCCTATAATTTCCATTCTGTAAATGGAGAAACTGAAAATCCAAAATGCCACTAATAATGGTGAAGAGGATGACGATAGTGCTTAAACCTGGAGAAAAAATAAACACCAATTCTCGTCATTTAACTGTAAGCCAGAGTTAAAATGCTAAGTGGAATACACTTCCCAAGATAAATGGAAGTTAAATAAAATATCTTTCTGTTTAAGTAGTTAGGCAGAAGATATTATATATGCCAGATCAACCTGGTTGGAATAAAACAAAGAAACAGATATCAAAGTCTACTCATGTAAACCTAGACAAATACTGTAGAATCATTACTATTTATAACATAGAAAACATAAAAATGTTCTGGAAAACATAAAAATTGCAACATAAGTGGTTGAAATTATTTCTGAATTTTGTGCACAAAGAATGCAGAAGAGACATTATAGTAATATTAGGAATAGCTAAAGTTGTCTATATTTTCTCATATAGATGGACAAGATAAGAATAAAATGAGACAATAATTCTCACTCCACACTCCTCCCCACCCTCTTAACCCTCATATATTCCCTTCTAGCTAGCTTTCTTTACGTCTGTCAATTGCCTCTTAAACTTTACCTTAAAAAGGAAGAATCAAAACAGTTGGCTAAAAATGAATAAATGAAGCCTTCAACTTTCAAGGAATGCAGAAAAGTTGGGCCAACCTAATCTTAAACCGGGGAGAGAATTGAAGATTCTGCCTGATGAGTGCTCTCCATATGCACACAAGCTGTCAAATCTTAACAGGTGATAGACAATTAGGCAAATTAGTCATATAGTTTAGTCATAGTTTGCAATTGGAAGGCAAGTCTGAGTAGTACCATCAGGATGGAATTAAGTCGCATGTCCCTCTTCCAATTCTAATTTGCAAGTGAGAGTTTAGGTCCACAGCATTCTCAGACTGGGGCGGTTATAAGAGTGTATGCTGATACATAACCCCATGTAATTTTCAAGAATGCCTTCTATAGTTTTAAAGTGGGAGTTGTTTAATTAATGGAGAAATACCTAATTTTAAACATAGGCTGCCTAATTTTAAACATAGGGGTTAACCTTTACAGATAAGTAATGCACGAACTTTTAATGCGTGAGAATTGTAAAAGTTATCAGAGCAGTTCTTACCAATTGTACATAAAAACATACGCAATTGCACAGAGACACTGTTTTATTGTGAAATCACAGCAGGCTTATTTTTCTGGGAAGGGAGGTTTCGATTCAGGCTGTGATCTCTTCTTCCAAGAGTATAAAAACAATAAAAACACCCATCCTTCAAAGAAAGACTTACTTCTTCCAAAGGCAATCTCTTCTCATCAACTCAGATGCAAGATAAAAATGGATTCAGACTAATTCATGCCACAGAAAAACCTTTCCTCATGTTTTAATAGATATACATTTTATAAGACAATGTTTTTCTGGTTTATAGAGGTGGATAAAAATTGAAATCATTTTATAAGACAGTGTTTTTCTGGTTTATAGAGGTGGCTAAAAATTAAAATCATTTGTATGTAGGAACCCAAGTTTAATTACTGTAGTCTTTTTCTGCATGAGGTTAATTGATTTTGTCAGTGCGACAGCTATCCTGTGCTCTAGGAACATCCTTTACAATAGTTTGAGAAAAGAAGCAAATAGTACAATCTACATATTTTAATAAAAAAGTTGGCACTATCTTATGCTGAGATTTTCTGTTAAAAACTATTAAACATCAAAGTAGAAAAAGTCAAGTTAATATATAAAGGATTTAGAACACATTAAATATTACTTGAATTCATAGTGCTGCAAAAAGCTGAGTTAATTTTAAATGTTATAAAAAGACATTTACTAAGATTGTTTTATTTTTATAAATTTATTTTATTTATTTTTGGCTGCATTGTGTCTTTGTTGCTGCGCACAGGCTTTCTCTAGTTGCGGCGAGCGGGGGCTACTCTTCGTCGCGGTGTGAAGGCTTCTCATTGCAGTGGCTTCTCTAGTTGTGGAGCACGGGCTCTAGGCACGCGGGCTTCAGTAGTTGTGGCACGCGGGCTCAGTAGTTGTGGCACACGGGCTTAGTTGCTCCACGGCATGTGGGATCTTCCCGGACCGCCACCAGGGAAGCCCTAAGATGGTTTTTAAAATAACACTGAACTCTGATGTTTAACTGAAAGGTTTATAGCGGAGTTATTATTCTAACATTTACAAATATTTTATTTCTTAAATATAAACTATGAAAGCGAAACCCAATCTGGTGTTCAATATTAATTTCTTAGGGTTTTATCTAAACTGACTCTGAACACAGTCTGAACATCTTCATTGGGCTGTTCTTTGGTATCTAGAGAATCTGTTTGTCATATTTTTAAATCACCAAATGGAACTTAAAATCCTACAGCCTTTTGTTTTATTTTGTTTTTACAAAACAGAGTTCTCTTTCTCTTATTTTCAGTAGTGTTTTATTTGGGGGTGGGTAGCGGGCATTTAAGAAGCATAATTGAAACAGCTAAATAATTTTAAAAATTCAGACTTGCATTTTTTAAGAAGGAAATTCACCCTAAACACAAACTGAGAATATGCAACAGCTCAGTTTTAAATGTCTTCGGCAGACTACTAGATCATTTAGAAACAGGTCTGAGTCGGCCTGAAATGGTGCCTTTGCCTTCTCCCTCACCTTGAATAAATAGCAGCGCAACGAGATGGCCACAGAGGATGCCCTTAGTTTACCTGTACCCTGACTTAAGATAAAGGTCACCCTCTAGCGGGGCTGACACGTATTTCAATCTCAATCCCCACTCTTGGAGAAGCGTCACTCACCATGCATTTGAGTTGCGAAACGATTCAGTTTGAAAATCTAATGCAAGCCCAGATTCAGCAAGTTTTATCTGGGTGTCAAGGATGACGAGGTAAAGATTATTGTACTTCGCCCTAAGAAACTGGCCCCCACCTGAGATTAAGAAATTGAAAGTCCCACTAACCCTATTAATGCCATGTTAAAGTTACTCGTGAATAAGTCTTACAATGGCTTTAAGTGACAATAGAAAAATGGATAGTCTTGTCCCTATTTTAAAAATGGGGAATGAAAAAACCCTCATTTCCCTTAAGTACCACAATTTTACAACAACTGGATTCCTTCTAGAACCATCATATGTAACATAATATGACTGCTTATATTACAGGCAACCAATGGATTCACTGGGAAGTATGCAATGAGAAAATAGGAGCAGCTTGAAGAAATTAAATCTAGACTCAATGATATTCTTACTACGTGTTCAACACTTTCCTCAGGCCAAGTCCTTTTTGTACATTAGCTTAGTTTCAGAAAACAATAGAAAATAATATGAAAGATAACTATGAGGTATTAATTATTATTGTTTTTATATTACAGGCAAGGAAGCTTAGAGCAGCAGTCCTCAAGCTTCGGCATGCATCAGAATCATCCAGAAAACTAGTTAATACATCGGTCTGGGGATGGCGCGGGAGAGAATTTGCATTTCTAACAAGTTCCCGGGTGATACTGATGCTTCCTGCCTGGGGGCCACACTGAAAATCACTGCACCGAGTTAAATATGTGGCTTTCGCAGTGGAAGTTCCTTCAGCATAGATAGAATGAGTGCACAGTAGGAGCTTAATATATTTTAGTTTTCTGCCCTTGCAGAGCATAAAGACATAGTAACAATAGATACATAGTAACCACAAAGACAGTAACTAAATAATTTCAGGGGCTTTAAACACTTTCTCCCACTTCTGGATCTACTTGCAGAACTTTCTAGTTCCTTATGTGACTGGCAAGAAGTCGGGGGGGGGTAGTGAAAGTATGTAATGCCCTTACAGAAACATAGATATTAGACCCTGAGTGTAGCTCAACTGTCCTCAGAATTCAGCGTGCATCCTTATTTGGGCCCCGCGGATTTGGATGGGGTATCTGATTTAAGCACCCAGATGATTCTGATGCAGGCAGTATTCCAACATGCTTTGAGAAACTCTGACTTACAGGTTTTTTGTTTGTCTGTTTGTTTTTTGGCCACATGCAGCATGCGGGATCTTAGTTTCCCGACCAGGGATCGAATCTGTGCCCCCTGCACTGGAAGCACGGAGTGCTAACCACTGAACCGCCAGGGAATTCCCAGGACTTAAGGTTTAACAGACATCTGGTTGCTTCTGACATGAGAAAAGCAGTAACAATGGCAATAACCACAAAAATGCCTTTTCTCTAAGGGCTGCAATTTTGAGCCACATCTTGGTTCAAGCTGCCTGACCAGTGACTGCTTTAGGAGTCAAGTGAGAAACAGAGTTACGTGCAAAAGTGTGCAGATCTGTGCTGGGCATTGGTCATTCGACTACTCCAGACCTGGGGAGAATCTCAACAGAGGCAAGAGGCAGGGACCCACCTGCCTCTCCTCCCCCGCACCTCCCCGTCCCAGCCGCAGCCACTGGGGCTCCGCCTAGGATCTAAGATGGCCAGTCAGACACTCTCAAGTGGGGGTCTGAATCTACAGGGAATGAAGCACATACTCCGCGTATTAGGGAGCCTGGTCAAGCAGAGATTGCAGTAGTGAGTAAGCGCAGGTGGTGACTGAGGCCGCTAAGGACCATAAGGACGTCAGAGGGCAGCAGAAATGGCGCCAGTTACACAGCAGATGCAGACAGCTTCTGGCTGGGCTGTGCTTCTCTTGGCTCCCATCGAAGCCGGGTTATCCAACATTCTTCTACATCCTCTGGGTGCCCACTACACTGCTGATACATTTCTATAGTTCTCAACCTCTGATCTCTAGGTTGGAGAGGCAGGTTTACATCACCTATTTCAATTTTACATAGGATCTTTCTACCCGTGTTACTGTTGGGGAAAGAATTTAATTTTTGGGTCTCAGTGTGCTCAGCTCTGAAGTTAAGAGGAAGGACCCAGTGATCTTTAAGGCACTTCCCAGTCCTCATGATTCCGTCCTATCCAGACTTCGAATAGATGCCCTTGGGTGGGAGCTACTACCGTGGAGGAAAGTGGACCAGATTTCTTATCTGGCTCTTTTCCGCAGAAGTAGAAATGGAATTTAGATAAATGAGAGCATCAGTCTGGAAGCTTCAGACACTGCTCCCATTTCTCCTTAGAAGCTAAACTTAGGGACAGCTAAATAACCTAATAAATTCCTAAGAGGAAAAAGGATTTCCCAGCTGACAGGGAAACCTCACATCTTTTCATCTGGTACCAACCCCTGAGCCTACCAAAAATAAGGGTGATTCCAATGGTTCTTTTCGCACAGACTACAGCACTAGCAACTAAGGGAAAATCTACTTTTTTAGTCAAGGTAGGTTAACAAAGTGTCCTTAGATGAAACTATTTTTGACAGAGATAAATCTGAGTGAACTATGAACCAGTACTCAGAATGAAAGGCAAAACTCTTCCAACTAAATTGTTTGGAACCATTTAGTTCCCGGGAAATAAAATGTATCCTCTACTTGGGGCTTACTCTATGTTCCCTGCTTCTTGTCTAGCCTGTATCCTGTATTAAAAAGCCCTTTGTTTAAGACCTCAGGTTATCAGATGACTTAATATTCACGCTATCAACACCTATTGTCAAATGTGGCCTCTTCACATAATTTTCAGAGTCACAAAGACTGTCACAGGGGGAATTAAAGTGCTAACAGAATCTATAAAAAGTAAGCAAAAGTGCACTTTTGGCTTACCAACAGCCAAAATGGCTTTCCAACAGCCCTTGTAGCCTCCCGAGTTCCTTTTTGGAATGAAGCCTAGGAAGGATGGATGGTTAGAAGGAAAGATGGAAGGAGGGAAGAAAGGAAGGAGATAGGTTGGTTGATGGCACTAGTAAGGTAAGAAGGCTCTATTAGCTTCTGGACTGTAGAAACTATACGAGGAAAAATAAATCTCACATGGCACCCATCCCAGGTCTCAACATAATAAGTGTTCAATAAATATTTGTTGAAAAAATGAAAAATAAAAAAATAAAATAAAATGGCTTTCCAATGATTCAGGTGCTCAAAGCACTCACTCGGTTCCCTTGATCAAAAGCCATCAAGATATGGAAGCAACCTAAGTTCCCATCAACAGACCAATGCATAGAGAAGATGTGGAATATATACACAATGGACTATTACTCAACCATAAAAAGAATGAAATTCTGCCATTTGCAGCAACATGGATGGAGCTAGAGAGTATTATGAAATGTCAGACAGAGAAAGACAAATACTCTATCTTATCACTTATATGTGGAATCCAGAAAATAAACAGATGTTTATAACAAAATAGAACAGACTCACAGATATAAGAGAACAGACTAGCGGTTACCAGTAGAGAGAGGGGTGAGATGGGGGTATGGGGTTAAAAGACACAAATTACTAGATGTAAAATAAATAATCAACAAGGATATATTGTACAGCACAGGGGAATATAGCCATTATTTTCTAATAACTTTTTAGGAAGTATAATCTATAAAAATATTGAACTATTATGTTGTACATCTGAAACTAATATAATGCTGTACATCAACTATACTTCAATAAAGAAATATATGAACAAAAGCCATCAGTGGCTCCCCACAACTTGAAGTGTAAAACTTAAATTTCTTTTAACATGTGATATGATGAAATTGCCATAACCAATCATCTCATCCATCATGTATTCATTCTAATAATGGGTAGTTAATGAGCATCTCTTGTGTGCTAATTTACCAGTAATATTATTTTTCTTTAATTCCTTCTATCCTACTTCATACTCCAGCACATGACATTTTCTCATTGCTGTTTCCCTCCACCTGAAACATCCTCTCATTCTTTTTATCTTCAGCATTACAATTCTTCTTCTTCTTTTAATTAATTAATTAATTTATTTATTTTTTGGTTGCATTGGGTCTTCCCTGCTGCACGCGTGCTTTCTCTAGTTGTGGCGAGCAGGGCTACTCTTCGTTGCTGTGCACGGGCGTCTCGTTGCAGTGGCTTCTCTTGCTGTGGAGCAGGGGCTGTTGGCTCACGGGCTTCAGTAGCTGTGGCACATGGGCTCAGTAGTTGTGGCTTGTGGGCTCTAGAGAGCAGGCTTAGTAGTTGTGGTGCAGTTGTGGGATTAGTTGCTCCACAGCATGTGGGATCTTCCCGGACCAGGGCTCGAACCCGTGTCCCCTGCATTGGCAAATGGATTCTTAACCACTGTACCACCAGGGAAGCCCAGCATTACAATTCTTCAAGCCTCAGATCCTGCTACCTACTCCATGGAGCCCTTTACAATGTCCCAACTGTGAGAAACAATTCTCCGTGTGTTTCTCTGATGATGTTCTTATAACTGTATTACAATAATACTGCCCACGTTCTGAGTTGTGTCATGTTTACTACTATATATGTTTTATCTATAAATCTGAATTACAAAGAAAATGTCTGGTGCTTGCAAACTGTTACTTGCAAAATTGACTTAGTTACTAGGTATCTTGAAAAATCATTTCCATTGAGGTTAACTAAGGCAGAATTATATAAACTATCCCTATACCCACTTTTGTAATTTCTCTGTATCCTAATTCCCTTGTGGCCTTATCTCTGATTTTTCATCTTCTACTAAAATAATGCTGGTATTGGAATTATAAATCCAATTCCTAAAATTAAGAAAAGTTATGACTGCTATCTATGAAAGTAAATATGATGTATTATACTTGTTGTTAAAAAGAAACACTAAAAATCAGGGTCACAGAAAACCAAGACCAGACCACTCCTCTTTTTGTTCAAAACAATTGCTTGAACAAACTTTAGAACCGCCTTTGAAAAGTCTAATAACAATACACAGTTATGCTCAATTTAATTTAGTATTTTAATGGTATGATTCCTAGTTTCCAACTATTAAATTTTGAAGGTTACCTGGGAAAAAAATTGAAATCCAACAAGTACTGAGCACAAAGACCTCCTTGTACTTCTTCATCCATTGCAAGGACTTTCCACCACAGGGCCTTTGCATTTGCTCTTTTTTCTGCTAGGAATGCTCTTCCCTTCATATCCACAAGACCCATCTCTCCATCACTTGTCTCTGCTCAAATATCCCCTTATTAGAGACACTCTCAGAATCACCTTTTATAAAATAGACCCCTCTCCTCTCACCTAATGTGCCCTATCTTGCTCACATTGCTTTATTTTCTCTTGCCAATACCCACTATTTTTTATTTGTTTATTAACTGTCTCCTTCCACTAGAACTGAAGCTTCAAGAGAGCAGTGACTTTGATTTATTCACTGGTATCCTCCCCACCTAGAACAGTCCTTAACATAAAATAAGCATTCAAGGAGGATTTTTAGAATAAATTAAAATGTATTTTTAAAAGAAATTTTGAAGTCAGCATGCTTGATACTTTGTATAATTATTGTCTTGAAAGATAAAACAATAGTATTAATTCACAGAAGCCCCTTATTAAGAATTTAGGCTTTAGATAAAATTCTAATATAGTAATCTTGCTTTTTAGACCAAAATATAAATTAGGTACATTCCTTTTCCAGTATTATTTATTAACAAAGGTTATAAAGCCAAAGGCCTTAAATTAGGGACATTTGTTATATGAAAACAACAAAATGATGCTGTGTGATTCTGTGTTTGATATATATTAAAAATAATTTTTGACTCAAATAATACATTTTGTGAATCTCCAAATAAATCACAGATCGTGCAGAGGACACCATAAACCAAACTCCCCACTGTAATTTACATAACATTTAAAAATGAAGAAAAACAAGATAATGACATATTGAAAGCTTTTCTAGCTAGTTGAAAAACTCCAAAGAAAATGTCACACCATAATCTAGGTTGTACTTTGTGGTATTTGAAAGTCCACAGTGACTAGTGTCTGTCACTTGGCCAGCCAGGGGAGACATCAAAGCTTGGAACCCACCTGACCATGGGGTCCCTCTATCAAGAAGAGCCCTTTTAGCTTTCTGAGCCCTGCAGGAAGGCCATTGGCAGACACATGCTCATTTAGGCTTCTTAGACAAGTTCACAGTAATGAAAACCCCTCTATTCCTTGCTGACAGCGAAGGGATAAGCAAATATTCAGTTCACAACCCAGAGGCTTAAAATCACAATGAAAAGCTCCCATCTCTGGGGAAATAAGCCAACAGGGGAGTCACAGAGAGAGAAACTGGCAGGGAGTTAGAACTGGGGAGAAAAGCCCTTTTATTTCTGCTTATCTCAGTTGACATTCTGAACACAAATAGGATGTACTGATGATCTGTGCAGGACAAAATACCAGGTACTGTATCGTACTATAGGTCGTTCCACAGCAAGAAGACTTGAATAAAGCTGATGAACCCAAACTCAAATGGTAGGGCCATTTTGTCTGACTCCTAATTGCACTCTTAAACATGTTTGAAAGGGCATATAGAGATGTGTGCTCACTTGAAAGAGGGTTAAGTTACAGATGGCTGCATTAAATCTCATACGGTAGATCAATATTTTGAAATAGTATGTCCTAATATGAAATCAGTGATATTTGCCTTCAGCTGGGTAAACGTTTCAGTGCACTCTTCTAACCCCATTGTGGGAAACCCAACTTTCAGATGGAATTTGTGATTCTATCCAATAAATTCACCAATTTATTATACCAAAATAGCTTTTTAAAATATATAAATAAATTTTTATTTATTTATTTATTTATTTATTTTGGGCTGTGTTGGGTCTTCGTTTCTGTGCGAGGGCTTTCTCTAGTTGCGGCGAGCGGGGGCCACTCTTCATTGCGGTGCACGGGCCTCTCACTGTCGTGGCCTCTCTTGTTGCAGAGCACAGACTCCGGACGCGCAGGCTTAGCAGTTGTGGCTCACGGGCCCAGGTGCTCCGCGGCATGTGGGATCTTCCCGGACCAGGACTCGAACCCGTGTCCCCTGCACTGGCAGGCAGACTCTCAACCACTGCGCCACCAGGGAAGCCCCCAAAATAGCTTTTGTTAGGAGCACTACACTCAAGTAAAGTAAATTCAGGTATCATTGCCCTTTTTTCACTCCATATGCTTTAAGCTATCCATTGAAAGACTAACAAGAAATATAACCTTAAGTAACACATGTAAATATAATACCAATTCATGCCTACTGTATAGCACAGGGAACTCTGCTCAATATTCTGTAATAACCTAAATGGGAAAAGAATTTGAAAAAGAATAGATACATTCAGAATATAACTGAATCACTTTGCTGTACACCTGAAACTAACAAAACATTGTTAATAATTATACTCCAATATAAAATAAAAATTAAAAAATATATAAATATAATACCAATTCAGCCAGCTGTTGTTCACCTGTGTGATTACACAATATGGGTGAAGAAGTTAAAAAATGACAAAACCAAAAGAGCTGGCCCATCATGCACTGTTGTAAACACTCCCCTAGTAAAATGGAGAGAACCACAGTGCAGTCAACATAATTTTAACACTTTTCTTTACACTTCAATACCTATACACTTTCTATACACTTAAATACCTGTTGGGAACCCGAAACGTGCCAGTTTTCTTTGAACTCCAAGGTATTAGCAATTGTCACATTTCATTTTCCCAAATCTGTATCATGTCAAACCCTCCCTCCTGCCTTGTCATCATTTTCCTCTTGCCCCAGGGAATATTTTCATGCTAGTCAAGGAGTTGTATTTTGGCAGGCTGCTGACACAGCCGGGGGGGAAAATCTTTTAGTGCTGCACCAAACACACACCTCAACCCCAGCCTCTAGCCTTCCATCCCATCGTGAACAGGTCAGGGGCTATCTTTTGGACTACCAACTGCCAGTTCCCCTCTCATCAAAAAGAAAGTCAAATGTAGGGCACTGAGTATGTTGGAAGTTTGTAAGAGGCACAGAACTAAGCATTTGGTCTAATGAGTTTGGTGGGGTTGGAATTTGAGAGAGTAGTGGGGAAATGGAAGGCACAGCACAGGGGCCTGTAATTACAGTTATAACACATTATTTTACCTGTGACAAAATAAAAGACTCATAAAATTCCCCCAGCCAATTGTCCCCAGAATTGGTAAGGCCAGCAGAAAGGCAGGAAGAGCCTTCTAGATCACTGATTTGTAGAAAAAGGTTAGTTGACTCAGCTGTACTGGACGTACCAGTATTAATATGGAATCTGCCCAAACTATTCGGATTTAACAGTATTTTAAGGGCCTAGTTCTTCTTTCCCTAGACAGTTATAAAACTTCAGTTATAATATTTAGACTGGGATGGTAAAGGAGCTTTGTGTATAAAGACGACAGATGTGGAATTTGATACTATATCTATGCACTTCCGTTTCCTCTCTAGTTTTAATTTGGGGTAAACGTACTCAATGTTCCAAAGCAGTGGAAGACTAAAACAGCAGGGCTAGGAGAGGTCTGTCTCACGGGAAATAGTGTTTCATCATTGACCGTGTTTAGGAGGATAATTCAAAGCAGTCAATTTCAGTTGGTTTCATTATTATTACTTCTTAATTCTCTACAGTCAGTGCACTGTCCCACTGCTGGAACCCAGGCACCTCTCCCACGGGCTGCACCCCCCTCCCCTAGTGGGTCTCTAATCTGTCTCTCCACTTCAGTTCTCTAATCTGCATGCGACAAATCCCACCACCGCACAGAACTGTGAACCTCACATGCGATAATGGGGGAGAGAGTGTGGAATTGTCAAGCAAATTGCAGCAGTTAAGCTCTTGATTATCTCAAGGTGTGGAGCAGAGAGAATATGATGGGAAACTGAAACTCACTGGTGAGCTCCTAACCCCATCTTTGCTCCAGGTGTAGAATGGTCCTGCCCCCCACAAGTGAGTAACAATGAAATGAGATTGACTAGCTTGAAAGCCAGCTTCTTCCTTCTCCCTCTCCCAGTTTATTCCAAAGCGGAGTCTCTCAACATGGGCACGACTGACATTTCGACCAGATAATCATTTGCCAGGGGACGAGGTGCTGTCCTCTGTAATGCAGGATGTTTACCAGCATCCCTGGCTTCCCGTGAGATGCCACCAGCACCCTCTCCTCGAACTGTGACAAACAGAAGCATCTCCAAACAGTGCCTGTGGGGCAAAATCACGCCAGGTGATACTGATGCTTCCTCCCTGGGGGCCACACTGAAAATCACTGCACCGAGTTAAATATGTGGCTTTTGCAGTGGAAGTTCCTTCAGCATAGATAGAATGAGTGCACAGTAGGAGCTTAATATATTTTAGTTTTCTGCCCTTGCAGAGCATAAAGACATAGTAACAATAGATACATAGTAACCACAAAGACAGTAACTAAATAATTTCAGGGGCTTTAAACACTTTCTCCCACTTCTGGATCTACTTGCAGAACTTTCTAGTTCCTTATGTGACTGGCAAGAAGTCGGGGGGGGGTAGTGAAAGTATGTAATGCCCTTACAGAAACATAGATATTAGACCCTGAGTGTAGCTCAACTGTCCTCAGAATTCAGCGTGCATCCTTATTTGGGCCCCGCGGATTTGGATGGGGTATCTGATTTAAGCACCCAGATGATTCTGATGCAGGCAGTATTCCAACATGCTTTGAGAAACTCTGACTTACAGGTTTTTTGTTTGTCTGTTTGTTTTTTGGCCACATGCAGCATGCGGGATCTTAGTTTCCCGACCAGGGATCGAATCTGTGCCCCCTGCACTGGAAGCACGGAGTGCTAACCACTGAACCGCCAGGGAATTCCCAGGACTTAAGGTTTAACAGACATCTGGTTGCTTCTGACATGAGAAAAGCAGTAACAATGGCAATAACCACAAAAATGCCTTTTCTCTAAGGGCTGCAATTTTGAGCCACATCTTGGTTCAAGCTGCCTGACCAGTGACTGCTTTAGGAGTCAAGTGAGAAACAGAGTTACGTGCAAAAGTGTGCAGATCTGTGCTGGGCATTGGTCATTCGACTACTCCAGACCTGGGGAGAATCTCAACAGAGGCAAGAGGCAGGGACCCACCTGCCTCTCCTCCCCCGCACCTCCCCGTCCCAGCCGCAGCCACTGGGGCTCCGCCTAGGATCTAAGATGGCCAGTCAGACACTCTCAAGTGGGGGTCTGAATCTACAGGGAATGAAGCACATACTCCGCGTATTAGGGAGCCTGGTCAAGCAGAGATTGCAGTAGTGAGTAAGCGCAGGTGGTGACTGAGGCCGCTAAGGACCATAAGGACGTCAGAGGGCAGCAGAAATGGCGCCAGTTACACAGCAGATGCAGACAGCTTCTGGCTGGGCTGTGCTTCTCTTGGCTCCCATCGAAGCCGGGTTATCCAACATTCTTCTACATCCTCTGGGTGCCCACTACACTGCTGATACATTTCTATAGTTCTCAACCTCTGATCTCTAGGTTGGAGAGGCAGGTTTACATCACCTATTTCAATTTTACATAGGATCTTTCTACCCGTGTTACTGTTGGGGAAAGAATTTAATTTTTGGGTCTCAGTGTGCTCAGCTCTGAAGTTAAGAGGAAGGACCCAGTGATCTTTAAGGCACTTCCCAGTCCTCATGATTCCGTCCTATCCAGACTTCGAATAGATGCCCTTGGGTGGGAGCTACTACCGTGGAGGAAAGTGGACCAGATTTCTTATCTGGCTCTTTTCCGCAGAAGTAGAAATGGAATTTAGATAAATGAGAGCATCAGTCTGGAAGCTTCAGACACTGCTCCCATTTCTCCTTAGAAGCTAAACTTAGGGACAGCTAAATAACCTAATAAATTCCTAAGAGGAAAAAGGATTTCCCAGCTGACAGGGAAACCTCACATCTTTTCATCTGGTACCAACCCCTGAGCCTACCAAAAATAAGGGTGATTCCAATGGTTCTTTTCGCACAGACTACAGCACTAGCAACTAAGGGAAAATCTACTTTTTTAGTCAAGGTAGGTTAACAAAGTGTCCTTAGATGAAACTATTTTTGACAGAGATAAATCTGAGTGAACTATGAACCAGTACTCAGAATGAAAGGCAAAACTCTTCCAACTAAATTGTTTGGAACCATTTAGTTCCCGGGAAATAAAATGTATCCTCTACTTGGGGCTTACTCTATGTTCCCTGCTTCTTGTCTAGCCTGTATCCTGTATTAAAAAGCCCTTTGTTTAAGACCTCAGGTTATCAGATGACTTAATATTCACGCTATCAACACCTATTGTCAAATGTGGCCTCTTCACATAATTTTCAGAGTCACAAAGACTGTCACAGGGGGAATTAAAGTGCTAACAGAATCTATAAAAAGTAAGCAAAAGTGCACTTTTGGCTTACCAACAGCCAAAATGGCTTTCCAACAGCCCTTGTAGCCTCCCGAGTTCCTTTTTGGAATGAAGCCTAGGAAGGATGGATGGTTAGAAGGAAAGATGGAAGGAGGGAAGAAAGGAAGGAGATAGGTTGGTTGATGGCACTAGTAAGGTAAGAAGGCTCTATTAGCTTCTGGACTGTAGAAACTATACGAGGAAAAATAAATCTCACATGGCACCCATCCCAGGTCTCAACATAATAAGTGTTCAATAAATATTTGTTGAAAAAATGAAAAATAAAAAAATAAAATAAAATGGCTTTCCAATGATTCAGGTGCTCAAAGCACTCACTCGGTTCCCTTGATCAAAAGCCATCAAGATATGGAAGCAACCTAAGTTCCCATCAACAGACCAATGCATAGAGAAGATGTGGAATATATACACAATGGACTATTACTCAACCATAAAAAGAATGAAATTCTGCCATTTGCAGCAACATGGATGGAGCTAGAGAGTATTATGAAATGTCAGACAGAGAAAGACAAATACTCTATCTTATCACTTATATGTGGAATCCAGAAAATAAACAGATGTTTATAACAAAATAGAACAGACTCACAGATATAAGAGAACAGACTAGCGGTTACCAGTAGAGAGAGGGGTGAGATGGGGGTATGGGGTTAAAAGACACAAATTACTAGATGTAAAATAAATAATCAACAAGGATATATTGTACAGCACAGGGGAATATAGCCATTATTTTCTAATAACTTTTTAGGAAGTATAATCTATAAAAATATTGAACTATTATGTTGTACATCTGAAACTAATATAATGCTGTACATCAACTATACTTCAATAAAGAAATATATGAACAAAAGCCATCAGTGGCTCCCCACAACTTGAAGTGTAAAACTTAAATTTCTTTTAACATGTGATATGATGAAATTGCCATAACCAATCATCTTATCCATCATGTATTCATTCTAATAATGGGTAGTTAATGAGCATCTCTTGTGTGCTAATTTACCAGTAATATTATTTTTCTTTAATTCCTTCTATCCTACTTCATACTCCAGCACATGACATTTTCTCATTGCTGTTTCCCTCCACCTGAAACATCCTCTCATTCTTTTTATCTTCAGCATTACAATTCTTCTTCTTCTTTTAATTAATTAATTAATTTATTTATTTTTTGGTTGCATTGGGTCTTCCCTGCTGCACGCGTGCTTTCTCTAGTTGTGGCGAGCAGGGCTACTCTTCGTTGCTGTGCACGGGCGTCTCGTTGCAGTGGCTTCTCTTGCTGTGGAGCAGGGGCTGTTGGCTCACGGGCTTCAGTAGCTGTGGCACATGGGCTCAGTAGTTGTGGCTTGTGGGCTCTAGAGAGCAGGCTTAGTAGTTGTGGTGCAGTTGTGGGATTAGTTGCTCCACAGCATGTGGGATCTTCCCGGACCAGGGCTCGAACCCGTGTCCCCTGCATTGGCAAATGGATTCTTAACCACTGTACCACCAGGGAAGCCCAGCATTACAATTCTTCAAGCCTCAGATCCTGCTACCTACTCCATGGAGCCCTTTACAATGTCCCAACTGTGAGAAACAATTCTCCGTGTGTTTCTCTGATGATGTTCTTATAACTGTATTACAATAATACTGCCCACGTTCTGAGTTGTGTCATGTTTACTACTATATATGTTTTATCTATAAATCTGAATTACAAAGAAAATGTCTGGTGCTTGCAAACTGTTACTTGCAAAATTGACTTAGTTACTAGGTATCTTGAAAAATCATTTCCATTGAGGTTAACTAAGGCAGAATTATATAAACTATCCCTATACCCACTTTTGTAATTTCTCTGTATCCTAATTCCCTTGTGGCCTTATCTCTGATTTTTCATCTTCTACTAAAATAATGCTGGTATTGGAATTATAAATCCAATTCCTAAAATTAAGAAAAGTTATGACTGCTATCTATGAAAGTAAATATGATGTATTATACTTGTTGTTAAAAAGAAACACTAAAAATCAGGGTCACAGAAAACCAAGACCAGACCACTCCTCTTTTTGTTCAAAACAATTGCTTGAACAAACTTTAGAACCGCCTTTGAAAAGTCTAATAACAATACACAGTTATGCTCAATTTAATTTAGTATTTTAATGGTATGATTCCTAGTTTCCAACTATTAAATTTTGAAGGTTACCTGGGAAAAAAATTGAAATCCAACAAGTACTGAGCACAAAGACCTCCTTGTACTTCTTCATCCATTGCAAGGACTTTCCACCACAGGGCCTTTGCATTTGCTCTTTTTTCTGCTAGGAATGCTCTTCCCTTCATATCCACAAGACCCATCTCTCCATCACTTGTCTCTGCTCAAATATCCCCTTATTAGAGACACTCTCAGAATCACCTTTTATAAAATAGACCCCTCTCCTCTCACCTAATGTGCCCTATCTTGCTCACATTGCTTTATTTTCTCTTGCCAATACCCACTATTTTTTATTTGTTTATTAACTGTCTCCTTCCACTAGAACTGAAGCTTCAAGAGAGCAGTGACTTTGATTTATTCACTGGTATCCTCCCCACCTAGAACAGTCCTTAACATAAAATAAGCATTCAAGGAGGATTTTTAGAATAAATTAAAATGTATTTTTAAAAGAAATTTTGAAGTCAGCATGCTTGATACTTTGTATAATTATTGTCTTGAAAGATAAAACAATAGTATTAATTCACAGAAGCCCCTTATTAAGAATTTAGGCTTTAGATAAAATTCTAATATAGTAATCTTGCTTTTTAGACCAAAATATAAATTAGGTACATTCCTTTTCCAGTATTATTTATTAACAAAGGTTATAAAGCCAAAGGCCTTAAATTAGGGACATTTGTTATATGAAAACAACAAAATGATGCTGTGTGATTCTGTGTTTGATATATATTAAAAATAATTTTTGACTCAAATAATACATTTTGTGAATCTCCAAATAAATCACAGATCGTGCAGAGGACACCATAAACCAAACTCCCCACTGTAATTTACATAACATTTAAAAATGAAGAAAAACAAGATAATGACATATTGAAAGCTTTTCTAGCTAGTTGAAAAACTCCAAAGAAAATGTCACACCATAATCTAGGTTGTACTTTGTGGTATTTGAAAGTCCACAGTGACTAGTGTCTGTCACTTGGCCAGCCAGGGGAGACATCAAAGCTTGGAACCCACCTGACCATGGGGTCCCTCTATCAAGAAGAGCCCTTTTAGCTTTCTGAGCCCTGCAGGAAGGCCATTGGCAGACACATGCTCATTTAGGCTTCTTAGACAAGTTCACAGTAATGAAAACCCCTCTATTCCTTGCTGACAGCGAAGGGATAAGCAAATATTCAGTTCACAACCCAGAGGCTTAAAATCACAATGAAAAGCTCCCATCTCTGGGGAAATAAGCCAACAGGGGAGTCACAGAGAGAGAAACTGGCAGGGAGTTAGAACTGGGGAGAAAAGCCCTTTTATTTCTGCTTATCTCAGTTGACATTCTGAACACAAATAGGATGTACTGATGATCTGTGCAGGACAAAATACCAGGTACTGTATCGTACTATAGGTCGTTCCACAGCAAGAAGACTTGAATAAAGCTGATGAACCCAAACTCAAATGGTAGGGCCATTTTGTCTGACTCCTAATTGCACTCTTAAACATGTTTGAAAGGGCATATAGAGATGTGTGCTCACTTGAAAGAGGGTTAAGTTACAGATGGCTGCATTAAATCTCATACGGTAGATCAATATTTTGAAATAGTATGTCCTAATATGAAATCAGTGATATTTGCCTTCAGCTGGGTAAACGTTTCAGTGCACTCTTCTAACCCCATTGTGGGAAACCCAACTTTCAGATGGAATTTGTGATTCTATCCAATAAATTCACCAATTTATTATACCAAAATAGCTTTTTAAAATATATAAATAAATTTTTATTTATTTATTTATTTATTTATTTTGGGCTGTGTTGGGTCTTCGTTTCTGTGCGAGGGCTTTCTCTAGTTGCGGCGAGCGGGGGCCACTCTTCATTGCGGTGCACGGGCCTCTCACTGTCGTGGCCTCTCTTGTTGCAGAGCACAGACTCCGGACGCGCAGGCTTAGCAGTTGTGGCTCACGGGCCCAGGTGCTCCGCGGCATGTGGGATCTTCCCGGACCAGGACTCGAACCCGTGTCCCCTGCACTGGCAGGCAGACTCTCAACCACTGCGCCACCAGGGAAGCCCCCAAAATAGCTTTTGTTAGGAGCACTACACTCAAGTAAAGTAAATTCAGGTATCATTGCCCTTTTTTCACTCCATATGCTTTAAGCTATCCATTGAAAGACTAACAAGAAATATAACCTTAAGTAACACATGTAAATATAATACCAATTCATGCCTACTGTATAGCACAGGGAACTCTGCTCAATATTCTGTAATAACCTAAATGGGAAAAGAATTTGAAAAAGAATAGATACATTCAGAATATAACTGAATCACTTTGCTGTACACCTGAAACTAACAAAACATTGTTAATAATTATACTCCAATATAAAATAAAAATTAAAAAATATATAAATATAATACCAATTCAGCCAGCTGTTGTTCACCTGTGTGATTACACAATATGGGTGAAGAAGTTAAAAAATGACAAAACCAAAAGAGCTGGCCCATCATGCACTGTTGTAAACACTCCCCTAGTAAAATGGAGAGAACCACAGTGCAGTCAACATAATTTTAACACTTTTCTTTACACTTCAATACCTATACACTTTCTATACACTTAAATACCTGTTGGGAACCCGAAACGTGCCAGTTTTCTTTGAACTCCAAGGTATTAGCAATTGTCACATTTCATTTTCCCAAATCTGTATCATGTCAAACCCTCCCTCCTGCCTTGTCATCATTTTCCTCTTGCCCCAGGGAATATTTTCATGCTAGTCAAGGAGTTGTATTTTGGCAGGCTGCTGACACAGCCGGGGGGGAAAATCTTTTAGTGCTGCACCAAACACACACCTCAACCCCAGCCTCTAGCCTTCCATCCCATCGTGAACAGGTCAGGGGCTATCTTTTGGACTACCAACTGCCAGTTCCCCTCTCATCAAAAAGAAAGTCAAATGTAGGGCACTGAGTATGTTGGAAGTTTGTAAGAGGCACAGAACTAAGCATTTGGTCTAATGAGTTTGGTGGGGTTGGAATTTGAGAGAGTAGTGGGGAAATGGAAGGCACAGCACAGGGGCCTGTAATTACAGTTATAACACATTATTTTACCTGTGACAAAATAAAAGACTCATAAAATTCCCCCAGCCAATTGTCCCCAGAATTGGTAAGGCCAGCAGAAAGGCAGGAAGAGCCTTCTAGATCACTGATTTGTAGAAAAAGGTTAGTTGACTCAGCTGTACTGGACGTACCAGTATTAATATGGAATCTGCCCAAACTATTCGGATTTAACAGTATTTTAAGGGCCTAGTTCTTCTTTCCCTAGACAGTTATAAAACTTCAGTTATAATATTTAGACTGGGATGGTAAAGGAGCTTTGTGTATAAAGACGACAGATGTGGAATTTGATACTATATCTATGCACTTCCGTTTCCTCTCTAGTTTTAATTTGGGGTAAACGTACTCAATGTTCCAAAGCAGTGGAAGACTAAAACAGCAGGGCTAGGAGAGGTCTGTCTCACGGGAAATAGTGTTTCATCATTGACCGTGTTTAGGAGGATAATTCAAAGCAGTCAATTTCAGTTGGTTTCATTATTATTACTTCTTAATTCTCTACAGTCAGTGCACTGTCCCACTGCTGGAACCCAGGCACCTCTCCCACGGGCTGCACCCCCCTCCCCTAGTGGGTCTCTAATCTGTCTCTCCACTTCAGTTCTCTAATCTGCATGCGACAAATCCCACCACCGCACAGAACTGTGAACCTCACATGCGATAATGGGGGAGAGAGTGTGGAATTGTCAAGCAAATTGCAGCAGTTAAGCTCTTGATTATCTCAAGGTGTGGAGCAGAGAGAATATGATGGGAAACTGAAACTCACTGGTGAGCTCCTAACCCCATCTTTGCTCCAGGTGTAGAATGGTCCTGCCCCCCACAAGTGAGTAACAATGAAATGAGATTGACTAGCTTGAAAGCCAGCTTCTTCCTTCTCCCTCTCCCAGTTTATTCCAAAGCGGAGTCTCTCAACATGGGCACGACTGACATTTCGACCAGATAATCATTTGCCAGGGGACGAGGTGCTGTCCTCTGTAATGCAGGATGTTTACCAGCATCCCTGGCTTCCCGTGAGATGCCACCAGCACCCTCTCCTCGAACTGTGACAAACAGAAGCATCTCCAAACAGTGCCTGTGGGGCAAAATCACGCCAGGTAACTAACTGCTCTAAAGTACTGTCACTATTTGGGAACAAGATGGGCAAAAGGTGGAGGTCATGAAGTAAAGGAAGCCAGCAAATTTTCAAAGCATTTAATTATTTTCACATAATTTCAAATTTACTTTTCTAAGATAACTGATCCTACCTTTTTAAAAAAATTTCATTCTTTTTTATTCTGTTATATATATATATTTAAATTTTATTTATTTTATTTTTGGCTGCACTGGGTCTTTGTTACTTTGAGCCGGCTTCTCACCATTGCTGTGGCTTCTCTTGTTGCAGAGCACGAGCTCTACGCTCGCGGGCTTCAGTAGTTGTGGCATGTGGGCTCAGTAGTTGTGGCGCATGGGCTTAGTTGCTCGGCGGCATGTGGGATCTTCCCGGACCAGGGCTCGAACCCGTGTCCCCTGCATTGGCAGGCAGGTTCTTAACCACTGTGCCACCAGGGAAGCTCTGATTCTACCTTTTTAAACTGCTTATATGGAGTTCAATTTGATTGTGAATGAGAATTAACATTAAATTTTTGTTTTAATTGGAGTAGAGTTGATTTACAATGTCGTGGTAGTTTCTGCTGTACAGCAAAGTGAGTCAGTTATACATATACATATATCCATTCTTTTTTAGATTCTATTCCCATATAGGTCATTACAGAGTATTGAGTAGAGTTCCCTGTGCTATACAGTAGGTTTTTACTAGTCATCTATTTTATATACAGTGGTGTGTATAAGTCAATCCCAATCTCCCAATTTATCCCTCCCCCCACTTTCCCCTTTGGTAACGATAAGTTTGTTTTCTACATCTGTGACTCAATTTCTGTTTTGTAAATAGCTTTTTTTTTTTTTTTTTTGGCGGTACGCGGGCCTCTCACTGTTGTGGCCTCTCCCGCTGCGGAGCACAGGCTCCGGACGCGCAGGCTCAGCGGCCACGGCTCACGGGCCCAGCCGCTCCGCGGCATGTGGGATCTTCCCGGACCGGGGCACGAACCCGCGTCCCCTGCATCGGCAGGCGGACTCTCAACCACTGCGCCACCAGGGAAGCCCCTGTAAATAGCATTTTAATAAACCACAAAGTGATAGTGGTAACACTGGGTTCAATATAATCCCTCACAGACAGTAACTTCCCTCATCTGGGTTCTCCATGTATCTGCCATAAAGTGATGCTTCATGTGCACAGTATATAATTGGCATTTTGTGAGCCCAAAGCTCTCATTGTTCCATTTCGGATTGGTTCATCCATTCTACAAACTGTATATGGGAGTAGTAGCAAAGGATGGCTTCGGTCCGTATAACTAAACAGTTGACTACATATTACTCTGCTTCTGGCACTTGTAACCCTTCTCTTAAGTCTATTCTTTTCCCTCCTTGCTTCATAGTTCAGTTGTAGGATATCTGAGTTAATGAAATTTGAATTGACTACTAAGATACTCTAACAAAAAGAAAAAAAGAGAGAAATTACTTTAAAATCTCTGGTATGTGCCAATTAAGTGCAGAATCTTCCTCGGTCAAAGCTACAAATCCATGAAGCCTCTGAATGGCAGGATCCACCAACTGACGACGTCGGTCAGGGGACCTCTGCCACAGGTTAGAATAATGGTAACAAAATGATGCCTTGCTGTCAACCCTCCAATTGTGCTAGAAGACAAGGTCGGCTTCCATTAACACCTGCAGCTCAACTGCCTGATTAGGTGAAAGTTTCAGACTTGCTGTGTGTGAAACATTTCCACTCTTCCCCTAAAGAATCTCTATTTGCTGAGTAAATATTCCACCCTACAGATTCCCAAGCTGTAGAAATGAAGATCACACCGGTGGATCAGCATTTAAAGCAAAATCTTGTTGTGTATATATAGAAGGCTTTTATTTCTTGACTAAATCTATGGAGATTATATTTCCCCCAAATCATGAGGCTCAGTAATTGAAAAAAACAGGTTTCAATAGTCATTGATCCTGATCTTTTTTTTTAGTAACCAGAAACTGTACTAGCTGGCATAGTACATTTCAAGTGTAAGATAT
This sequence comes from Physeter macrocephalus, assembly GCF_002837175.3. Classification (NCBI taxonomy): domain Eukaryota; kingdom Metazoa; phylum Chordata; class Mammalia; order Artiodactyla; family Physeteridae; genus Physeter; species Physeter macrocephalus. The sequence goes on from NC_041226.1 coordinate 72,228,203, forward strand.
TCAATATGGGTAAGAAATACCAATATTAAAAGAAAATTGCAAGAAGTCCACCAAGCCAAGATGCTACCTGTATGTTTCTTTTTTTTTTTTTTTTTTTTTTTTTGCGGTAGGCGGGCCTTTCACCGCTGTGGCCCCTCCCGTTGCGGAGCACAGGCTCCGGACGCGCAGGCTCAGCGGCCATGGCTCACGGGCCCAGCCGCTCCGCGGCACGTGGGATCCTCCCGGACCGGGGCACGAACGCGGGGTCCCCACATTGGCAGGCGGATTCTCAACCACTGCGCCACCAGGGAAGTCCCGCTCCTTCTTCTTTTTTCTTTTTTTTGCGGTAGGCGGGCCTCTCACTGTTGGGGCCTCTCCCGCTGCGGAGCACAGGCTCCGGACGCGCAGGCTCAGCGGCCATGGCTCACGGGCCCAGCCGCTCCGCGGCATGCGGGATCCTCCCGGACCGGGGCGTGAACCCGTGGTCCCCACATTGGCAGGTGGATTCTTAACCACTGCGCCACCACGGAAGTCCCGCTCCTTTTTTTTTTTGTTTTTTTTTTTTGCGGTACGCGGGCCTCTCACTGCTGTATGTTTCTTGATGGTGTTCATGAGAGCAGACTGGTGCCTCGCTGCTGTGTGCAGGTGAGTGACATGCACCCTTTTTTCTTTTAATTGAAGTATAGTTGTTTTAAAATGTTGTGTTAGTTTCAGGTGTATAGCAAGGTGATTCGGTTATACATATATACATATATCTACTTTTTCAGATTCTTTTCCATTATGGTTTATTGCAAGGTACTGAATATAGTTCCCTGTGCTCTACAGTAGGTCCATGTTGTTTATTTTATTTATAGTAGTTTGTATCTACTATTCCCAAGCTTCCCAAGCTTCTAATCTAACTCTCCCCTCCCCTTTCCCCTTTGGTAACCATAAGTTTGTTTTCTATGTCTGTGAGTCTGTTTCTGTTTTGTAAATAAGTTCATTCATATCATTTTTTTAGATTACACATATAAGGGATATCATGTGGTATTTGTCTTTGTCTGACTTATTTTTACTTAGTATGATAACCTCTGGGTCCATCCTTGTTGCTGCAAATAGCGTTGTTTCATTCTTTTCTTATGGCTCAGTAATATTCCATTGTGTATTTATGTACCACATCTTCTTTATCTATTCACCTGTTGATGGACACTTAGGTTGCTTCCATGTCTTGGCTATTGCAAATAGTGCTAACATTGCGGTACAGACATGCATCCTTTTCTTTCTCTCTTCCTTCCTTTCAGTGTTTCCATGAGCCTGAAACCATATTAGGTGCTCACATACAGCCTGAATGTCACTCCCCCTGCCTTCTAGGATTTCACAGACTGTGGGAGAAACAGTTATATAACAGACTTTTGCAACATGTTGTTAGGGATATTATGACAGAAGTAAGCAAAATATTCAATATATAGAAGATCTGGCCAGGGGGTGGTTTAGGAAGAGTGCTGAATGACATACAAAGCTGCAGAGAAGTCAAGTAATAACGAGCACTGTACTGGGCTCACAGTCTCCCCAAATTCACATCCACTTGGAACTTCATGTTGTGTCTTGACTTGGAAGCAGAGTCTTTGCAGATGTAATTAGTCAAGTTAAATTGAGGTCATCCTGGACTAGGGTGAGCCCTAAATACAATGACTGACATCCTTATAAGAAAGGGCACACGAAGACATATGCACCCACGGAGGGGAGAAGGCCATGTGGAGATAGAGGAAGGGACTGGGGTGCGGAACCCACAAGCCAAGGAATGCGAAGGATGGCAGGCCACCAGCGGAAGCTAGGGGAGAGTCAGGGAACAGATCTGTCCTCAGAGCCTCCAGAAAGAACCAACCATCTGGTCACATGGATTTCAGATTTCTGCTTCCAGAACCGTGAGGGAGTAAATTCCTGTTGTGTTAAGCCACCCAGTTTGTGGTCAGATTTTACAGCACCTTAGGGAAACTAATACAAGGACTAAGATGAACATTCTCTCTAGTGATCCTATAGAGAAATATTCTGAATTAAAAGCAGAATTTTCCTATATTATACAGGACAGTCCTTGCTTTACTAAATTGGAAACACAATTTATCACTCTCCTGGAATTATTGTCTGTCTGTCCTCAATTTATATGGACAGAAGGTAAAATAAGAGCTCTCCTCAAGTAGACTAAACTATTGCTGGCCTTCACTTCTCCCTTTGTTCCAAAAATTTTCCTAGCACCTATGTGATGATGAATTAATATAGACTATGATTAATATGTATAAGGAAGCAGCCTGTTGTATTGTGTGGAGCCATGGTTTGACACCATCACTGCACTTGAGAATCACCTGGGGAGCTGTTTTAAATACCGATGCTGGAAGGCTGGTCCCTGGAGATTCTGATTTAATTAGTCTGGTGTGATATTAGGTCATACTTTTTTTTTAAAGTCTCCCCAGAGTTTCAAAAATGCAGCCTGGCTTGAAAACCACCGATACAGAGCAAGGCTTTCCTAGAAGCTGATACGCTGCAGCAAAGGATGTTAAATGATCTCCTGATGGTACTAAACTGAAAATACAAATAAAATCCAAGCATAAGCTCTAAATTTGTGTTTATGCCTTACTAAATCTCTGTTATAAACTCATACAATATTTTACCCCAATATGATTTCAATAGAGACTGGGGAAATTAAGAAAAAAAAAAAAGAAGAAAAAAAAGGAATGTGACCTGAATCAGAGAGATAGCAATATCATTGATGAGCGGACAGTTGGGGCTACAGGAAGTGGTCCTCCCAGCATAGCAGAAATAAGGGGGTGGAAATTTAAAAACAGTAATAAAACCATTATGGCCATGCTACCCTTTTGGGACAAACCTCCCCAGAAAAAGCAACTAAACAGAAGAGAAAAATGGTCACTTTTGTTACCAAATATGTTCTTCTAGAAATGACTATATTGACTTTTTTACATTTTTAAGTCTGGATTTAAATTTAAGTATCTTGTTACACAAATGAGATACTTTTGAATACAAAATTGAGAATACAAAATTGAATACAAAAATGACAACCTAAAATATCTTTCTCATTTTCCTCTTTGATGCCCACATTTATATCTTAGTGTTTATACAATTTAGAGGAGAGCACTGTTGGTTCTAAATTGGAAATCGGTCAAAGGAAACCATGAAAGTCAACAACATGCAGACATCTTGATGTGAGCAGGGAAGTCTCTAACTGCACATATGATAAAATATGTTATTTTTAGAATCATACATCCTAAAAAAAATTTTACTCCAAAAAGAGTGAATCAAGCATTAAAAATGTGCTGAATATCCACGTGAAATATTGGGAAGAAAATGTTTTTAAAAAGTATATTTATAAAGAGGTTTTTATTTCTCTGAATTTTCCTACATTCATGATGACAGAATAACTTATGAATGGTTGAATCTGACCATAACTTTTGTCCAGACCATTTGCTAGGGACTAATCGGTGCTGACACATTCAGAATAAGTGATGTTAGTAATTTCCCCATCTCTGCTATGTATTTGTATTTCTATCTTGTCACAGTACATGTTATTAAAACACTATGAAAGTACTCCAGTATTTTAACTGGAATATTAACTAGTGTTTATAAGTGGGATTTATTAAGACAACTATCTGAATAATACATGACAGTTTAAATATTATCTGATTACTAATAAAGTAAATATTATATTAAAAATATTAGCCTGAAATACTGATGTTAGTCCTTTTTCCTAACCTCAGAGCTGTGAGTAGCTAAATTATTAATAATACATAACATAACCCTCTAATTATTTTCTTGTAGGATATGTCTGTAACTATAAGAAAAAAATGTAAGTCACATATTGATAAGTAATTACTATGAAATTTCACAGTCAAAAATACTAAGTAAGAAGCTTAAAATAACTGAAATGACTTAATTTAGTGGCTAGATTTTAAATCTGATGCTCTAAAAACTTTTTTTGTTGATTTGAAGAACACGGATAGAACATACTACATTTCTAAACAACCCAGTCAATAGTATCAAAAGATATAGTCCAGTGTGCCAGGAACATTATTTGGAATCAAATAATGATACAGAAACAGCTATCAAGGAACTTACTGGGGAAATATGTAAGAAATACAGGAAGAAATAGACACAGATTTAAAACCACTTGAAAATTAAAACAGTGCATCAAATGTATTTTCAAACTGCCAATATGATATTTGTTGGGTCTATGGAATTTTAGGAGATGATTAAAAGTGCATAAATATCTCAACATATCTATAGTGAAGAAGGAAGTTGTGGTGCAAATCAGCATGAATCTTCATGTTGAAAGGCTCAAGTCTCTACAGGCTTAACTTTAGCAGGTAATATATTTCACTCACATATATAGTGCATTAGCATTCTATCTCTATAGGCACAAAGAACAAAGAGGGTTTAAAAAAGCCTTGGTAAACACACTGAGGCTAATAAGACGCATGATGAAAGGTTAATTTAGCATGTTGCAAGGCTTTAATTATTTAATGTGATAAATGGCCCTTTTTTTCAAGTATTGACCTGAAAGAAAAGATTTCTTCTCATTACGGTTAGGCTAACAATCAACATAAAAGCATTAGTAGATGATTATCATTTATATAAGTCTATTCATGCTACCAAAATGAAAACTTTGAACATACATGACATAGAGAACTTCATTTAAATTATACTGACTCAGAATTGTGGACTTTAGACACATAAATATCTTGCTTTTTCCTTAATAAGGTTGTTGTAGTATTGAATATTTATTTGGTCACCAATGTATAACAGATAGCTCAATTCTCTGATCTGTGAATTTAAGGCATGGGCTGACAGAACATTTTCATGTAAAACTCTCTAAAGATTTTCAGCTTGAGTTTTTTTTTTTTTTTTTTTTTTTTTTTTTTTTTGTGGTATGCGGGCCTCCTCTTGCTGTGGCCTCTCCCGTTGCGGAGCACAGGCTCCGGACGCGCAGGCCCAGCGGCCACGGCTCACGGGCCCAGCCGCTCCGCGGCACGTGGGATCCTCCCAGACCGGGGCGCGAACCCGGCTCCCCCGCATCGGCAGGCGGACGCGCAACCACTGCGCCACCAGGGCAGCCCCTCAGCTTGAGTTTTATGAAACTCTAGGGATTCTATATATTTGGTTATAACTCCTGTTTTCAAAACACATTTTAATAATTTTCAAACTAAGAATATACATAATTTAAGGGGAACCAATTTTTAAAAAAAACTCAAATTGCTAAGTACTTGTATCACCTTGACTTTGCACATACATTTATTAAAAAATAATGCGATCGAACAGATATGATTTGATGCCGGCCTTTGATACATTTCAATAAAATGCAGTAAATAAGAAATAATATTTTTGAATACAACAGCATTCACAGCTTCAAGGCAGGAAAGACATTATTGGAATAGAGCAAGGATTATTGAATTGACAAGGACACTGGGGAAATTCCCTCAACCAGAAACAGCCTGGATACATTATGAGAAGCCTTTGAAGAACTAAGTAACAGAAGAGTGCCAGAAGAATTTTTTAGTTGCACAATCTAGCAGCTAATTCATTGTTATTTGTTCATTAGTCCTCCATGGTTTCCTATAATTAACACAGAGTCATCTTTAAATGGAGAAATAAAATGTTTCCAATATTGCTGACATAGATGCGCATTGCAAATAGTCTGTCTTTAAACCACGGTACCAGGATAGAACTTTCTATACTACTCATTACATTTTGGGGTGAGTACCCTCTTTATTTACTCTCCTTTCAGGGTAGAGAGGCTTTGGTTTCTGTAATAACTTCCCATTGATCTCTGGTTGAAAGTGGTGGAACTTTCTATTAATTAAATTTGAATTCTCTCTAATTAGCAAGTTTAAGATAATGACAGGAATTGTACCACATATTGCAACCCAAGTCGGGCTGATGTAAAAGATACATCATGTGACTTAATGAAGCAATATTAAGAAACAAGAATCCAGAAATGACTCAAGTTCAAAGACACAAATAAATTGTAGCATTGAAGTTAGAAGATCAGAATTTCCTTTCATTAGGCAGATTTTGGAAAGAAGCCTGTGAGGGGTAGCACTTGTAGAATCAAAGATAATTTTCCTACATAGAGGAGAAAAAGGGGACTCACTGAAGACCCCAAATTACAGACTATTCTCAAATAAATATTAGTTTTTATAGTGTCTGTTCCTTGTTGTTTTCTAAATATTTTTTAAAAAATAGACAGCAGAAGAGACTGTTAGGGGGTTCATGAAGCCATTGTCTTAGATTAAGACAAGGTTTGACAACTATTACACTTTGGTCGTTTTGTACGGCTTCTGGGCCAGTATTTGCTGATTTGCTTCCTTTCATTAGTGAAGGGGGAGGTGCTACCCATCCGTTCATATTTTGCATTTCTTTTTTTCCACACCAGAAGAAAAGTATTTAAAACTCAGCATAATGCTTTAAAACATATTGGATCATAAAACTTTTAATACAGGGAAATCCTTTCAGCATTCTCTAGCCTAGTTTCTTCATTTCACAGATGAGTAATCAGACGCACTGAGAGAGGAAGTTGTTTGCCCAAAAAGGTCACTTAGCTGATAGGAAATCTAATTTGCAACTAATGACAAATGTAGGCTCTTTCTTTCACACAGGCACTTATGGACATTTTTTTTGCCAGCGATATAGGTGAACACAATTTCGTAAAACTTGCAGGTGAACAGAAACAGAGAGGGAGAACGAATATGTTAGAGATGATTAAATAGAAGTTCAAAAGTATGTTGGCTAGTTAGAGTGATGAGAAAAAAATGGCAAAATAAGATTTGATAGAAAATTGATGCAAAATTCTCCTCTAAGTTGACTATACCTGTGTAGACCCCACCCAATTCTACGGTTACAGAAAGGAGAGGATCAATCTAAAAAAGAGCTCAGGCCCAAAAGACTGGTTGTCAGGCAGACTAGTTTAACTGAACCTCATTAGTATATACAAATGAATGTCCATTTCAATGAAGGCAATAGCCCTACTGAATTTGTTTAGAGGCAGAGACTTGTACTAAACTTCTACCTCTGTCCCAATTGTGACTATTATCTGAGTATCATCTGTAGTGATTTTTAAATGTATGCCATTTCCACTAGATTACAAGAGGTACAGGAGTGGCACCATATTTGTTTTATTCCCTCCTATATCCCAGGATTTTGCACTGTGCCTGGCATATAGTAGGCCCTCAATAAGTACTTGTTGAATCAATTGTTAAGGTATGTGACTTATCCTTTCTGAGCCTTGGTTTCCTCCTTTGTAAAATTAAGAAGCTACAGTTGTTGCTGTGCATGTACCATAAGAAAGTATGTAGAAGGGCTTTGGAAACTCCAAAGTGCTATAAATAAATAAGCGGTCACTACTATTATTGATAAATGCTACCCAATGATGCTTAAAGAAACAAACAATTTAGCTTGGAAAAGCCAGGGTTAGTGGAATGGTATAGCTGCCTCCAAATAATTGAATAAGAATTATATTAAAAAGAAATTGGACCCTCTTTTTATGTTGCTACAGAGGAGCCAGTTGGCCAGGCAGACGTGTCTCAGTGTCAGGACAGTCTGTAACCACTAGAACGCATTCTAATATCTTCCCTCTATCACTGGAAATCAGTTGAGATGTCAGAATTTCTCAATGTAGGGGCTTAAAGGGTAGAGCAACCTGGTGGTAGACTGGGGAAGGGGACTTCAAGCAACCCGTCATGAAGCAAGCCCAATTTATCACATAATAAGCTCCGTGTTTTGCTTTGCCTTTACATGTATTTATTGTGCCCAAAGTGGTTGAAGAAGATTATGTTGGTTCTGAAGTCCTGTCCACCCAACACTTACTCCTATCTCTGGCCACACTTTGACACCACCACTGGGGGAAATGTTTAAACAAAGGCTAATATAGATGATAGAGTGAATCACTCATTGGGCAAGAGAGTGGACTTTTGAACTTCAGGGTCACATCCAATTGCAAGTTTCTGGATATACGTTGGAGAAACTAAAAATTTTGAATTTGGTGACGAATAAATGAGCTTAAAAAGGACTGGAAGAAAGGGATACAAAATCCTCTTTTTGCTTCCCTGTGATAGAGAAAACAGAATTTAAGCAATGATTTATATTGGCTACACCTTCCAAAAAAAAATCACTATGTAAAATTCTATATAGGAAACAAATATAATTTTGTATTAATATATAAATGTGAAAGTTTGTATCTATAATGCATATACATGCAAACCACACACACATATAATACAATTATATAGAACTGTTATCTAATTTACATATCTCATTTTGGCACTTATGTGAATTTAGTTTTCAAATGCATTAACCAACAGAAAACTCTTAGCGATTTGATGAACCTTGAATCCACTTAGAATCTGTCTTCTCTGCTAGAAAAAAAAGAGTATGTTTTTAGAAAAACATTTGGCCCAAAGATGATATAAGGAAAAGCCTTTCCCATTTAAATAGCTGCTATTTTTATAAATGGAACCAAATCAACTTCTCCATAAGGAGAAAACACGGTTGTGAAGAGCTGAGAAATTCTGAGAGGCTGGGGAGAGGGAAGGAGGAATTCGAGTTGCCAAGTTGTTTTCTCTTCCATGTAAGCAACATATCTTAGGGGGAAAAAAAAAGAGATGCACTGAGACCTATTTCCTTGCCTCTGTGTAGATTAGTACAGCAAAGAGTGAAGTCTTAAGGGAGGATGAGGATACTAGGGAAAAAGTGCAATCATGCCTAAAGGATTTCGTGTAAGTCGACAGGGAATATAAAATGAAATTGGAAAGGCAAAGAGTCTGTGTTCTTAATGCCAATATGTGCTTTCATTTGATATTAATAGTCACCGAGCCAAGGGGAAAAAGCACCTTTACCTTTTGCAGTTATTCCTAGCTACCAATTATGTACGTGAGCTAGAATACTCAGGCCACATACAAAGACTTCTCAATTAGAAACACTACATTTCTAAGAGTAATTATACTAATTACTTACATACATCACATGGCAATATTTTTCCAGGATGATGGAAAGTTCATGGAAGCATTATATAATTCCCTGAAATGAAAAACCAGCCCAGTCAACAGGGATTACTGAACTTGTATCTTCTTATTCACATGACACGTTTGGTAGTTCCATAAATATGGCTGGAAATTACGCACAGGTATCCAGAAAAGACATCTCAGACCTTCAACGCTTTCCGTTATTATCAGTGGGGAAATCAGAAGGCAGTTTTCTTTCTGAATCGTTTCTCTCTCTGAGTGAAAGCTAGTTATTTAACTGCATTTATTGGTTAATCAGTCAGAACCTGAAGATATTAAAATTTAGAACGGGGCTCCAGAAAGTTAGTTGTTTTGTGAAACACCAAAATGAAAATTGCTTGGTGTTATTACTGCTGTCTTAAGTTGAAGCCATAATAATAATAATAATAATTATTATTATTATTATTATGGCTTCAACTTAAGACAGCAGTAATAACACCAAGCAATTTTCATTTTGGTGTTTCACAAAACAACTAACTTTCTGGAGCCCCGTTCTAAATTTTAATATCTTCAGGTTCTGACTGATTAACCAATAAATGCAGTTAAATAACTAGCTTTCACTCAGAGAGAGAAACGATTCAGAAAGAAAACTGCCTTCTGATTTCCCCACTGATAATAACGGAAAGCGTTGAAGGTCTGAGATGTCTTTTCTGGATACCTGTGCGTAATTTCCAGCCATATTTATGGAACTACCAAACGTGTCATGTGAATAAGAAGATACAAGTTCAGTAATCCCTGTTGACTGGGCTGGTTTTTCTTTTAAGTTTCATTAGGTCCCATTTTTTATTTTTGTTTTTATTTCCATTAGTCTAGGAGGTGGGTCAAAAAGGATCTTGCTGTGATTTACATCATAGAGTGTTCTGCCTATGTTTTCCACTAAAGAGTTTTATAGTGTCTGGCCTAACATTTAGGTCTTTAATCCATTTAGAGTTTATTTTTGTGTATGGTGTTAGGGAGTGTTCTAATTTCATTCTTTTACATGTAGCTCTCTGGTTTTCCCAGCACCACTTATTGAAGAGGCTGTCTTTTCTCCATTGTATTCGTGACTCCTTTATCAAAGATAAGGTGACCATATGTGCACGGGTTTATCTCTGGGCTTTCTAACCTGTTCCATTGATCTATATTTCTGTTTTTCTGCCAGTAGCATACTGTATTGATTATGTAGATTTGTAGTATAGTCTGAGTCAGGTAGCCTGATTGCTCCAGCTCTGTTTTTTCTTTCTCAAGATTGCTTTGACTATTCGGGTTCTTTTGTGTTTCCATACAAATTGTGAAATTTTTTGTTCTAGTTCTGTGAAAAATGTCATTGGTAGTTTGAGAGGGGTTACATTGAATCTGTAGATTGCTTTGGGTAGTATAGTCATTTTCACAATGTTGATTCTTCCAATCCAAGAACATGGTATGTCTCTCCATCAGTTTGTATCATCTTTAATTTCTTTCATCAGTGTCTTACTGTTTTCTGCATACGGGTCTTTTACCTCCTTAGATAGGTCTATTCATAGGGATTTTATTCTTTTTGTTGCAGTGGTAAATGGGAGTGTTACCTTAATTTCTCTTTCAGATTTTTCGTCATTAGTGTATACGAATGCAAGAGATTTCTGTGCATTAATTTTGTATCCTGCTACTTTACCAAATTCTTTGATTAGCTCTAGTAGTTTTCTGGTAGAGTCTTTAGGATTCTCTATGTATAGTATCATGTCATCTGCAAACAGTGACAGTTTTACTTCTTTTCCAATTTGGATTCCTTTTCTTTCTTTTTTGTCTCTGACTGCTGTGGCTAACACTTCCAAAGCTATGTTCAATAAAAGTTGTGAGAGTTGACATCCTTGTCTTGTTCCTGATCTTAGTCGAAATGGTTTCAGTTTTTCACCATCTCAGGATTGATCATGGGTTTATGATCCATTTTTTTTAACATCTTTATTGGAGTATAACTGTTTTACAATAGTGTGTTAGTTTCTCCTTTACAACAAAGTGAATCAGTTATACATATCCTTTTAATGTGCTGCTGGATTCTGTTTGCTAGTATTTTCTTGAGGATTTTTGCATCTATGTTCATCAGGGATATTGGCCTGTAGTTTTCTTTTTTTGTGACATATTTTTCTGGTTTTTGTATCCGGGTGATGGTGGCCTCGTAGAATGAGTTTGGGAGTGTTCCTCCCTCTGATATATTTTGGAAGAGTTTGAGAAGGATAGGTGTTAGCTCTTCCCTAAATGTTTGACAGAATTCGCCTGTGAATCCATCTAGTCCTGGGCTTTTGTTTGTTGGAAAACTTTTTTTTTTTTTTTTTTTTTTGCGCTACGTGGGCCTCTCACCGCTGTGGCCTCTCCCGTCGCGGAGCACAGGCTCCGGACGCGCAGCCCCAGCGGCCACGGCCCACGGGCCCAGCTGCTCCGCGGCATGTGGGATCTTCCCGGACCAGGGCACGAATCCACGTCCCCTGCATCGGCAGGCGGACTCTCAACCACTGTGCCACCAGGGAAGCCCTGTTGGAAAACTTTTAATCACAGTTTCAACTTCAGTGATTGTGATTCGTCTGTTTATATTTCCTATTTCTTCCTGGTTCAGTCTCAGAAGGTTGTGCTTTTCTAAGAATTTGTCCATTTCTTCCAGGTTATCCATTTTATTGGCATATAATTGCTTGTAGTAATCTCTCATGATCCTTTGTATTTCTGCAGTGTCAATTGTTGCTCCTCATTTTTCGTTTCTAATTCTACCGATTTGAGTCTTCTCCCTTTTTTCTTGTTGAGTCTGGCTAATGGTTTATCAATTTTGTTTATCTTCTCAAAGAACCAGCTTTTAGTTTTATTGATCTTTGCTATCATTTCCTTCATTTCTTTTTCATTTATTTCTGATCTGATCTTTATGATTTCTTTCCTTC
>NC_041226.1:72240230-72241575 GCF_002837175.3 Physeter macrocephalus
GGTAGGATTGTATTGCTATAAACCTCCCTCTTAGACTGCTTTTGCTGCATCCCATAGCTTTTGGGTCGTCGTGTTTTCATTGTCATTTGTTTCTAAGTTTTTTTTTGATTTCCTCTTTGATTTCTTCAGTGATCTCTTGGTTATTTAGTAACATATTGTTTAGCTTCCATATGTTTGTATTTTTTACAGTTTTTTTTTTCCTGTAATATCTAGTCTCATAGCGTTATGGTTGGAAAAGATACTTGATATGATTTCAATTTTCTTAAATTTACCAAGGCTTGATTTGTGACCCAAGGTATGATCTATCCTGGAGAATGTTCCATGAGCACTTGAGAAGAAAGTGTATTCTGTTGTTTTTGGATGAAATGTCCTATAAATATCAATTAAGTGCATCTTGTTTAATGTATCATTTAAAGCTTGTGTTTCCTTATTTTCATTTTGGATGATCTGTCCATTGGTGAAAGCGGGGTGTTAAAGTCCCCTACTCTGATTGTGTTACTGTCAATTTCCCCTTTTCTAGCTCCTAGCATTTGCCTTATGTTGTGAGGTGCCCCTATGTTGGGTGCATAAATATTTACAATTGTTATATCTTCTTCTTGGATTGATCCTTTGATCATTATGTAGTGTCCTTCTTTGTTTCTTGTTAATAGTCTTTATTTTAAAGTCTATTTTGTCTGATATGAAAATTGCCAGTCCAGCTTTCTTTTGATTTCCGTTTGCATGGAATATCTTTTTCCATCCCCTCACTTTCAGTCTGTATGTGTCCCTTGGTCTGAAGTGGGTCTCTTGTAGACAGCATACATATAGGTCTTGTTTTTGTACCATTCAGACAGTCTATGTCTTTTGGTTGGAGCATTTAATCCATTTACATTTAAGGTAATTATCGATATGTATGTTCCTATTACCAGTTGCTTAATTGTTTTGGGTTTGTTATTGTAGGTCTTTTCCTTCTCTTGTGTTTTCTGCCTAGAGAAGTTCTTCTAGAATTTTTTGTAAAGCTGGTTTGGTGGTGCTGAATTCTTAACTTTTGCTTGTCTGTAAAGGTTTTAATTTCTCTGTCAAATCTGAATGAGATCCTTGCTGGGTAGAGTAATCTTGGTTGTAGGTTCTTCCTTTTCATCAGTTTAAATATGTCCTGCCAGTCCCTTCTGGCTTGCAGAGTTTCTGCTGAAAGATCAGCTGTTAACCTTATGGGGATTCCCTTGTATGTTATTTGTTGCTTTTCCCTTGCTGCTTTTAATATTTTTTCTTCGAATTTAATTTTTGATAGTTTGATTAATATGTGTCTTGGCATGTTTCTCCTTGGATTTATCCTGTATGGGACTCTCTGTGCTTCCTGGACTTG
>NC_041226.1:72241636-72251228 GCF_002837175.3 Physeter macrocephalus
TCATTGTTTATTTGCTCTTTAGTTCTTCTAGGTCCTCGTTAAACATTTCTTGTATTTTCTCCATTCTATTTCCAAGATTTTGGATCATCTTTACTATCATTACTCTGAATTCTTTTCAGGTAGACTGCCTATTTCTTCTTCATTTGTTTGGTCTGGTGGGTTTTTACCTTGCTCCTTCGTATGCTGCATATTTCTCTGTCTTCCCATTTTGCATCACTTACTGTCTTTGGGGTCTCCTTTTTGCAGGCTGCAGGTTCGTAGTTCCTGTTGTTTTTGGTGTCTGCCCCCAGTGGGTAAGGTTGGTTCAGTGGGTTGTCTAGGCTTCCTGGTGGAGGGGACTGGTGCCTGTGTTCTGGTGAGGCTGGATCTTGTCTTTCTGGTGGGCAGGACTGCATCCAGTGGTGTGTTTTGGGGTGTCTGTGAGCTTACTATGATTTTAGGCAGCCTCTCTGCTAATGGGTGGGGTTGTGTTCCTGTCTTGCTAGTTGTTTGGCATGGGGTGTCCAGCTCTGGAGCTTACTGGTCGTTGAGTGGAGCTGGGTCTTAGCCTTGAGATGGAGATATCTGGGAGAGCTCTCGCCAATTGATATTACGTAGGGCCAGGAGGTCTCTGGTAGTCCAATGTCCTGAACTTGGCTCTCCCACCCCAGAGGCTCAGGCCTAACACCCGGCCAGAGCATGGAGACCCTGTCTCCATGGCATAGACAACTGTGGTGAAAAACTGACTGGTGTCTTGGATGTTCTTTGCTAGGCGATTTATCTGAGCCAGGTTCCCTTTGTCAGGAACACAGCAAGCTAAAACGCTGAGACATCCAAGGTTTGCAGTGAAGACAGGGCTTTTTCACAAGGCAGCCAAGGAGAAGACAGGAGAACAAATCTCAAATCTGGCTTCCAGCAGACAAGGGGCTGGGGTATTATGGGATAAAGAATAACGCAGCAGGGCCATCAGAGGCATAGCGGGTGTGGGGAGCATCTCTTTATCGTATCTCTTCGTCTAACTTTCAGCTTCCCGGAGCAGAGCGGTACTGTTTGCAGCCCCTCTTCCACTGAGACTTCTCTAGATCAGAGTCTGCGGAAACCTGCTTTGTTACAAAAAGGATTTGTTCTGCACTAGTGAATGTAGAAGGGACAGTCATTAAGAGGGGTCATTTGTTAAAATACCAGTCTTCATTAGACAGCCTTTGTAATATCCTAATTGGCAAAATTCAGAAATTGATGCGAGACCTAGTGTGACCATGTTACACTCCAGGGCTGTCACCAGAGTCAGGCTGACATCTGAATTTAACTGACACTGTTTGCTTGCTTTGAGGCTGCCTTTCCGTTGTGTCTCTAACTGCAAAGGAGAATGAATCCCTGAGGGAAACCTTTGGGATCACAAATGCATAAACATCTGGGATTAAAATCTCTTTCAATTACATTAATGATCTACTATGTGCAGGAGAAAGTTTTGAGTCTAAAATAACATTAATTTCGTCTCAAGGTTAGAGAGGGAGATTTCAAGCTTCCCGTAAACCCCGAATGCCCTTTAAAACCCCAGAAGGGAAAAATCTATATGCATCCTGTAATGAAAGTGTGATTAGACATGTGAAGGGAACCATATCCTTGAGCTGCTTGGTGAGAGTAGCCGATAAATCAAATGGCTATGACTCTTGCCTCTGTAAATCAAGAAAGTCCAGGCAGCCAAATTATTTACTTAAGAAGTGGTTGTAATATGTTATTCTACCTGAGAGCAGCTGTCTGCCCACACTAGCTTAATGATCAAATATAGTTAAATTTTGTTGGTCCTTTAAAATCTCACTGTGTTTTTCCGACCTAATATTCTCCATTGCCATTAGCTAAGCCAACCTATTTTCCACTTCTTGCCAATACTACCCACATCATGTGAATATTACAGCACCACTTCAGCATGGTTCTCCTTGTGTAAACAATTCACGCATCAGAGAAAGCCTAAACCATCAGCCACTGGCCTAAACTTGCAGCCAATGCTTTTTCCCACCGTTCCTACAGGCACCCTCTTCCAACAGGCAGGCCGGCCTCCTTGCTGACTCACTGACATTGACCTACGATATGCTCATTGACTCCTGTCTTTGCATTACCTCTGCTCTGCTCTGCTCTGCTCACTTCTTCTTCCGCCATCATCAAATGTTCATCATTCTCAAGGCACAGTTCAAGTTCTTTTCCATCTATGAACCCTGGCTCTTTTGGTTCATACAAATCTCCCCTTCTCTATAGAGTGTATATAGACTGTACTAAGGGTTTTGAATATGGTTGCGTGTGCTTGTATACATGTGTGAACACAGGCATATTTATGGATACATAGACAGTAATTTCTTAAAGAAAGTGGCTTCTACTCTTTCTGTTTCTTCCAAACTATCTAAGACCAATTTGTAAACTTCCCCTGTTCTCATAAGGTAACCCTGGCAACCAAGGATTAGTTATACTTGTTATAACCCTACTGTCAGTGAACAAAAAATGAATGACTGAAAAAGTCATAGAAGATGTCAAACCATCATCTTCTCTTCTTCCCCTGGCCTCGTAATCCTGGTACCTCCCTTAGTTATCTCACCCCTTTATCTTTATATGTTATTAAAGAATCCTTTGAAAGGGCCAGAGATTGCAGCTAGGACCAAAAGTCAGGCAGACAACAATGTCATTTGTACATACGGCTACTAATAAAAGTTCCTCCTGATTCAGAACGCGGCTTCACTACAATCAAAAAAACAATAGCAGACCCACTACTCAAAGCCTTAGAGAGCTTCAACTATTTTAATCTATTTCGGGGACTAATAAAACTTTCAAAGAAAAAACAGTTGAGGGAAAAATGTGCCTCAACAATATTTTCAGATAAAAATATGCTTAAATTAATATTAATTGCATTTGAAATATTTCTCAAGTGTTTCTCATAAATGTAAAAAGTGCTGAACATAAAAAGCATATAAATCAATGAATTTACATGTATCCAATAAGAAGCTATAAATATTTGGGGTTTGAACTGTTGGCCTGAATAGTCCATGGAAAACACTCCTGTCATTATTATTGTCTTAATATGCTCATTTAATGTCCAATGGTAATTTGGCTTATTTAAGGTGCTCCAATGGTAATGTGACTTGAGTACTATATTTACAAAAAGAAAAACTGACACTTTCTTTTCTGTCAAATGATAATGTTATGGAGGAGCAATGAGATAAATTATATGAGCTATGTGTTTCCCTAAGAAAACATTTTTTAGCACAGAAAGTAGTATTTCTTTATTTTCAATAAATGTAATGCCCTGAATTATTGAATTTACATCCAATAAATGTAATGCCTCTGCTGTTCTGTGTAAGATATTAAGGACACAGACTTTGGAAGCCGATGCACTTGCGTTTAGTCGTGGCACAACTACTTATTAACGGAGTGGCGCTGGGCTATTCCCTCACTATCCTGGAGCGTCGGTTTTGGTATCTGGAGTGGACTGAGTGGCAGTGATTCAAAACTTACTATTCAAAGTTAAGATGAAGCTAAAATAACTCATTGCTAATAAGTTGTCCCAGTCCTTTGATTGAGAGAATTACCATTACTAGCTAAGTACCAAGCTATAAAATACCACCAACTGTGTGGAGTTATAAAGGCACCCTTGGTTTCTTTGTTACCCTCTATCTTTCGGAAGCAGCTGTCACAGTATCTCAGCGGCCAGAAATATTGTTGCCGATTTTGTGGTTTTTCAGCAGGCGCTTGTGAAGCAGCATATGTTCTAATTTTTTTTTCTAAGAAATTCTTGCAACATTTCACAAAAAAGGATTCATTATGTGCAGGCCAATCTACAATTTAAAGTCTCTGCTACTTTGGTACTTAAACATGAATTCAAAGTCTCCATCACTAACTTGTAAAGACTGGTGTCTGTCTAAATAATGAAGCTGTGTCTAATGACATACACTGGGACTTTCTTTTGTTCATTTGAAGTAGGGTAAAGGAAAAGTATGTGCCCTGGAAATTTGTTTCATCATTTCTTTTTTTTTTTTTTTTTTTAATTCAAATCTTCCTAAACCCTTTAAAATTGTGCGATTGTTTTCCCCTCGCTTCAGACTTGGAAGGATCTTTGCTGCAGTTCACCGTGAACAGAACTCAAAGCACAGCATTGATACACAGGCCGTGGGCTGGGGGAGGAAATGAGAGGCTTAGAGAAGCACAATGTCGAGACTTAATAGGCATTTCTCTATCTGAATTTAGGAACTCGAATTTTCCTTCAAAGCAGATGATGCTACCGCCTTGCTCTAAAATGCCAACGGATCTCACCCCTCAGAGAAAAGAAACGCAAACTCCTCATTCTAGCTCAGAGGACCCACATGATCTTACCAGGGCCCGCAGCCCTGACCTCTGGCCCTTGCCCGTGCCACGCCAGCCACAACAGCTGTCTTCTTGCTGTTCCTCGTATTGTCCACTCAGGGCCATCGCATGGACCTTGAACTTGCTGTCCACGCCCCACGCACTCTCTCCCCAGCCATCTCCCCACGCTGATGCCCCCTGCCCCCATTTCATTTAACACACACTCGATGTGTCCTTTGAGTATCACATCTAAAATAGAGCTACTCCCACATAAATCTTGTCATTCTCTTCTGCTGCTTTATTTTACTTCAGAGAGTTTTTCACTGCCTGAAGTTATATATATTTTCAGTTTACTTGTTTAGGTCTCTTTCCGCCACTAGTCTAGGAACCCTAAGAAGACGAGAATTTGTCACGCTCTCTGACGTATCCTCAGCATCTGGAACACGCGTAATCATGGTAGAAACTTTAAGTCTAAATGGATGAATGGGTGTTACGCATGACTACTGAATAGTGGCCTTTTCAGGTTGCATTTTCTAAAGTAGGGAAGAGTCGGGACTAATACTTAGTTCCCTGGCATAGCCTCTTTCTCTGCATTAGCACATTTACTTTATCATCTATCTATCTATCTATCTATCTATCTATCTATCTATCTATCTATCTATCATCTATCTGTCTAACAATATTGTGGAGTATCTTTCATCCTCATTTTTTAGCTGAAGCCTCAGATTTTAGAATTTGCCCAAGGGCGTATACTCAGCAAGTGACTGCCAGAATTTGAGACCTGGTTTTTAGATTCCAAATTTGTTAATTTTGTCATGACACAGATGTAAAATAAGTCTTAAAGAACTTTTAAGAACTTAAAAGACTTTGTTAATTCTTAGGTAAATGTTTAATATTATAAGGGAACTCTGATTCAGAAGCTGGGATGTGAGACAAATAATTAAATAAATGTTTATATAAGCAAAGAATCAAACCACCATGTGAATTAATAAAACCTAAATATTTCTCATTCTTCTCTGGCTCTCCGTCTCTCCAATTTCCCTTGATTATAGGTATGTCTTTAAAATTCAGTGTGTGTTCTTTTCAATCCATCGTTTGCCCTTTAGAAAATCCATCCTTTTATATGGCTTCACAACTTAATTCTGCATTTCTATGACTGACCTTGCACTTGAACTCCAGTCCTGTCTCCTGATATCTAGTGAACACTCTCACATTGTAATCTAGCCGTCATGTCCCTGAGCAAAGTCAATAGCCCTCCATGTCCCCAACTGGCTCCTTGTCCTGAATTTTCTCCGCCAATGACATCATAGTCCAGACACTAAGGATTTGCCATATTTAACTACTTAACCAAAAAGGAGTTATATTCTATCAATTCTTATTTAAATTACATCTATGCCTTGTTTTCATCTC
Organism: Physeter macrocephalus; assembly: GCF_002837175.3. Lineage (NCBI taxonomy): Eukaryota > Metazoa > Chordata > Mammalia > Artiodactyla > Physeteridae > Physeter > Physeter macrocephalus. Next base: position 72,247,352 of record NC_041226.1, read on the forward strand.
ATTTTTACCTTTTTCATTGCCAATACCGTATTTCAAACGTGTGTGGAATCATCTGGGTTATGAGATAGCTTCTTAATTGATTTATTTCTTGTGTCTCCCTATTAGAATTCATCCTGTACATCACTACACATTAGTATTCCTTACAGATTTTTCAAAAAGTGATTGCCTACAGTTCAAAGTTTGCACACTGTAGCTTGGAAGTAGCCATGTACAATGTGGTCCCATTATTTCTTTTCATACTAACTCCTACTATTCCTTAATATCCTCTAGTTCAGGGAACGCTTCCAAATGTATGCCCTACTCAATTTTTGTTGCCAGGACTCTTCCCACACCCTCCCATTTCTTGGGATGCAGCCCCTTCTTCTCTCCATTTATGCAGATCCCTCAAGGCTCAGCTAATGACCTAACCTCAGGAAGCCTTTCCTGATTGAGTTGCGACGTGGCTCTACTCCAGAAGACACCCTTGACAGGCTTGTGCTCTGGGGTGCATATTCTTTTTTCACTCTTGGACATTAGCCTTTCCTCCTTTCTTAATCGTAGGTAATGCTTAATTGATGCCCTTCTGAAGATTCTTTCATCATCCTAATGCTTGACTTGCACCACATCCTGAATATAATCTTCCTGTTCCCCATCTATTTGCTCACTCCTATCTCATCTTTCCCTTGTCCTGCTTGTCAATTTCCCTCTTGGGTCAATTTCCCTCTTGGCTTTTGGGGCTCCGTGCGTGTTTATTAAACACCCGCTGCTGATCTTGGATTGTTTCAGGCAACGGGTATGCAGTGGTGAACAAATCAGACTGATGTGTGCATCCCTCACATCGTTGCACAGTAGTACATGCAACCTACAAGACCAAGTGCTGAGGGGGTGGACTATCTGATGCTCGCGGAGCTGACCGGTGGGTTGCTGGGGTCACGGAAGGTTTAGGCTGGGTCTCCTCCATCTATGTCATAAATAGCCCTCAGGATCCCCTCAAGCTTTACTCACACTCTTCCCCATGAAAAGAGAAAGGCAGATTCCGCGTCTGCTGAGATATGTCCATTTTCCCCCATTGCCCCCAGGATGCCCCATTTGAGCAGGAGGAGAAGTGAAATCATTACTCCTCTGCATAAAAACACAGCTCTCCCCAGTATACACATGCAACGTGCACATGGATGTGACACTGACGTTATCTGAAGTCTTCATCTTTTTTGAATTACATATAGATATGGAAACTACTCAAAGGCAGAGAGCATAGCTTCCCTTTGCCTGGATGACACATTCAAATAGGGGTCAGCAGTCACAGCTGACAACGACTGCCTCCACTCACATATTCACAGTTGCAAAGGTCAGCTTCCCTCACAAGCTAAAAGGACGACAGGAAAATCAACCAAAAGTATAAAGTAAAATGATATTACTTTCCAGGGCTGCGCAATTTGACGTATAGGTTTTTGCAAATTTAAACATCGTTTTAAGCCTTTCTTGACAGTAGTTTAGTAACTGGGCACTGCAATTAAACATACCTACCTTTAAACTGAAATGCACTATGTATTGCTACCTTGTTCCATCACCCTATTCCGTTATCAAGGTACCTGACTTGATAGTAATATTGGGTGAAAGGACTTTTTCCTCCTTTCGTAAATTGTTTCTGGGTCTTTTATAGGTAGTAGAAAGAATTGAGCATAAAAGATTAAGTTAATTTATTGTAGTTTTGTTTGTTTGTTTGTTTTGCTTGGGCCTTTTTTTGGCTATCAGCATGCTCCTGATGTTCTAATAGTAACGCTGTGAGAGGACTACTGCCCGGGCTTGAGAATGTAGACTAATCAGAGCTTTTTCCTCAAGTTTCATTATTACCCATCGTAGAACTGTACTGGACGTAAAATTGATCAGTGATCTGAAAGCCCCTTCTCCAGTATCTGGCTCACTCCCTGAGTCTGTGTCCAGGAGCCTGGCTGATAAAACCAGACACTGGCTGTCACCCTTACCCTACACCAACTGGACCAAACTGGCTGCTAATAACCTGCATCAACGTGCCATCACTGGCCTGATATCCCAGACCAAGGCGTTGGCTCATGGCTCAGACTAGGCGTTTTATCCCATTTCACAGAATTATAAAAGTACCAGTATTTACTAAGTATCATGAACTGTTTATTCCTGTTTATTTCACCCATTTCTCTACAACAACAGGGATTTCACATAGGCAAAGACTTAACTATTTGCATATAGAGAGTTCCGTTGATTCTCACAATGAAGAGAAAATGCTTTTTGTATTCGTTTTCTGGGGCTGCCATTACACAGCACCACAGACTGGCAGGGCTTACACAATAGAAATTGATTTCCTCACAGTTCTGGAGGCCTGAAGTCTGAAATCAAGGTGCTGGCAGGGTTGGTTTCCTCTGAAGCCTCTCTCTTTGGCTTATGGATGGCTGCCTTCTCCCTGTGTCTTCAGCTGGTCTTCCCTCCTGAGTTGCTGTGTCATAACCTCCTCTTTTTATAAGAACCCCAGTCATATTGCATTAGGACTCACACTAATGGTGTCATTTTAACTTTACTTCTTCAAAGGTCCTGTATCTCCAGATACAGGAATGTGACTGTATCTCCAGATACAGTCACATTCTGAGGTAGTGAGGGTTAGGATTTCCACATATACATTTTGATGGGACACAGTTCAGCCCATACACTTTTCTTTTCCCAGTTTGTCTGACTCTTGGGTTTCCTCCCATGGTAGCTGACTATTCAACCAAATACCATTTATACTGACTGCTGGAAGGTTGATGGTGTGCCTTTTAAGAAACTTAAATGAAAATCAACTGTCTCCATGATGGATACACACACCAGGAAGGTCAACGCTAATAGCTCCAGGTACGTTGCTAATCAATCCTGTTCCATCTGCAAATATGCGATCTGTTTTGTCTTCCTTATTATACTATGTTATGTACTATGTAAAAGCCAGAATCCAAGGATAATTCTGCTTTTGAGTCTCCAAGTGAATATTCAAAACATACAATAAACAGTGTGGAAAAACCATTGGACTACAATTTAGAAAATATGAAATCACCCATTTTACTAATTAACTGTGTACTCTTCAATACATTGTTCAAGCGTATATTGTAAAACTAAGCCAATAACACTTTCCCTAACTTTCTAATACTGTTCTAACAAAGACAGTGAGAATCTATATGAATGTCCTCTGAAAGCCATAAGGCACTATCTAACCTACTGGATAGCCATTATTATCGGGTTTTGTGATCATCATTGTACGAGTGAATGGATGACCCACTGTTTTTATACCTCAAGCTCCATTAGTTGTGCCTCCCTTGTATTCCCATAATGCTCTCCACTTACCCTTATTATGGTATTCATTAGACTGTATTTTTTTTTGAACTTTATTTATTTTTTTATAGAGCAGGTTCTTATTAGTCATCCATTTTATTCACATCAGTGCATACATGTCAATCCCAATCTCCCAATTCATCACACCACCACCTCCAACCCTGTCGCTTTTCCCCCTTGGTGTCCATACGTTTGTTCTCTACATCTGTGTCTCAATTTCTGCCCTGCAACCGGTTCATCTGTACCATTTTTCTGGGTTCCACATATATATGTTAATATATGATGTTTGTTTTTCTCTTTCTGACTTACTTCACTCTGTATGACAGTCTCTAGATCCATCGACATCTCTACAAATGACCCAATTTCGTTCCTTTTTATGGCTGAATAATATTCCATTGTGTATATCTACCACATTTTCTTTATCCATTCCTTTGTCGATGGGCACTTAGTTTGCTTCCATGACCTGGCTATTGTAAGTAGTGCTGCAATGAACATTGGGGTGCATGTGTCTTTTTGAATTATGGTTTTCTCAGGGTATATGCCCAGTAGTGGGATTGCTGGGTCATAT
>NC_041226.1:72251563-72252576 GCF_002837175.3 Physeter macrocephalus
GGTGTTAGGGAGTGTTCTAATTTCATTCTTTTACATGTAGCTGTCCAGTTTTCCCAGCACCATTTATTGAAGAGACTGTCTTTTCTCCATTGTATATCCTAGCCTCCTTTGTCATAGATTAGTTGACCATAGGTGTGTGGGCTTATCTCTGGGCTTTCTACCTTGTTCCATTGATCTATATGTCTGTTTTTGTGCCAGTACCATATTTTCTTGATTACTGTAGCTTTGTGGTATAGTCTGAAGTCAGGGAGTCTGATTCCTCCAGCTCCGTTATTTTCCCTCAAGACTGCTTTGGCTATTCGGGGTCTTTTTTGTCTCCACAAAAATTTTAAGATTTTTTGTTCGAGTTCCGTAAAAAATGCCAGGTAATTTGAAAGGGATTGCATTGAATCTGTAGATTGCTTTGGGTAGTATAGTCATTTTCACAATATTGAATCTTTCAATCCAAGAACATGGTAGATCTCTCCATTTGTTGGCATCATCTTTAATTTCTTTCATCCGTGTCTTACAGTTTTCTGCATACAGGTCTTTTGTCTCCCTAGGTAGGTTTATTCCTAGGTGTTTTATTGCTGAATAATAGTTCTGAGAGTGGACATCCTTGGCTTTTTCCTGATCTAAGAGGAAATGCTTTCAGTTTTTCACCATTGAGGATGATGTTTACTGTGGGTTTGTTGTATATGGCCTTTATTATGTTGAGGTAGGTTCCCTCTGTGCCCACTTTCTGGAAAGTTTTTATCATAAATGGGTATTGAATTTTGTCAAAAGCTTTTTCTGCATCTATTGAGATGATCATATGGTTTTTATTCTTCAGTTTGTTAATATGCTGTATCACATTGATTGATTTACATATATTGAAGGATCCTTGCATCCCTGGGATAAACCCCACTTGATCATGGTGTATGACCCTTTTAATGTGTTGTTGGATTCTGTTTGCTAGTATTTTGTTGAGAATGTTTGCATCTATATTCATCAGTGATATTGGCTTGTAATTTTCTTTTTTTGTAGTATCTCTG
>NC_041226.1:72253218-72333929 GCF_002837175.3 Physeter macrocephalus
AATGGTTTATCAATTTTGTTTATCTTCTCAAAGAACCAACTTTTAGTTTTATTGATCTTTGCTATTGTTTTCCTTGTTTCTATTTCATTTATTTCTGCTCTGATCTTTATGATTTCTTTCCTTCTGTTAACTTTGGGTGTTTGTTCTTTCTCTAATTCCTTTAGGTGTAAGGTTAGATTGTTTATTTGAGATTTTTCTTGTTTCTTGAGGTAGGCTTGTATAGCTATAAACTTCCCTCTTAGAACTGCTTTTGCTGCATCCCATAGGTTTTGGATCATCATGTTTTCATTGTCATTTGTCTCTAGGTACTTTTTGATTTCCTCTTTGATTTCTTCAGTGATTTCTTGGTTATTTAGTACCATATTGTTTGGCCTCCTTGTGTTTTTGTTTTTTACATTTTTTTCCATGTAATTGATTTCTAATCTCATAGCGTTGTTGTCAGAAAAGATGCATGATATGATTTCAATTTTCTTAAGTTTACTGAGGCTTGATTTGTGACCCAAGATGTGATCTGTCCTTTAGAATGTTCTGTGCGCACTTGAGAAGAAAGTGTAGTCTCCTGTTTTGGGATGGCATGTCCTATAAATATCAGTTAAATCTATCTGGTCTGTTTTGTCATTTAAAGTTTGTGTTTCCTTATTAATTTTCTGTTTTGATGATCTGTCCATTGGTGTAAGTGAGGTGTTAAAGTCCCCCACTATTATTGTGTTACTGTCAATTTCCTCTTTTAGAGCTGTTAGCAGTTGCCTTATGTATTGAGGTGCTCCTATGTTGGGTGCATATATATTTATAATTGTTATATCTTCTTCTTGGATTGATCCTTTGGTCATTATGTTGTGTCCTTCCTTGTCTCTTGTAACATTCTTTATTTTAAAGTCTATTTTATCTTACATGAGTATTGCTACTCCAGCTTTCTTTTGCTTTCCATTTGCATGGAATATCTTTTTCCATCCCCTCACTTTCAGTCTGTATGTGTCCCTAGGTCTGAGGTGGGTCTCTTGTAGACACCATATATATGGGCCTTGTTTTTGTATCCATTCAGCAAGCCTGTGCCTTTTGGTTGAAATGTTTAATCCATTCACGTGTAAGGTAATTATCGATGTGTATGTTCCTATTACCATTTTAATTGTTTTGGGTTTGTTTTTGTAGGTCCTTTTCTTCTCTTGCGTTTCCCACTTAGAGAAGTTCCTTTAGCATTTGTTGTAGAGCTGGTTTAGTGGTGCTGAATATGTGTCTCGGCATGTTTCTCCTTAGGTTTATCCTGTGTGGGACTCTCTGTCCTTCCTGGACTTGGGTGGCTATTTCCTTTCCCATGTTTTCTTGCATCTTCTCGATCTTTGCCTCCATTCTTTTTCCGAGGTCCTGGATCATCTTCACTATCATTATTCTGAGTTCTTTTTTTGGAAGGTTGCCTATCTCCACTTCATTTAGTTGTTTTTCTGGGGTTTTATCTTGTTCCTTCATCTGGTACATAGCCCTCTGCCTTTTCATCTTGTCTATCTCTCTGTGAACGTCTAGACTATATTTTAATTGTATGTTTATTCATCTGTTTTCCCACTGGATTATGAACCCCTGAAGGAAAGGATCATGTTTGCAAGCAGCTTTGCTTCTTCAAGGCATAACTTTGCATGGTCTTCAGTAGAGACTCTCCGTGCCCTCTGCTTACTGACTGCATCTCCTCAGAATACGTCAGCCTGATTTTCATTCTGGGGAGCATGCATCCTGTCCTCTTTCCTTCCTGCTCTCCAGACAGCTCACAGCCTCTGTCCATCAGTGGTGGTTGTCTAGGCCCACTTCCAATGCTCTTAAATAGTCACCTCACCGTGTGTGGGATTGTAATTGGGTTTGGTGTTTGTTTTCACCCATTGCTCGCTTCTGCCCACTGAGAAGGTGAAATCACATATAAATACCTGGCTGTTTCCAATTACCTTTTTTGGCTCTGAAATCACCAGGGTGGTTCTGCTGGCATGTAGAACATGGGGAGTGCAGGCACCCTAGTGTTGGGTGCCTCAATGATTTGGGAAAACCACCCAGCTCATTCGAGGTTGCTGAAATGTCTGCCTTCTGATTTCCTGTTCAGGTCGCTGCCGTCAGATTAGAGCAATTTACTGGTAATTAGGAGTCTGGATGGGAAAATTAATTTGGGTGACTGTAATCATCGTCCTCCCTCTAGGAAACCTATACATGTGTGTGAGTACTGAGGAAAATTTTGAAATATTTGCTAGTGTAATAAAAAGCAGCAGTCTTGAGATGGAACGCTTGGTTAAATTAACTTATTATGAACCCAAAGCATGTAGTTATCAGAGACCTGATCAATTCCTTTAATGTGACTGGGACATTACAGGCTTGCCGTCCTTTCTTACTTTGAATGTGATCAAATTCAAAACCAAATACAAGGGGAAGAGACGTAGACATTGATTGGATTCTTCCGAGTGTATTTACCACAGAATTCCCTATTTTGTGTTTATCATATCAACCAGAAAGATTTGCTTTAAGTTCTAGAAGTATCAACAGCCTCACCTGTCTAGAGTTTTGAATATTTCTTCACTTTTTTTTTCCTCCAACATGCTCCGTGATTTAAGAGAAATCCTATTCCTTCATTGTTCTTTGCACCTTTTGGACTCTATGTTTTCTGACTATATTCACTGTGAGATCTTCTTCCCTCCTATCGAAGGACCCATGATTTGCCTTGCCTTCTCCTCTATACACACCCTCCTTTTAGGGGTTTATTCGTCACCACATTTTCAATCACCATGACTCAGAAATGTCTCTGATTGCACACCTCCCTTCTTCTCTGTCGCTGTGGTGTAGTTGAACATGCCCAGAATGTTTTCAATTCTGTTGTCTCAGTAGCAAGAATGAAGTGTATCTGGAATCGAGCTCTCTTCCCTAAGAAAACATTTCTCCTAATTTTTATGCTTCCCATCATTCTCATTGCCCTGCTGTGTCCTCAGGCTTGTAATTCTGGAATCCACTGAGAGTTCTTTCTCCCTGCATTGCTCCTGACAGGCACCAAGTACCAAATATTATTTTCTTTCAATTTCCAATATTATCAGTTTTTCAGAGTTTCACATGTACCCTCATGCCCCCTTGTCTGATCTCCATGTCTTCTAAGACTCTGTCTTCTATTCCCAGCTCAAATCACAACTGGGGAACTGCCTAGAAAACCATGCTCTTTACTGTGCACCAAATGCAATCCTCTCTTCTTCAAATCTTTCAGATTCCCCAACCAACCTGAAGTTGATTCATATTCTAAACTCTTCTCTTGTCATTAGGATCAGTTCAAAATTTAAAGCACAAACTACAATTCCCTTGAGATTAATGTGTTCTCCAGTTTTAGAAGATTCCTGTAAAATTCCAAGATTCATAGGAACTTAACATATTATATAAAACTATGGTGAAAGACTAATTTTTGGAATGAACATATGAAAGTCCTTATAGATGTTACTAGTTTCCTAAGATGGAACATCAAAGAGCATATTAAATGAAGAAAATGTAAATTATGTTTTATACGTATCAAATTAATGATAAAAGAACTCTAAATTTTAAAAGATTTATCATCCTGGATCATCAGATAATTTTCAGAATCTCCCTACCTCAATGCTTCAGTGAAACACCTCCACATTACTACTTTAGTTTTATTACAAATAATACACCTTTCAAGGTTCCCCTTCCCTGCTTTTGGCCTTCAACCAAATGTTAAATGTCATTCTGGTTTTATGAACCTTATATTCTGCCTCCTGAGCCCCATCTCCTTCATCTGCTCTTATAACTGTCTTAGCTTGTTCTCTGGATGAAGGTCTAATTCTAACATTTTCCTTTTGTTTTTCTTTAATTTTCCCCAAATACCCTTTTTACAAAGATTTGTTTATTTATTTGCAATAACCTCTCTTTACTCTGTGATACCCACTCTACCTTTCTTCTTTTCAATTTGTAATCCAGGAGTTCCCTCCTTTTTCTAATAATATCCAGTAGGAGTTAACCACTATAAATGTGTGAGAACCAATCTGCTTCTAATTTCTGGAGAGTAGCTACAACTACATTGGAGGGACAGGAACTAGAACGTGGGTAGTGTTATTGGCTGACTTTATTCATTTTCTTTTAAATATCTATATTCACTGCAAAATTAAATGTACGTTCACCCATAATACATGAAATACCTAAACTCCATAAGCTAGCTGTATTTCTCATACTTCAGTGTGCCTCACTTTTGGGAAAGTGTTTAAAGGCTTAGTGCTGGGTCCCACCATGGACAGGTTGGTTAAATAGTTTGGGGGCTTATGGTCAGGAATAAGTATTTTAAATAAGGATCCAAAAGTTATTTTGATGTAACTTGACCTTGGGATGTGTTATGATAAATGCTGATAAAGGATTAGAGGAGAGCAATTAGTTGTACATCTTTAGAGTATCAGCACTTTGTCATATTTGTTTTCATTATACCAACTACAATGTGGATTTGGTACAGACATTTGTGTCAAAGAACTCTTTGCATTTGAAAGCATTTGCTATTTTTTCCCTTGCTCAGTCAATAAGCCAAATGAAGGGAAGGATTGACAGTGTTGATGGAAAATATTTGCTGTGACCAGCACACAGGTTAGCTATTCCTGAGGGTGGCTATGAAGTGGTGCTAGGTGTGCAAGGAAGTCCTGGGCTCCATTTCCGGTCCTTTCTTTTTCTATCTGGGTGGGCTTTGAAGAACACAACATCTCTCAAATCTTGCTTCCCCTGAGTGTAATATGGGAACAACACCCCTTCACTTCAAAGAGTTGCTGTGAGCATTAAATGAGAATGTGATACAAAGTTGTATGAGCAGGAAACACACGTTAGACATTAATATTTTAGAATGTGAAGCATTGTGAGATTTAATGTAGTAGATGAGGTCCCCTGGCCCTAGGGAGCTGACAATTTTACTCTCCTGCCATTCCTACAACCCCCCACCCTGCACTAACTTTAAATTATAAGTTTTGTAAGTTCAGAAATCTCATCTTACTCCTTGGGAACTGTGTGACATTTAGCAGTCTGTAGGGAACAGTTTTTCAATAAATGTTTCAAGTGAGTGATTTTACAAGCACATCTACTCTTCGGGAAATATCCTCTTCTTGCTAGTATTATTTTCAACCCCTTTCTCCTACCACAAAGGGGATTTTTATTAGTGTGTCTATCAAAACCTCTGCAGTAGCTCAAAGACAGTAGAACAGCAGATTTCTAGAAGCTACACTACAGTCAAGAGTTGACCTACCCTCTCATTCCCCCATTAGTGTTAAAATTCACACTTTCACGGACAATTTCAAGTAAAGTTTATAAATGTTCGGTGAAACCCGCAGTATAAAAAGGCATCCGAAAATTAGGATTTGTGAGCATTAAGGGAATGAGGAAACTGAGTCCAACTTATCCATTTGGAAAGTAAAGTTCTCTGGATGGCAAATGACAAGCTGGATGTGTCCATACATTGGCATTTAAACTCAAAATGAACACAGCATTAACACTTCTTAGAGAATGAGTGCAATGAATTACAGCACCTACTAAAGGTAAGTAGCAAATGTTATTGAAGCCTCGTTTAGCCTTTATTTGTGACGAATGAAAAAAAGAAAGTGTAAATTTAAATGGTTACAGATAAAAGATCTGGAACTGTCACAGGGAATAATATTAAAACCAGAAGCCACCTTACTAATAATACAGAGTCTAAGAAGAATTTGGGTAGAATAAGTAAAAAGAAAGAAACAGAATTGGTGAAGATGATAAAAAGGTGACCAATTACAGTGAACTGTAAGCTATTTTCTTACTGTCAGATGAAATCCCTAGATTGCAGGTAAAGAGCCCTGATTCACATCCAGACGCCACCATCTCTTTGGATCGCTGAAACAACAGGAAATAAAGCAAAGAGGTTTCTGGTACAAAATGACAGCTTCTCATTTTAGTGTCACTTGGGTTGACAAATGATATACAGGACACATGTCACAACTCATCACTGCCTATCTTGCCGATAGGGGCCTTGGAAGTTTCCAGCAGAAAAGGAAAACTCAGAACAACACAGTGAAATCTTATTTCATGAGCTGAGCTAAGATCAAGGCCATTTTTGTGAAGGAAAAAAAATAATAGAAATAGTTACTGATTTATGCCCCAGACTGCCATTGCAAGAGGGCAGTCAGAAAGCAGCCTTGTTGTTAGCTGTAAATCCAACATCATAAAACAAAGCTTATGCACAAATATTTTCTTTTCCCCTTTCATTGTTTTTTTTTTTCTAACCAATTGAACCCACATTTAAAAATCAGGAGAACGCACATAAAATTGAGATTTCTAGCTTCTCTTGAAAAATCGGAAGATTTCGCGGCACAGGCCCTCTACACCTTTGACACACAGTCAGATGGAGCTGAGAAGTTGCCCCTGTGGTCACTACTGCCTTTTGCTTCCTATAGCCAGACTGACTGGCTCATTTACCTGCCTGAGGTTATGGACATTGCTAAACCATAGAGCTGTTCTGTGATTCGCTGACTCTACATTTTATTACGAAAATGATCAATTCACTGAACATATTAGTGGGACTTTAATGTTAGCAGCTGGTGATAAGGCTTCTTGGAAAGATGCAAGGAGACACATGGCGATAGGTAAATACACTGAGAGAGAACTGGGTGTTCCCCATATTACGCACACACACTTGCACACACACACCCCTCCAATGTCACATCGGCAACTCAAGCAGTTATCTCCTTGGAAAAGGGTGTAGTCTGCTTCTAACCACATCCACTCTGTCATTCTTATGACTCAGCTTCTTTCCTTGCTTCACCTGTTTCTGCTTTATTTGCTCTCTCTCTCCCTCTTTCCTCCCCTCGACTCCCCCTCTCCAGCTAGCCACTACCCAGGCTCTCAGGAAGCAGAGGCGTGCTCTCCCTCTCGGTAAGTCTCTAGGCATTCCTACCACTTGCAGTCTGCCTGTTCTCTCTAGTTCTTAGCTCTCCAGGGGAAGTGTCTGCTTGGTCAGCCGTCGGTCCATCTCAGATAGAATGATGCTCTTGGCAGACTTCTCACAGAGGCTGTGGAGGAGCCTGGACACAGCTGCCAGCAGCTCAGCTCCTTCCTGCTCCCAGTCAGAGGCGACTAAGATAAATGGCCACAAGGTGCAAAACATGGCGATTTATGTACAAGGAACTGCCAGTGGCCTTTTTTTCCTAGTGCCAAATAGCAAGCATTTTGACCCATGTCCAGTGAATACATGGACTGTGTTTCTGCACTTAATCATCAGTTCAAAGCCTGAAGTTTCTATTCTGGTGCACATCTTTGAACCCCTGGGGCTTAGAGCTGCCTAGCAACAGGGGACACAAACAACAACAACCACCCACGTTATATTCAACTGGATATTCTAATGTGTTTTTTGTAAATTTCAGCTCTTTTGAGGTATAATAGACTGTCATACAGAGTGAAGTAAGTCAGAAAGAGAAAAACAAATATCGTATATTAACGCATATATGTGGAATCTAGAAAAACGGTACAGATGAACCGGTCTGCGAGGCAGAAATAGAGACACAGATGTAGAGAACAAACATACGGACACCACGGGGGGAAAGCAGGGCAGGGCGTGGTGGTGGGATGAATTGGGAGATTGGGATTGACGTATATACACTAATATGTATAAAATAGATAACTAATAAGAACCTGCTGTATAAAATAAATAAATAAAATAAAATTCAAAAAGAATTGTACGATATTTAAAATGTAATGATGTGATACATGTATACATTGTGAAAGGATTCCCCCCATCTTGGTAATTAACACACCCATCACCTCACATTTAAGTCCTACTATCTCCCCAAATTTCAATTATACAATACAGTGTTACCAGCTATAGTCACCATGTTATACATTTGATCCTCAGACCTTATTCATCTTATAGCTGAAAATTTGTGCCCTTTTACCAACCTCTCCCTTTCCACCCCCTCACCCCCAGCCCCTGGCAACCACGACCTATGCTCTGTTTCTATGGTTTTGACTTTTTCTTTTTTTAAAGATTCCACATATAAGTGATACCACACAATATCTGCCCCTATCTGTTTGGCTTATTTCACTTAGTATAATGTCCTCAAGGTCCACCCATGTTGTCACAGATGGCAGGATTTCCTTCCTTCTCATGGCCACATAATACTCCTTCTTCTGGGCTTCCCTGGTGGCGCAGTGGTTGGAACTCCTTCTTCCTTCTTCCTTCATCTATTAATGGATATTTTGGTTGTTTCCACCTCTTGGTTATTGCTTGTTATTTCACTCCCAGCAAATAGTGTGGAAGTATTTCTTGGTGAGTGGAATAACAAACATAAACAAATGGTCAAGTTTCTAGTAAACCCTCCACAAAATAAATGGCAAGGTTGGGAGATGGGAGGGTGGTAGCCACAACAAGAGCTGACCAAACAGATACTTATTGGTAGATGATTAATCAAGAGAGAACACATCACATTAGCAGGCAGACTGAGCTTTGGTTTCAGCCTTTGCTTTTTACTGTTATGTACTGCTTTTAAAACAAATTGTACTCCATTTCTTCATTTTTAAAATTTATAACCAGACCAAAGAAAATGAAAATTATCAACCTTAGGGATAAACCCTAGGGATTCAATTGTTATGAATTACTCTGTGTGTGTGTGTGTGTGTGTGTGTGTGTGTGTGTGTGTGTTCAAACTCAATAGAAACATGGATGTTTAAAGTCAGTACAGGAAGAATATCTAGGAAATTACAAGTCTTTAAAAAACAAAATAATCTTTTCGTTGTCTTGAAGTTATTTCAAAAATTAGTTTTTTATTCAGAGACAAAAACTATAAGGAAAGGCTGGATTAAGAAAATGCATATGGTTATTAGTAGCTGGTAAGATATTTTTTTAATTATGAAAGTATCTGTTAAAGGCATTTCCTATCCTTGGATAAGCTCTGGTCTGAAATTTCTTCCCTGTTATCTCCTTTCAGTGCTTTGGAAGGACTTTATTTTCTCTCTCTATCTCTCTATTTTCAGATTTGGTTAAGGACCTCTGCATTGTCATGAAAAAAAAAAAAAAAAACCCAAGCAAAACAAAACCTGACTTGAATGGCTTTTTATTTTTTCTAGTGGAATAAAACAAACAAATCCCAGTCTCCATATATCTTTCACATTTTCCCCTAGAGTAATAATAAAAATAAAACATATTAAGAGCATGTCGTAGACATTTAATTCCACAAAGATATTTTGCTATGATGCAAATCCAACAAATAAGGAGGTAAGGATTAGTTTTTTAATTAAGGATATGTGCTCTAGAAAAGCTCTGGGAAACTTTTTGGTTTTATCTCAGCCTCTGATCTGAAAAATATCCTGTGATAAAATAATTTGACCTCAGAATAATTATTATGTTGATTCACAAACAGCTGATTTTATTGACATTGTAACTCATAAGTCAATTTGTCCAGAAAATCATAGGTAAGAAAAACAATCTAAATTGAAGTTTGAATAATACTATTCCACATCTCAGATGTCTAACTGGTATTTTGGGGAGGAAAGGGTGGTCAAACCTGAATATGCCTTGATCAATTGATGAGAAATTATGACGTCTGAATTTTTTTCAAAGACATAACTGTTTTTCTTTCATCTAGGTCCTCACAACTATGCTTTAAAACAAATCAGAAATATAAATTATTTTTCACACTCTAATACTGAAAGAATCTTGAAGTAAAATAGCAAAAATGTGACTTAAACCATTTCTTACTGATGTTTCTTATAAGAAGTCACAGTGTTCTTATACACCATTTTTTTCTCTTTAAACTTTTTTTAAAAATTGTCATTGATTTCAAGATTTCAAACCATTCCTAAACATCATATTTCGGTAAATTAAGCTAACATACTAGACAAGCACATCACATTATATAGTTTAATACTTTGATCTCTAAAAACTTAAAGAGTTATCATATATTTGGCCTACAACAAATAATAGCAAATGTTGTGTTTTCAGTGTTATATTATCAAATACAGGTGGACCAAAATGGAAAAAAATATCAGGAAATATTAAACTACTTATGTCTTAGCCGTAGGAAACCACACTCAAATGGCATTATATGTGAATCCCAGAGACATTTATAGACTTTAAACTCAAAACACAGCCTTACATATCACATCACATTGAGGACTGGACTCTTATTACCATCCATTCACTGATGATGGTAGTTGTCTAAGTAGTGGAGACTAAAACTTCACATACCACATATGTTTGAGCAATGGGCTAGAGATCTTTGGGAAAGGGTGACTTTAAAATAAAAGTTTCTTTTCAATATAAAGGCCTGAAGGGTAGGTTAGTCTAACTTTATTTTATGATTCATTTGTATAAAAAAACTCATTCTTAAAAAAAAATTAAATATGCCTATAGGTCAATGAACAATCTTGCAATGAATAGATTAACACGAATTTTAAATCATATGCATCTCACAAGTTGTCATTTTAAGTTTTGTGTGAGAACGTAGGCTGTGTTTTCCTGTGTCTATGGGAGGGCTGTTCAGATAAATAACTGCCTATGTAAACAACTGATCTATGGGATTAGGTAGAGGCGTGTGTGTGTGTGTGTGTGTGTGTGTGTGTTGGACTTATGACGGTGTGGGCTAGAGTAAATAAAAAGCATAACAGGGCTTCCCTGGTGGCGCAGTGGTTGCGCGTCCGCCTGCCGATGCAGGGGAGCCGGGTTCGCGCCCCGGTCCGGGAGGATCCCGCGTGCCGCGGAGCGGCTGGGCCAGTGGGCCGTGGCCGCTGGGCCTGCGCATCCGGAGCCTGTGCTCCGCAACGGGAGAGGCCGCGGCAGGGGGAGGCCCGCAGACCACAAAAAAAAAAAAAAAAAAAAAAAAGCATAACAAATGACCTTGGGATGACATTTGTAACATTTTGAGCTAACTTCAATTTTGAAGTATTATTTCCTAGAATTAGTTACGGTATTCTACTACTAGGCAGAGGTATGGTTGATTAGAGCATTGATCACTTGGCAATGAGTTGATCTGAGGCAAAGACTACCTTGTACAGACATGGTAAACACAAAATATTTGCTTCATAGGAAAGACTTCCAGTGAATTTTGAATGCATTGTGAGTGGACAGAATTCGTACAACACATCTACTCAAGTCTAAGTGTTATTTGGCTTTTTCTTTAACTCAGGTCCATTTGGGGAAGGAAGGTTGGAGACATTTTTTTTCCCTGTCTGATCCTTCTCATTTCACATTCAAAGCTGTTCACTCTGATATCCCTTTTGTCTTTCAAATCTGAAGTTTCTGAGGCTATAGGAGCCCGAAGGATAGAAAAGTCACATCAATGCCTTGGTGTGACATTGATGTGATGTCTCATAAGCCTCCCTGCACTCTTTCCCAACTCAGCTGTTGTTCTCTTGATAAGCAGAGGGGTGCCTATGAGCAGTGAGGGCAAATGCAATGCTGGGGCGATTTGCTCCAGCGAAAGATCTCTTTTCATAGTTTGGTGCTGGAAAAAAAAGATTTAGAGCTGAGAAACATGGCTTTACATCAGTTTGAATAATGTGTGGCACTGACAGAAACACTGAGCAGTCAAACGTTTGGGGGAAAATGAATAAATATGTGGTGTGTGTATTATTCTGTAATAGTCATTACTTTTTCTCACCATCCCAAATTCAGAATTTTGTTTCTGCTCTGCCTGGAAGACCACTTCCCATTCCCCTCCCAGAGTGAAACATTCTTAGGATAATAGGAAGATAACCCAAGGCAAGGAGAAAAGCAAGAGGACAGTGATATAGTAAAACATTAGGAAAGAAAGCCTTTAGAAAAATACTTATAGAGAATAATTCAAAGGGAAGAGGTCTTCAGAATTGTCAACAGTAATAATTTCATGGAAGTTATGGTAGGAATTACATGATAACAGATCTAGAAGCATGCACATGGGTAATATCAGCCTTAGTAGTGAGTGCAGGCAAGTGCATTGCCTTTTTGCTAAAGTTTAAATAGAATAAATGGCTGTTTTTTCAGGACGTTCTCTGACTAGCTCTCCACAGAAACACTGAAATAGCACCATGATGTAATAGGCTTTTATTTTCATGAATTAATATTTTAGAGTTTGCAAACAGAAAGGGTGTCTTGAATTAAAACTGAGTATATCAAAAATCACCCTGGGCTGCATGTCAGCTGAAAATTTCTTTTACTTTCCTATGGGACTACCCTCTCCTTCCTATTAAATGAGTTTCAAGATAATTTATAATTCAAAGATGACTTCAAATCCTCAAAAGTGATTCAGGAATATAAAATATAAAAATTAATGAGAATGATAGCTACTCTTCAAACTTAATTGCTAAATATAACAATAATCACAATTTATGTATATAATAATGTGATAATGTAGGTATACAGTAATAATAATGCATATTATAATAATCATAAAGTATATCCAAACCTAAAGAGACTTATCCAGCTGTTGTTTGCATTAGTATGAAAATCTGGTCCTCAATTATCCCTCAATTAGGATAGCAAATGATCATAATACTTACCTTGACCATAATTCAAAAAAAATGCCTCTACTTGTAAAATAGATATCTACTTCACCAAAATGAAATCAGATTTAGAAATAAATCTGATTTATTTCTATTTATTTATTCTATAGAATATATTCTTCGAGTTTGTGCACTTCCAACTGACACATTTTGGTGAAGTAGTTGGCAAGATAATTTGACAAAGTACAGCTCAGCTGTATTGTGTATAAGCTTCTACTTCCTTCTAGAGAGCTTTGGAAATAGAATTAGTGCCTTATGAGGGTATCTCTTGAAACCATAATCAAAAGACAGAATATCCTGAAGCTTTACAAATACTTACTTAATGATGAAATTGCCTGGATAATGGACTGTTAAACTGTTTTAGAAAATCTGACATAATAGCCTGGCATAACTCCCTTAAAAGGATGTCAAAACAGGGTGCAGTGAGTGTCTGAGTGAGGGACGGTGTCTTAGTCCTTTAGGGCTGCTATAACAGAATCCCACAGACTGGGTGGCTTATAAACAATAGACGTTTATTTCCCACAGTTCTGGAGGCTGAGAAGTCCAAGAACAAGGCACCAGCAGATTCAGCATCTATTGAGGGCCTGCTTCCTCATTCATAGACCACTGCCTTCTTGTTGTATCCTCACGTGGCACAAGGGGCAAGGGAGCTCTCTGGGGTATCTTCTGTAAGGGCACTAATCACGATTATGAGGGCCCCACCCTCATGACCTAATCACCTCCCAAAGGCCCTACCTCTAAGTATCATCCCATTGGGTGTTAGGATTTAAGGTATGAATTTTGGGAGGACACAAACATTCAGTCTATAGCAGACAGACAGAAGTTGTCTCTAAAAGAGCACACATCTGAAAGCTACTTCAAATAACTTTTGGGGCCGCTGTTATAATTGATGCTAAATGCATAATTCTCTTCCTCACATGGTTGAGGTCTGAACAGAACACAAAGTCACAAAGTCTGAACTGAACACGAGGTCTTTGTCTACAAGAAAATTATAAAAAACAACAGAGAGTCCATACAGCAAGGAGGCCTATGCTGTATTCAGAGCACAGAAATACAATAATTCATTAAACATATATTGCATATTTAATATGTGCTGAATGCAGGGGTCAACAAACTTTTCCTCTAAAGAGTCAGATATTAAATTTTAGGCTTTTCAAGACATAAATTCTATCTCATAACTACTCAACTCTGCTGCTGTAACATGAAAGCAGCCATTGATAATATAAGTAAATGAGTGTGGCTATTTTCCAATAGAACTTTATTTACAAAACCAGGTGACCTTCTGGATTCGGCCCAAGGATCCTATCTTGCAGACCCCATCTAATGAATCAAAGAAACAGTGGAGCAACATGATGAGATCTGGATGTTCTTGAAAGCTCGCTCTGACTGACCTGTTGAGAGGGGTGATTAGAAGAGGTGAGAGCACCCGAGAAAACAGTTAAGGACTCATTTGCAACAGAGACCCCAACAAGAATAGGGGCTGACTTGGACAGGCTACCTTACTGATGGCAGAAATGGAGAACAGTTGATGGATTTAAGAGCTATGTAGGTGGTAGAAAATATAGAATTTGGTAACCGATTGACTGTATGATCTGATAGATGTGCCCTGGATGGCACCCAGGTTTCTGGCATGAGGAACTGGGCAGATGTTGCTGCATTTACTGAGCCAGGAAGCATTGGAGGAAGCCAGGTTCGGGGCAGAAGAACATGAATTCAGTCTAACACATAGTGTATTTTGGATGCCTGTGAGGTATTGGTGTGGAACTTTTGAGAAGGCAGTTGAATTAATATACAAGTTTGGAGCTCAGAAGAGAAATCTAAACTAGAAACATAAATACAGAAGTCATTGGCATTTAGATGGAAATTTTGACTATGAATATATTTAGATGAGTGATATTAGAGCCTAAGATCAAGCCTTAAGGAACCAAAATATCTACAATTTCACTGGAAGAGAAACCAGCAAAAACACAGAAAGGAGGGAAGAGCATAGACAGGTGTGCTACTGTGGATGTCACTGAAGTGGTTCAGGCGGGAAATGAATGATCTATGTCTAAGGCCACTGAAAAGTCAAATATGATGAGCACTTAGCAGTATGTAGGGACTTTAGTAAGAATGGTTTCAATACTGTTTCTGAGTTTGAGCTGGGTAGGTGAGTAGATTGTCAAATCCAGACTGAAGTGGGCGGTGGAGTAGATGGGTAGTGATGAGATGAAGTGGAGGAAGAAATATCTACGACAGTGGTAATTATGATGGGTGGATGCATCCTAGCGGTATTTTGGGAATTTGTTGGTGTGTAGAAGTAAGTGCTGCTGGCATTTAGTATATAGGAGTCACAGATGCTGTGCCCCACAGTGGGTGAGATAGTCTCACAGGACAAGAAGGAATTATTCTGCGTCCTACACAACTGGACATTCCATAGGACATTCACATAGATGAAAACACTATTTCTAAATATCGGCACTTAAATCACGACTCCATTACACATACACAGACACACACAGACATACTCACCTCCTTAAGGTGATTTATTTTTCTTTTTCAGGAATAACATACCATTTATAATGTTCTGCATGAGCTTCTATCCAGCCTAACATAGCCCACTAAATTCAGAAGGAGGAAGAGGCAGGGAAGATTATAAAGAAAAGCAAAAAAGAAGAAATGGTGCAAGAAAAAGGGTAGAGGAAGAAAAGGATGCGTCACGACCTTATTCACTCCACACAGCACATCACTTTTAGTGGACTAACTGCCAAGGCTGAACATAAAATTATATTTTTTATCAGTTCCTGGGACATAATCAAGACTCATTCCCATTGCAATTCTTGAAGAAAACTAGAATTGCATCAAAATATTGAACTTATTTCTTGAGCAAACCTATAACCTGATAAATACCCCTCAGTTGCTAATGCTGCAGAGCAGAATCAGTTTCTACTTGAGTACAGAAAGTAAGTAGACTCAATGGCTTTGTAACATTATGATTTTTCCTGGAATTGGATGTAGATTACTCACCTTAAATGTTCTCTCTGAAACCTAAGAGGTATCAAAGCAATCAGACCCATATACTCATGTGCTTACTGCCTCCTATTAAGCAGGCTTCCTTTTTCCTTTTTGGTACCATATGTTCATTTTTCTGGGTTGGGCTCTGAACTAAAGCATCATTTTTCTCCTCTAGTATTTTATAACTTGGAAAAAAAATAAAAGAAGAAGAACATGCTGAGGGTAGGTACACAAGACACATGCTAGATTCCTAGGCCCTCAGCTGGGTTTTATCTGATACAATAGTGATATTATTTTGCACAATGCTGGTAAAGCCCAGGAATTATTTATGTCTGGTAATCCATTCTGAATGGAGAATGTAAGGTTTTCGGATTGGTGCAGTTAAAAAGCTGTAAATAATGGCTCATGAGCAAGAAATATGCTTTTTATTGTTCTCCTTCACAGAGTTTAGTACTGTGCTTTGTATCTAGAAGGTACAATATATGTTTAAGGAATGAGATAAATTAATGAACAAAGGTTTCCCAAAAAATAGCAATTAGCAACTCATAACTCAAATGATTTTCAGTATAATTATACAAAAGAACATCATCTACTGTAACTTATACGTATCTGTGAATCTACTGAATATCTTTTTGTCTTTATCTCTCATCCCTATTCCTTCTCTTTTCCTTCTCTTTTTCCTTTTCTTCCACATTTCTCTCTTTCTGTGCTTCTTATAACATTTCTCTGTTAATTACTCATTATTTGAACAAAGTGATGCATTTTCAATCCAATAAAAATTTGTAATCTCATGTTTAAATTTACAAAGCTGTTAATTTAATGTTTTCTATATCTTAAAAATTTACCGTAAGAAATTCAGTTAAGATTCCTTAAAAAATTATAAAAAATAATGTCTCTACCACAGATCTAGAGTATGAGTAATCAGCTTTTGCTAACAGAACAAGAATGAGCTATTAGTGATAAAAATATGGCTTGAGGCTATAATTTGGCATCTCTGTCTTATTGGAAGGCATGACTCTACAATACACCTACTGTTATCTGGCAATACCTACTGGGAGGTTGGTCTTAAGTTATAAGAGATAACTTATTCCTTTAGAATTTTTTTCTACGTAAAGGTTTTGAGCATATACTGGATGAAGCTGGCAGTGTCTGGATATCAGAGAAAAATCTAAAGCTTATGTTACTTTTTAATACTTTGCTATGATTACAGGGAAAACACAGTAATATATAGTAACTTAGTACATGATGTAATTCACAATTTCTTCTTTTCCTAAAGCACGTGAAAACTATATTTTGGTCGTTGCTACAATTCTTGGATATTCTGCTATTAACTCATCTTACATTCTTCCACTCTAATTAGTTACCAGAATGCAGGCAAAATTTGAGTGCAAGCTTTAAAGGCCTCTGGAGTTCTTGACTTCTGAGAGATTGGGGAATTGATCCAGTGCTATTTCACTTGAGTATATGTCCTATATTAAAAGTGTGACAGCGATGCCTATGTTTTCACAATTCAGGCAAATCTTTTTACCTGTTTTATATGTTTTACAGTGAAACAGTATGTCAAGATGAATTGATGAAAGTGCACATAGTTAGAAAAATTCTTCATATAGAAAAAAGAGCTCAGTTTAGATTCCAGGATTTTATTTTTGTTTTCATAAAACCTGATTAAAAATATTTAACCACGTGCCTTTTTACAATAGCCGCTAAACACCACAGCAGTCATTAGCCTCACGTCACACCTGTGGATGTCATCACACGCACACCTGGCTGTCCCACGTGCAGGCTCTGAAGAGCTTATCATAAAATCTAAACATAGCAAAACTCAGGATAATGAAAAAAGGACTTTGTCTTCTCTAATTCACAATTTATTAATTATCCTACAAATGAGTGCAGAAGGCTGTTACCAGTTGGGATGAACCAAACTAGCAAAGCCAAACAGGTAAAGGGACCTACAGCAAAGCAAGAAGCAACAGCTCAAAACAATTTTGCTCTCTGGATCTAGGGTAAAAGATTCATTCAAGATGCATGATAGACTAAAGGATTTTAATATAACAGAGCATGAAAAGTTCAACCAGAGTTCTAGGACTATTGAACGAAATGAAATTAACTCTTGGCTAAATGGGTCATGGTGTTTATTTGTTGATCCTACAAACAGGTCTGGCTATCCAATACACACATTTATTCCTCACAACCATCCTATAAGGTGTTTCCATTGTGATCCATGTTCTGTAGAGGAAGAAACTCCTGAAGGCCAGACAACTAGTCAGTTAGGAGTGAGTTGGCAGAGCTTGTATTTGAATCAAGAGTTTGACCTCTTAACTAATTTAGATCGTAAACTTCTGGAAAACAGAATCCACATCTTAATCATTTTTGTACACCTATTGTATTTATAAGTTAATAAGCCTTCGGTTATTGTACACAATTGTTCTAGGACATGATTTCAAAAATCTCACTTCATCATCATCTTCCAAATGTACGTATTAAAATAATCACAGCTCTTTCCTTCCCAAAATTCATTTCAAGTGAACAACACCATAATTCACTTTACATGCTGTTCGTAGCATTAGATACAGCCTACTTACTGGGCAATGTAACACCACCAGTGACCGCGTCATTGCCGTGCCCTGGATCTCCTACTCATCTAGGCCAGATCCCTGTCTCCTTAGCAGGCGCCCGCAGGACTTCAGCCCTCTCTCATCCAGCCTCTGTTCCTCTCTGCTTACAGCCTCCTCCTCACACCGCAAGCCTGCTCCGACACTGGGGTATCACCAACCAATCCCAAGGGGGCTCTTTCTTTAGGCTGGTTCACAGTTCATTCCTATAGACATGGATGCTTATTTTACAGTTTCCAAAGTATCCTGTTCTCAAATATTTCTGACTTTTTTGTTTGTTTGTTTTCAGAGGAATCTCTGAATCCTGTCCTTTTCGTGATGAGGTGCTGAAGGGCAAAATTGGAAGAGCCTGGGCCATCTCCTAACAGTGTGACCTTGGGCATGATACAGTTTCTATGAGCCTCCCTTTTTCATCTGTAAAATGAAAGGATTGGCCTAAATGTTTAAGCTTATCTTTTAGGTCTCAAGTTTGAAGGTCTCTAAAAAGTAATTTTGTTACTATCTGAATTACACAGTGAAAGATGAACAAGTAAATTCGTTATTTAATTTCCTAAATTGAGGGATGATATGAAAAAGGGTCCCAGAGATTGTTATTGGATCTGATACCAAACGATTGATCATTGACCAGTTATATGACTGCTAAACCACTTCACCTTCATCTAAGTTCCCTCAGCTACAATAAAAGTGATGAAAAGACACTCATCTTCCCCAGCAGGGTTGTTCTCTGGAAAATATGTGATAGCATTCTGAATGATTTAACGATGTTCGTGATTGGAAACTCTTTATTTTATTACCCAAATCATCATCAGTTAATTGGTAAAGTTGAGATCTTGGAGAGTTTCTAGGGAAGATGTTCTTAATCTGGGGACCACAGACTCCCAAGCAGTGAGTGAACAGGATACAGAGGCTTTGCAAACTAAAATGGGAAAGAACGCATCTTTCGCGTCATCAATCTTTTACTGAACTTTAACATTTTCTTCCACGAGGCACATAAGCAGCAAACCACGGTGGTATTTTGTTATTAATAGAAAGTATAGGTATTTTCATTTTGTAATTAGTTGCAGAGATCTCAAAATATTTATGCTCATCACTATTTAGATTGGCCACTAGATCTTATTTAATATGTTAATTTGAAAAAAACACATCACTATATCATTTTTTATATTTTGAAAAATGTATCAATGTAATTGTTTTCCTTAGCAATCTATGGACGTTTATTTTGTGCATTTCAAAATGCTTCTCTTAGGAGAGGCCCAGAGGCTTTAACAGACTGTCAAAGGGGAGAGGTTCATGGCAAAAACATTTCTAGTTTACAGGTGAAGAAAGATGTGATGCCATCCTCGCAGCAGTACATACAGGCAGCAGCAAAACCTCCAGCCGCACCCAGATCTCCTGAATGTCAGACCAGTGTTCTTTGTCCCATGCCATGCCTTCCCTCTAAGTCACCATTACCTTGTCCTTGGTCTCTGAACCTTAAACACTATTTGGTCAGGAAAAAAAGAATTTCAAATTGACTCTGTATAAAGTCTTCTAGAAACTGATACATTTAAAATTAAAATAGAAAAGAATATAAAAAAAATGTACATATATGTATAACTGACTCACTTTTCTGTACAGCAGAAATTAATACAACATTGTAAATCAAATATACTTCAAAAAAAATTAAATTAAAATAAAAGTTTCATGTATTTGAGTTAAATTACCTCTAATAGAAAAGTGTATGTAGGTAAGTCACTCCTTCAGAACTCTATTCTCAGAGACACTTGTTCCTAAAACAATCTTAATGACAGGACTTTGATGAGGAATCAGAGGAAATAAGATGATCTTTGGGCTTAATTTAAATGGCCACTGAGAGCAGTACAAGGCAGCAACCTACATTTTAAAGGTCGAAGGACTTACATACCAACGTAGCTACAGGATTTAATCATCAAACAGGTTCTTTCCATACCATAAGTTGTCGGATGAAATGATGAATGTTTCTGTTTATTTGTAACGGAAGTCAGGTAATGCTTAAAGGCCAAGCAAATGGAGAGACAACCAAACACTTCCTACAAAAGCATGGTCCCCCACCAGAAACACAGGCATCACCTGGGCGCTGGTAAATGCAGAATCTCAGTTCCCACCCCAGAACCACTGACCTAGAATTGCTTTTTAGCAAGATTCCCAGGTGAGTTGTGTGTGCATTAAAGATTAAGAAACATTGTCCAAAGAAGGGGGATCTGAAAAAAAAAGTAAAATAGACCTACGCAGAAGTATAGTTTTGAGGACTTTAAAAATGTATCTACACCATTTTTAACATTTTTAGTAAAGCAGAATGAGTGGGATAGGGAGGGTGGGAGGGAGATGCAAGAGGGAGGCGATATGGGGATATATGTATATGTATAGCTGATTCACTTTGTTATAAAGCAGAAACTAACACACCATTGTAAAGCAATTATACTCCAATAAAGATGTTAAAAATAAATAAACAAAAAAAAGGTAAACTGTAAAAAAAAACATAATTTATATACCATAAAAGTTACCCATTAAGGGTGTAATTCAATGAGTTTGGTAAATTTAAACAGTCATGCAATCATAACCACAATTTAGTTTTAGAACACTTCCATCATCCCTATAAGTTCCTCAGGTCTCTTTACAATCTATCCTCTCTTCCACACCCGCTCCTCGATAACTACTGATCTGCTTTTGGTGGCTATAATTTTGTGTTTTGTAGAAATCTCATATAAATGGAGTCATATAATATTTAGGGGTTTCTTTGGTCTGACTTTTTCACCTAGCATGATGTTTTTGAGGTTAACCTAAGGGAATCAGTAATATGTTTAATGTGTTTCTTTTTATTGTTGAATAATATTCCCCTGTATGGAAATATTGCATTTTGTTTATCCATTCACCAGCTGATGGATATTTGGATTGCTTCCAGTTTTAGACTTACTGTGAATAATAATGCAATGAACTTTTGCATATAAGTCTTTGTGTCTCCAAAATAGTTTTGATAACTATCAATCAGCAATCTGATTTATAAATAATGAGCAAGCAAAAAAAAAACAAACAAAAAAACCTAAACAGACTTATTAGTCTCCTAGACAGTTATTCTTACAATAACCATTTATACCAACAAAGCGGGCATCTCCTAATGTGGAGAGAGAGCCCAGGATGTCAAGTAGAGGAAGAATGGAGTTGTTGTGTAACTCTACAAGAGGCTTAGAGGAGGACTGATTTCTCTACTAGATCTGGATCCTGATATTTGGGCTGGTGGAAAGAAGGTGAAAGTGGGAGTCTATATTAAGCGACAATGTTTATGGGAAAGTCCAGTAATAAGATTGTTGTGGTGAGGAGGTGAAAGGGTGGAGTGGATCTTAAGTCTGGGAAACAAATGGCAGATGTTTCTGAAAGGCAGTAGAGGAAAGGTACTCAGAAGGTAATTTTAAGATGAAAGGTAGGTTTATGAAGTGTGTGCAAGTCTTAGGTCTTGAAAGAATGCTCATGGACTGAACAATATGGCACCCCAGAGGGCTAACCATAGAGAATCTCCATCAGCTCATAGAGAACCACCTGCAATTCTTTTGTGTTGTTGCAGCTACCAGGGCTGTGACTCAAGGTACTTGAGGCTGCCCTTAACCTTATATTTTAAGAAGCACTGGAAACAAGGAGAGAGCAGGTTGGAGACACTTTGGCAAAAGCAGATGAATGAAGCCAAATGAGGGCCATCACATTGTTAATTCCCTCCCCTCATTGACTTAAAAAGGATGTGGTTTGTCTGCTAGGCAGCTCACCCAAGATACTAACCAGTTACAGCTGGAGGAAGAGGATGATGTAGCCATTGGGGTAACACTCCCTTATGTAGATTTTCCTAAGCACTTTTCCAAAAGAAAAAAAAAAAAACAAAAAACTAGGTGTGAGCTGGGAGGAAAAGGTTCCACGTACCTGAGTATGCAAAAGTCAAGGCTGGCTTGAGAAGGAAACTAAGGAGAGTAGTGCGGACAGGTGGGTGGGGTGTTATTAGCAAGAGATGCGATAAGCTCTCTTAGCTACAGAACTCTAAAGGGAGATTTAAGGTTTAAAAGTTTTGTTTGACATACACATCTTTGACTTTTGGAACTTCTTGCTCTCCCTCCCCTACATAGCGTGGCAAAAGAAAGGGATTAAAAATACACCTATAAGTGAAATGATACAATTGTCTAACAAATAACATAATATCAATTTATTCCCTAAGATAGAATTACCTGGGTCGCCATTTTGATATGTCATTTATGAAGACAAAATTATGTAAAAGCCCTACAGCTACAGAGATTTGAAAAAAATTACAGAGCATAAACAGTACTTTAGTTTTACTGGATTAAAAAATTTAGTCTATCTCAGCATGATTTTTGCATATTTTAATAAAGAAAAATATGCTATTTTTGTACTTCATTAACCGTCTTATACCCTCATTCATACGTCCTATTCTATTGTATAGCTGTCTCATTTCAAAACTCTAGGTTAAAACAGAGAAATCCAATGTACTATTTGTAATACTTATTTTTATCAGGAAAATAAAAGACATACATTCACATATAGAAAGTATATTTTAAAATTATCCCTATTCCTAAAATGCATAGATAATCACGGTTAATAATGGGAAACATTTTTTATTGTAATAGTAGGTATAATTGTTATTTTGCTAAACTCAAATTCTTGATCAATTCTGACTAAATGGGCAGGTTTTAAAAACTATGTAAAATCATTTTATCTTCTTTCAAAGAAAGATGTTTAAGGTCACATCTCACCTGCTTCTTCCTCTCATCTTTAAAGAATTTCGCACGAGGAAGAACAGAGAATTCTTGTTCAATTATTCTAAGAACTTAAGTGGCTATTTCCAAGCAGGTCCATGAGTTAACCCATGGTTATAATCTTCTCTCAGGATCCTGGTTTCTCAATGGGCATCTGGAGTTCTGGCAATGTTCAGGCCACACTCACTTCATTTAATAATCAAGTTTTTACTCCCTTCCCCCACCTTGTTTTTCTGGTTCCGTCCTTTAATTTAATGGATGTGAAGTTTTTCTTTCAATTCATGAATTAGCAAAAGAAGCTTTGAAGTGCCTGAAACATAAATTTTAAAAAAACACAAAATAAACCTTAGATACAAAATTTTCTCTAAAATGTAAACACTGATTAATTATTTGGGACTTTTCTATACCTAAAAAATGACACATTATTCAGAAGAGCAAGGCACAGACAAGCTATGCTCTTTCCTTCTGTCCGTTATAGCCTCAGGCACACAATTTCATCATTACTAATGCTATTACTTGGTTTCGCAGTATCTTCTTTGAAGAGACAATCTTTTACTTTCCATTTGAATTCACTTTTTCCCTCTTACTAGCAAGGCATTGGAGAAATAAGAGGTTAAATTTACCCTCTGAAGTTCTGAATAAGGATGCTCTATTAAGTTACACTGCCTGCCTTTCTTCCTGTAAACTTAATCAGTACCCTGGATGCCATTAGGATCTAGCTCTTGCACGAGCATGAGTTTATGTAAAATAGAGAAAATAGTAAAACTTGCCTAGCAAACATAATAGTCTGAGAAACATCTCTAACTCTTTGGTCTCATAGAGGATTGTCAGCTATGGTCTTGGTGATCAAAACAACACAAGAGAGAGAACCAGAGACTGTAAAAAATTAGTTACCGTGCACAAATGTATAGAACATACATGATCTAAATAAATTGTAGGTCATTCTCATAATTCTTCACTCACTTGCTCATTCAATCCCTCAGCCAAGATGCATTTATTGAGTGCTTATTATACATTAGGAACTGTATGCAAGGCTCTTGGAAAGTCAAGGTGATAAGACATGAACCCTGACTTGAAGATGCTCTTGTTTTTCAGCTTCTAACCAAGGCCTTTGTCTTGGGAAAGATATCCACGGCCACATGAAACCTTCAAAAGCTCAATAAAGCCTGAATCCACTAAGAATATTCTGTGTCAGAGTGTCAGCAGTGAAAGATTAGTTTTTGCCTCTTTTGTTATTTTCTTAAAACTTCTTTAGATGGAAATATTCCTGGGCCAAACCCAAACTTAGCAATTGTGATAAAGAAATCATTCCCAACCAAACTATTCATTTCTCTGTCAGCTTTGGTGCTTCCAAAGGACTTGAGCTTGGATGCCTGGCAAAGCAGGTCTTCCCTCTGCTCTACAGGGTATTTTGGATAATACACTCCATCCTAGTTTCTGTTAATCCTCTAGCTTTCTTATAATGGTGAAAAACCATTGAAAAAGACATATATGTATGTGCTGTGGCCCAACTCAAACAAGACCGTCACAATCGGGGGGTCCCTGTCACACCACAACAATCAATTTGAAACCCTCTTGGCTTCTTTTGAGGATCACAACTATACTCTTAAGTGTTTGGATCATTTGGAGAGTTTCATCAGTATTTACGAAGAGGTATCTTAGGCAGAATTGCAATCTACCAATAACGTTTCCCAATAAATTATATTTCTAGCCATTCTAGAACTGTTTATAAGCTTTCAGAGAATTACACAACTTAATCAATTTAAGATGAACAAAGGTCTATTTTACCAAAGGAAGTGCAGCATGAACCTGTAAAATATAAGTATCCCTGTGTAGAGCTAAGCCTACCTGATTTGTTTTTACTAGTAGGATTTCCAGTCTACCTATCTTTCCCAACTTTGCCTTGACTAGGCACTGCCCATCTGTTACTCTAAGTCGAAAGGATGGATAACCTCTTTATCCTTTCTTCAGTTCACTTCCTGTGAGGCTTACTCTCTGGGTCGTCTTGAGTAGTTATCAATTAAAAACAAATTGGGAACATAATAGCAGCCATTTGTTGTGTACTTACCTTATGCCAAGTGCTTTGTACCCATTTATTCCTCATAATAAGCCTATAAGGTAGGGAGTACTTATCCCAAGTTAAATTAATCCGTGACAAATTAAATTATTGAGAAGGGCAACGAGAAGGAAGAAGGGTTATAGAAAAACAGCCAAGATCCCTCCTTTACGGCAGTTATTTTTCTTAAGAAAAATCAAATAGACTCAATTGAAAGACCCAGAAGGGGCCATGGATTAGCCCAGAGGCCCATTGTGAAAGCTGTGAGTAGCAGTGGGAAGGCTTACATCAAAATTAAGTCCAAGGACTTGGGGTGAAGAAGAGAGAAATCTGTGTTTTAGTAAAGAAATAACTATCTTCCTATCATTAAATTTAGCTATCAATAACTTAAAAGTTAATCTATATTTCAGACAAATAGGAAAGGAATAATATGGTATATAATTCTGGTACTTAAAATAAGAATGTGAAATTGAATATTTCAAGTAAACTGCAAACCCAATGATCTGCTTAATTTAGACTCGCACATTGGAAACGGTGCAGGTATCTACATCTTTTCTAGTACTGTCCTCCATTCATGCCCAAATCTATCATAATAATGGATTTTTAAACTTTTCATGAAGAGACATGATAGATCAGCTACAGCCAGAGAGAAAACATGCCTTTACATCTTCCACCTGGGGACCTGAAATCCTTGCTTTGTAGACATTCATTTGTCCCTCAAATGTGGGGACGCCCGCCTTGATGTGTGTGACTGACAGCTGTGCCAGGACACAGGTGTATAATTAGAAAAAAGGAGCGTTCTTGAGACTCAACAGTACACTCATCACTTTTGTCGCCTAAAATCTACAAATGTTGGCAAATCAGCTTTTCATAGCTAGTTCTTGGCTGACAGCAGGTGAAAATATTTAAGATGAGAATTAATTACACCAATATAAAACTACCAAGGGACATGCCAGTGGGAGATGCTCACTGGCCCCAAAGGATATAAAATGTCAGAGAAACAGCAGCTGCAGTTTATCAGTGTATGGATGTTTCTGATGCTTGACAAAACACATTACGTCAATAAAAGACGTATGTTCTGTCATGAGATTGTATAAGAACAAAATAGCACTTTTCAGCAGATAGACTATTTCAAACAACATGGTTTCTTTATGTATAGCACCGGTGGCCAATAGATGAGTCCTATAAGGTTTTAATATTTTTGCTATTAAAAATAAGGGAAAATAAATTAGAATAAAGTAAGCATTGACTAATAATAAAGTTAAAATTATGAAATAGGACCAAAATTAATATATCCAAGGGGTAGGTGAAGACCTGGTGTTCAGTTTGTGATTCTGAGTTGAGCTATCATAGCAAAATCATAGCTAACATTTTAGAAGGAGGTCTGAATTTGAATTTTGAAAAAAATACTCTGTTTCTGATACCAAAACTTATCAAAATGTAGTCAGGTCATTTTTTTTTTCCATATACGTGGAGAAAGAAGCTATGGCAATGCAAGGGTGATTGTGAAAAGGAACACTGAAAGTGCTTTTTAGGTCATGTTTACTCCCTCTTTTTTCTTTCTATTGAAATATAAGTTACATATATTAAAGCATCCAAATAATAAGTTTTGTCTACAGATTCATTATACACACATACATATATACAATACACACAACACAGACTCACACAGACACGCACATAGACACGTGCATGTAACACAAGCATATACACAGACACAACACATACACTACATACAAACATATATAAAAACATACATAGACAGACAGCTACCAGATCAAGGTATAAAGCATTTTTTGCACCTGAGTAGGCTCACTTGTGCCCCCTTCTAATCAATAATCTCTCCCTGAAGGTAATTACCTTTGTGACCTCTATCATCAAAGACTAGATTTGCCTGATTTTCAGTTTCATATATATATTGAATCATTCAGGATGTACCCTTTCGTGTCTGGCTTCTTTTGCTTCTTATTATGTCTGTGAGATCTATCCGTATTCTAGTGAGTTTATAGTTTCATTGCTGTGTGGTATTCTATAATATGAATATATTATAATTTATTTATCCATTCTACTTCTGATGGACATTTAGGTTGTTCCAGTTTGGGGCTATTATTAGTAACGTTGCTATTAACATTTTCATACACATCTTTATAGTATAAATAAACATTCCTTTCTCTTGGCTATATACTCAGGAATGGAATTGCTATTCTTTAAGACATAAGTATGTTTAACATTAGTAGACCTTGTCAAAAAGTTTTCCTAAATGGTTGTACCAGTTGGCATCCCAATAGCAATATATGAAAGTGGGATTTTTTGCTGTTGTTCTATGTCATTGCCAACACTTGGTATTCTCAATCGTTTTAATGTTAGCCATTCAAGTCAGACAAGAGTCATCACTTTATCACTTTAATTTACATTGTTCTGATAAGTAATGATTCTGAGAGCTTTTTCATAAGCTTATTGGCTATTTGGATATTCTCTTTTGTGAAATGCTATTCATTTCATTTGCCCATTTTTAAGTAAATGATGTCATCTTTAAAAAACAGATTTTATATAGCACTAGAAGATGTCCTTTACATTTAAAATGCAGATGGCTGGTATTGATGACAAAACAGTTAACAGAGGTAATACAAACATTAATTAGTATTTGACTCTTAATTAATTAAGGATAATAAAATATTGTATCAATCTCCCACTGTTCCAGTAGTTAGGCATTTCAAATGAAATGCGTTTTTGTATTTATATTTTAAAATGTATTGTATAATTCTTATTAATAGCCATCTAAGGCTTGTTTTCCATCAATTCTCCTACAGGTGTTTCCTACACTTCCTTCAATCTCCAGAAAGATTAAATCTCTTCATAAGATATGTATGAAAATATCTGTGGAAATATGAACTTACATTCATTATTCCAATAATTTCTGTGTAGCTTATTTATAAAGAAAGATTGAACAATGAAAACAGTATGCTTCAACCTAGACTTTTGTACAACTCAGATTGTCTATGAGTTTAAGACCATTCCTGGTAACCTTAATTATGGAATATGAAAATAATCACTGCACACTTAGTGGTAGTAACACCAGGGTACAATGTTTCACTTTAGTTGCATTGATTAAATCAAGCCAATATAGCTCTTTACTATTATGTCACCCTCAAGTGCTCAGAGACATTAACCTGAATCATTATAGATGAATTTAAACAAATCACCTGCAAATTTGACTATTTACTAAAAAAAAAAAATGTGGCACTATGGTAGGCTCACCCTAGGAATGTCAAAAATACAGATTTTAGTGTCATGTCTGAATTATTATGAAATCTACTCCTCTGTTCTCCTATCCCAAGTGTAACTCGTTTAAATAAATCATTTGTATATTATAAATGAAACACGTTATACATATTACACATTGTATCTCATATGTGTGTAATATTATGAATATTTTTAAAAGATTAAAGCCACAATGAGATCATTTGCAATTGTGTTAATGCAGTAGTTGCACTACCTATGCATGTCAGCTAGCAAACCTCAATGTGTCCAAAAGGCCAACAGTTTTGCTCCTCCATGGCTGATTCAGACACAGTACAGTAAATCATTTCCATAAGACTGACTTGGAAGCTGCTCATTGAGAACGGAATATCCCCACTAGATCCTCCAAACCATTTAAAATGAACACATTCATCCCTGGTATCTGTTGTTGCCACTGTATGACACTCATTAACTGTTGAACAATTCCTAGAGCTACTTCAAAGACTTCAAAAATAAAACAGACTCTTTTTTTTTTGGCAAGGAGATGAGGACAAGCGTGCCTCGTAATAACTGTTTCTGAGTTTACTGGGTAATCAATGTTATCATGAAGTTTCCAAACTGAGGATTGCAAGGAGGTCCGGTATCCTTAGTATCCAGCACAGCGCACTGAGCTTTACACAGGCGCACAGCTAGCACTGAATTTTAGATTAGATCCATAATAGCCAAGCTATCCTGAATGGACAGGTTTAATCCATGGATTAATTCAATTCCTTACATGCTCTAATTTTATTCCAATGATGCTTGCTGGGTTGAGATAAAAATATCTCTGGCTTAAAAAAAAAGAAGTAACACGTTTTAAAGAAATCTCTACCGATTTGCTTTTGTTGCATTTATTTTTACATACACACTCAGGAAGGGAAGTCAAAGAGTGGAGCCTCTCTCATACCTTTCCTGTCTTCTCAGTGGAAACGCATTACCAGAGTCACAGTGGGCAATAGAAACTCCTGATGGCAACTAAGTCAAGGTCAAGGAAGCTCATTTGTGGTCTCTGCCCTTCAGGGTCTGAATGGCTGTGTTCCTGGTGCTTCCAAATTCAAAGCTTTGCTATTTATCCCCGGGCTGAGACACAGATCTAATTGCAGGTGGGCATTGACATCGAAAAGAAAAAAAAAGGAAGAATTAAGGAATAATATTATTTCCATCCAAAACTCTTTACGGAAAGCAAAAATGAATTAAGTTGGAAAAAAAAAAAATTAAGTTATACATCCCTGTGAGGGAACCGCCTTTAAAAATGCAGGTGTCAAAGAGCAGGGAGATAACAACTTTGACTGAAGCTCTGCAAAATCAGTTCCACGTAATATGACAAGGTGCTGTCATAGGGTTCTCCTCTGTTTAATGTATAAAGAAATGCCAACCACAATGAGAGAGAGAATATTAATTATATATTTACAAACAATGAGAGCCTGAAAACAACTATTTTAATAGTGGTTTAAAAAGTAGTGAGTTACATTTCTTATACCAATTAAGAGTGCATTAAGCAGTCAGCATTGCCAGACACTCTTCAGAGTGTTTACTATTCAATTGTTCTGGAGGTATTGGGAACAAATAAGAGTCTACCCTAACTAAAACCCATTTCTGGCATCATAAAAAAATCTGTGGTCTGTCAGGGAAACTGATGACCCAGGGCTAAAGTAAACACCAGGATCTTTCGAGGTTGGAAGAATTTCAGAAATAACTGCCTTGTCTGAATGGCCCCATCACTAACCCACAGTAGATTCTAGATCCTCTAGAGGATAAGATTTCCAAAACTATTAACATTCGGTTAACTTCTACTACGAGGCAAACGTTTTAGTGCATTACCCTGTTTAATGCTCATAACAAATATATAAGGTGGGATCTTTACCTTCATTTTGAAAGTATTTTAAATGAGGCTTAAAATAGTTAAGTGATGTTTCCATGATCTTTAAGTATCGACTTAGACTCAAACCGGTTTACAGACTTCAAAACGTTTGCCTTTTTCATTGTAGCACAAGGGGCTGGATGAGAAGAACAAGTGGTCCTTATTGCCACCTCTTACTCCCTGGGGGGGGTCTTAGGCAGGCTACTGAATCTCCTTAAGCATTAGTTCTCTTCCATGTAAAATGTATATGCCTGCCCACTGCATAGAGTTGTGGTACCTGAAATAAAATAGGGGCCATAGTAGAAACCTGAGAAAGCAAACAATAGCTACATAGAAGTATAGCATCACCATTTAATTTTTCCTCCACGTCAATATCATCATCATCGTAATTATTTTGGAAGAGGCTCTTGTAGGCATCTTGTAGAACTGTATCTCTTGTAAGGACTGGGGAGGAGCTAGCAGTAAAGAGAAACTGCTATGATGAAGGACAGAAGGGGAAGAGGAGCAGAGATGAGAAAAGGTGTAAACAGGGCTGTTTTTTCTTTTGGAGACTCTAGGGGATAATCTGTCTTCTTGCTTTTCTCAGCTCCTAGGCTGCCTGCACTCCTCGGCTTGTGGCCCCTTCCTCCGTCTTCAAAGCCAGTAAGGGCAGTCAAGTCCTTATCATCACATCACGCTGCTCTCCTCTTCTGCTTCTCTCTTTTCCACTTTTGAAGATTCTCGTGATTATACTTAGTCCACCTGGATAATCTGGGATTTCTCATCTCGGGGTCCTTAATCACACGTGATATGTCTCTTTTGCCATGTAAGGTAACACGGTCACAGGTTTGGGGAATTAGAATGTGGACCTCTTGAAGGGAGCATTATTCTACCTCTTCCACCACCTCACGGGTGAGAATTAAGTGAGCTAATACCTTAGGCACTTAGAAGAGAGCTAGACGTGGAGTCAGTGCTATGTATGTTGGTTACTATTGAATTCTCAACAGAGAGAGTTACCAGATGTTCCTGTAATTGCATCTTCCATAGGATGCTTCGTAAACATTTCCTGTTGTAGAAAACCCAGGCTCATTAAAGGAAGAACTTGGATTCAGGGGCATTGCCACGCACGTACAGGGAGATTCTGCAGGTCCAAGATCAACCTGGGATCCTAGGTCACTAAAAAGTGAATTTCCCTAGGAGATGGAAAGTGTCTGGTGTCCTAAGAATGTTCTGGATTTGGCAATTAACTCATTAATTTACTCATTTAATAAGCATTTCTTTATTTACTGTAATGAGATCTTTGCCTCAATTCACCTGTTAAGTAGCTAGAAAGTTGGATGATCAATTCCTGGATTAAAATAAGGTCAATTATCAGTGCATTCCGTTGCCAAACTCTAATAGAAAGGCTGGCCTGCACTAGAGTAAAATCTGTGGGATTATGGAGAAATGGGTAGCACTCCAGTGCTGCCAGTGAAGGCTTGGTAGAAATTAACTCTCCCATATTGGGCATGGCAGTGTTTGCTTGGGCAATACAGTAAGTTCAGTAAAGGTCATCAGAGATATCAGGTCCTAATCCCTGGAATTGGTAAATGTCACTTTATAAGGAAAAAAGGACTTTGCCTGTGTGATTAAGTTAAGTCTCTCGCCATGGCTAGATTATACCGTGTCATCTGGGTAAGAACTGAGTTCCGTCATATGCCTCCGTGTAGGAGAGAGACAGGGAGACTTGATGCACACGGAGAGGAGGGGCAATGTGACCATGGAGCAGAGATTGAAGTGACGTGGCTTCAGGTCGAAAGGTGTTGGCAACAAGCAGAAACCAGAGGAGGCAAGAAATCGATTCTTCTCTAGAGCCTCGAGGGGAGCGTGGCCCTACGAATACCTTGATTTGGGCTCAGTGAAACTGGTATCAGACTTCCGGATTCCAGAACTGTGACAGAATAAATGTCTGTGGTTTTAAGCCACCAAGTTTGTGGTCATTTGTTCCAGCAGCCTTGGGAAATTAATACAGGCAGTATTGATCAGATGGGGAATTTAGATGTTTACAGGGAAGGGAAGTCATTAAATCTCGGAAGAAGAAGGTTGAGTGAGTGATTTCTGAAGAAATTTTAGAAATCAGCTGGTATTTGTAGAAGAGGCAAAACAAGAAGAGAGAGCAGGATGGGATACAGAATGGTGGGCATCTCTTAACCACAAAAACTACGGGAAGATTAGAAGAATAGAGTGGAAGTAAAAGCAAGTAGACTTAAGGTAGCAGCCGAGACCAAAATCATACTACCTTCTCCGACTTCTGTGTACCCTGGAAATGAGACCGCTGCTCCATGATCATGACGTTATGAGGAGAAAAAGTGTGTTCATTTCTTTTTTCTCTTTCAGGTTCTTTTTTTTTTTTTTTAATGGGTATACAATACAATTTTATTAACATTTAAATTTCACCAAGAGTTCGCTAGCCATTTGTTCAGATCTTTAAAGACAAAATGGGCAAACAGCTTTAAGGCTGCGGATGTATTGAACACTGCACAATATATTCACCAACTAGACAATCGAAGGGGTACGACTATACCCTTAGGAGCACCAAGTGTAGGAACAAGCCCTGGAACGGACATGTTGCAGGTGAAGGCCAGCATCGGCGGATGAGAGCGGCCATCTTCTACAAGTCGCTGATTTCGACACAAGTTCCTAAGATGCATTTCCCAAACAGGGTTTTTTTTTAATTGAAGTATAGCTGATTTACAATGTTGTGCTAGTTTCAGGTATATAGCAAAGTGATTCAGTTATACACATACACCTATTCTTTTTCAGATTCTTTTTCATCACAGGTTATTACAAGATATTGAATATATTTCCCTGTACTATAAAATAGGTCCTTGTTTATCTATTTTATACAATATATAGTAGTGTGTATCCACTCCCAAACTCCTAATTTATCCCTCCCCCCTTTCCCCTTTAGTAACCATAAGTTTGTTTTCTATGTCTGTGAGTCTATTTCTGTTTTTGTAAATAAGTTCATTTGTATCATTTCTTTAGATTCCACATATGAGTGATACCACTTTTAAGTAAACAGTATGATATGGAGCCACAAGAGTCCCTGACGGAAGCTTGTAGGAGTCCACGTGAGATGAGTTCTATCACAAAAATTAAGATAAAGAAGAAAGATTGGAGTTATTCATAAAATGGTTTGGAGTCTACATTCTTATAAAGAACGTCTCAATATTGCTGTTCTCCTGTGCCTTTTTTCACTAATTCTGGTCAATTCCATGTAAGTATTAAGAAATGAAAAATTACTTTGCCCAATCTCATTGGCACTACTGTCAGAAAGCAGCGGCTCGGTGTCCCGGGAGCAGGGTTCTAGCCTGGCTGTAGCAGAGGTGCTTTCCCATCCTTGCTCTCACTCAGAATGGCTGCGTCAGGCCAGTGTGGGAAGCAGATAGAACCCTTTCACACGGTACACAGACCCTTTTCTCACACTGTCCCGAATAGGCATGGCATTAAAAGCTTATTTGTTTTTAAAATATAAATGCAGCCTTGATTCTCAACTATCTTTATACAGAAGTACTTTCAGAATGGAGAACTTTTGTTAAGTGCCCATAAAGACAAATATTTAGCAGGTCTGTTGTTATTTTTTATATGCTTTTCTTTTTAACTGTGAGAGAAAAGAAGCAGGATTCCCATTTAAGAAACATTTTCACCTGTATTGACTGGATAGTTATTACGGGCATAAACTACTCGATGCTTGAGCATATAGAGGTGAGGAAGTAGGATTCTTGTTCTCCAGAAAAAAATATAGTATGTAAGTTTAGCTAATTTGTAACTGGACAACTGGAAGGCAGTCTCTTAAAAGTTGTTCAATTACGTGAGATACTTGCATTTTTAAAAGGATTATATAGTGGGGCTTCCCCGGTGGCGCAGCGGTTGAGAGTCCACCTGCCGATGCAGGGGACGCGGGTTCGCGCCCCGGTCCGGGAAGATCCCACGTGCCGCGGAGCGGCTGGGCCCGTGAGCCATGGCCGCTGGGCCTGCGCGTCTGGAGCCTGTGCTCCGCGAAGGGAGAGGCCACAGCAGTGAGAGGCCCGCGTACCAAACACAAACAAACAAACAAACAAAGGATTATATAGTATACGCAGTACATATAGGATTATATAGTATATATAGGACTCTTGATAGCTGCACGTCAATAGAGGAAAATACAGACTGTTTGCTTTATGCTGGCCAGTCTGCACACAGTTTAAATCTGTAAGTAATGCATCATCTCCACTGGTTTGATTGCAATTCAGCACCCTGCCAATTGCCTTTGAAATTCAAAGGCTGTTATTGTGTCTTGAAACTTAATTGTAGAGTTGGGGAAACCACAATTATGCTGAATGCAGAAGTAAACAAACCACCTAAGGTGATGAATGCACTTTGTTATATCCTGACGTAAATTCAAGAAATTTAATGGAATGTTCCATCCAAACAAGATCACAGTCCTAATTAATTCATACGTAGTGCGATCCAAAAGTTAACACATAGCTATTTTATGTCTCAAACCAATAATATATTTCCCTACTGATCAAGCAATTACCTCCAAGTGAGAGTATGACTCAGGTAGAAAGATGTAAAATATTGGAACTTGCACTGAAATGCTAAAGTGTTCCTAGCAAATTTTGATAGTGCTTTATTAAATATACAATTTCTCTGATTGATTTTGCAAAATTCATTCATTCAATTTTGTAATCGCCCATTATCACATCACCATGTTGATCTCCAGATACTTTCCAAATCTGTATCAAAGCATTGTTATAATCTAAACATTTGGGAATGTGGGTAACTTGAAGCTGTCTTCTTTAACAAACAAAATGAGACATTCCTAATCAAACAATAAGCAAAAGGATGACAAATACAAGGTGGTCCATGGTTACAGATATGCACTACTACAGATAAAGGCTTTTCATTAATTCACTGTTGATTCCTTAAATGAAGTCAAAAGATTTTTCCAAAGAACCACTTATATGTGCTAAGTAGTGGGTAGTATATATTATTATTTTCAACACTAAAATAAGACTGAGTATCATTTGTCATAAAGTAAGACTTCAAAGAAAGATCTGGTCAAAGAACTGAGTACTTCAAAATCTCTGTTCTCAATGGAACAACCACATGGGATGTAATTCTTTCTTTCCATTACAGACAATTCAAGACAAAACAGGACTGGAAATGTATTGTAGAAGGCAATTAGTCCCTCAAAACCTCCTAGATGTCAAGGTGATAAGGCATGAATAAATATATAAGAATCAAGGTTCATAATTTTACCAGCACAAGAGTCATATAGGAGAAATGAGTTAGAGACCTAAATACACTGGTTAAGATATCCTGGTACCATAACTTTCTTGCTAATTTTGATCAAGTCAAAGTAAACATGTAACATTCCTATAAATAGTACTCATATTCACAAGCCACACATGGACTAGGCAGAAAATATTTGTTGCTGGTTCCACAGGAAGAATCAAAGTTTAACTACAATGGCATATAGACATTTGGAAGCAAGAGAAAGAATTATGTTAATTGTGACAAAGAACTGTACTTTAAACCATTTACAATAAATCTATATTCAGCTTCTCTTATTGTTTCAAAATAAGAAAGCTTCAAATTTGCTCTTTAGATTGGCAATAAACTTTTCTGAAGATAAATAGTGTTGCTTCCACTCAGCCTTCCTAGGGAGGCGGTGTGTGTGAAATTTTTTTCTTTTTCAATATACTCAATATTTAAACAAACTTCTTCTAAATTAACCCAGCCAAGATCAACTTAGATAACAAACTTTTTGACTCCAAGAGAAACATAAAGCATTGCAAAACCAAATATGACTTCACAGAGACATATTAAAGCTTTCCAAGTTTATTAAAAAGAAGGGTAGAATTAGACAACTATGAAAATAGTAAAAGAAATGTACAACATTCTTCTAGCATGCCATAAATCAGCTGCACTGGTGATAAACCTTACAACTTCAGTTCTGATCTTCCCCTTGGGTTGGTGTCTCTCCACACCCTGTGTGCACACATACAACTCTTTGCTAGGACCCAAGGGTCATAAGGACAGTGACGTATGCCTATTTTGGTCACTACTGTATCCTCAACACTATGAAGAGTGTCTGACACGTAGTAATTTCATAAATATATAAAATATAAATAAATGGTGAGTGAGGGAACACATTTCTCTGTATAAAGTCAAGAATCTGAACATGAAAATTGCTCATGTTGGTCTTCAGAAATACATGTTTCATTGGTGTTGACTCAATAAAAAAGATAAGAACTTATTTTGACTTGCTTAACTCCCTGTAACATAGAAGATATCTGAAAGGTTTTATACTTTTTCTTTCTTTATTTTGGTATACAGTTAATGAAAGTGTTTTTTAAGACTATGTTCAAATGAATGTTGCCTAAGTAGTCATTTAGGAAGACTGGATTCATTCTAATCATGCTGCCATTGAGCTAAATGTTTTTTTAATGTCTTTCCTTCTCACCATCTCTCTGTCACGGTCTCAGTCTCAGTCTCTGTCTCTGTCTCTCATCTTAATGTAGGCAATTCTCAAAATACTCATCCAGTCCTGTCTTCTGACCGACCTCCTATTTTACATTCTCATTTCTTATAGGCGGGGCCAAGCTACTGCATTCTAAGTATATACATTGCAAAAATAAAACATCTGGTTGCCCAAGTACATGATCTTATTTATGATGTTATTCAAGATCTTATTTCTGTCTTAATTATCAATTAAGTTAAAGTTTCTGTGCCAGATAACCAGGTTCCCTCTCTATTTATTCTATCTATAGCTGTTCTGTCTCTCTCTCTCTCTCTCTCTCTCTCTCTTCTGATTGAATAAATCAAGTATATCAAATAGATCTTATGTAAAATACTGACAGATTGCATTTATGGGGACTGTGTGAACTTTAATATGTTTTATAACAAAGTAATCTTATATTTATATGGGAAGAACCCACAAAACTTCAACAAATCTTATATTCTTGGTTCATTAATTACTTTATGCAAGATAAAACATCTGAGCTCACATTTTTTATCAATAAAAAAATTATACTGCATATTAAAAAACATGCAGTGAAAGTCAATACAGACCTCTATGAGTATACTATGAAGTACCAAAGTAATTAGAAATCTAAGGAATAGTTCTCAATTTATTGCCAGTTGGGACCAATAAAATCTTTTAGGTTCCAAACTTGGATCAGCTTCACATTTCATAAAAGTTTGTAGCAAAATGTTTGGGTATAGCCTGCCAGTTTTCTTTGTGAAAATAAGTAGGATTGCTCTTTACCGCATTTAAGAAGAAAACCAGAATATTTCATCATTATGTGCTTCAAAACAAAATACAAACAATAATACTATTAAAATAAACAATCCAAACTATCCCATTAAATCAACCATCCATTTTTTTCAGTCATATGATGTATTTTAATAGTAATTGTTTTTAAGCACTGGGTGCTTCTAACATTCTCCCAACTGTAACCTAATTTGCAGAAAGGCGGACAAAGGAAGAATACAAAAATTTCCCTCACTCCCCTCACCAAAACAAAGGAAACAAACAAAAACAAAACAACAACAACCAAAAAGAAAAACAAGGAAATGTGGAAAGAAATATAAAATTCTTAGTGTTGGATCAAAGATTCATACTAAGTCATTCTTTTGATTTCCAAATTTCTTTATTTTCTTGAATTATTTAATCACTCTAAACCACATAATCAATGAAGAACACACTTGGACCACCTTCTTTGTATAAATTGTTCGGGGGGGGATACAAATGATGTGTTGGACATACTTAAGTGAAAAATCACAGGTTTTCAAAATGGAAATGACCTTACAAATGAAACTTCCTAATTTTGCAAAAACATATAAACAGCCGTACCTAAAATCTGCATAGCACTTTGCAAATTACACAGTACTACCATGTATTACTGCCTTATCCAAACCACAAACCTAAGAGACCAATATTAAAAACTATCATTTCACATATGAAGAAAGCTCAATTAAGTAACCTACCCAAGACTAGACAGAGTAATTGTCAGCATGTTAAATGTTCTGAGATAGAGTTTAAGACGCTTACCCCTACACCTCAGTTATTGATTAAACACTGCCAAGCGATTTAGTAGCATATGTAAAATTACAAACCACTCCTGCTCTACCATACTATCTCAGTCCTAATGGAGAAGTCAGTGGAAACAGGAATGCCTAGTATATTCCTGAACCTACACAAAGCAAATAAACACATTTGGTGGTTAAATTTGAAAAAAAATAGTGCCATATTTACACCTAAAACACGAATCATGGAGGCAAGGACAAAATCGTCAGAGTAGAGACAAAATTTCTTGGAAGAAAATATCCCATA
Source organism: Physeter macrocephalus (assembly GCF_002837175.3). Classification (NCBI taxonomy): domain Eukaryota; kingdom Metazoa; phylum Chordata; class Mammalia; order Artiodactyla; family Physeteridae; genus Physeter; species Physeter macrocephalus. The sequence goes on from NC_041226.1 coordinate 72,291,626, forward strand.
GTAAAACCAGTGGTTATCAGACTTTAGTGTGTATAAGTATCATCTGAAGTGCTTCTTGAAATGAAAACTATAAGATTCCACCCCCATCTGGAGATTCTGATTCAATAAGCTGGGGAAGATTTAAAGCAATGGTTCCCAAATTTTGCCGTATGTGAGAATAACGTGGGTTGCTTTGAAAAGTCCCAATGCCTAGGCTGCATGCAGAGCAATTAAATCAAAATGTCAAGGGGTGGGAACCACGCAGTATTTTTCTTTTTAGGTATTTTTCTCATGGATTACCTCAAAATTAGTATTTAAATGTATTTGTTTTGAATAAAGATGAGGAAATTATATATATAATTATACCAATATATTCTGAAATATATTCTCATTTTCCTCAATAGGAATTTCATCTTAACCGTGTTCGTATTTCAAATTAACAAGGCCATATCTGTGACCCTGCAACTTTTTGCATCTCTGGGGAGTTTTGTTCAATAATGTCCTACTTCTCCTAAGAGGACATCTGAAATCAGAGGGCTCCCCGGTGATTCCTGGTTGCTCCTTGGATGCTCTGCTCCATCCCCGACAAAGATTTTGCTACAGGCACAGGGATTCATCCTGAAGCCTGAAGCCAAAATGTGCATGGAAGTCACTATTCGAAGATTAACATTTATATTTGAAAGAGAAATGCTGGTAGGACTAATGAGTGCTTATGCAAAGAATTTTGGTTGCTTGGTAATCACATAACTTTCAAAAGAACTCTTCGAAGCTGAAAGTACTTTCAAGCATTCTCCTCTTATAAGGATATAAAGTAAATAGACAAGAAGTCTGGTGCTGTGCAAAGTAGACAGAAAGTAAAGTCCTCACATAAATACATTTTGGCATAACGAGCTTAAACTAAGCAAGCAACTCAGTAAAAACACAGTTTTTCAGAAAAAGAAGCTGCAGATGGCACAAATGATTTTTACCTAATTAGCACTCTCAAATAATGAGAAAGTTGATAAGTAAAGACTATCTAAGCAAAATATCCAAGGAACATGGATGATCAGTGGGGTGAGAATTTATATCTTCCAATTGTCCTCAAATAATTTTGTTTGTTTGTTTGTTTTTTGGCTTGTCTACTGTTAGAGCCATAAGCAGATAAAGCCTGAGATATCTATTAAAAATTAGTTAGAGAGCTTTCAAAATGATCAGCTGAAACGCCCATACCTTTTTCCAGAACAGTTATATTCTCAGGTGGTGCAGCCAGGCATTAATATATTTTAAAAGTTGCCCAACGTGTAGCCAAGGCTGAAATCCACTGCTTTATAGTAACGTGAAAGATACGATAATACTAATAATGGTGTATATCTATTAACAAATAGAACCCAAAAAATAACACTTCTCTATTGCTCTGCACTTTGCAGTGTCTGATGAAATCTACAACTTTAATTTAGTATTGCAAAGGCTTTTATGAACTTTAAGTTGAATGCAAAGGTAGGTTCTCTTTGGTTGCTTCTAGTGATAATGGACCATGAAATACAATGTGAAATTTAATTTGTAGCCCATATAGCACAAATGCAATACTGAGAAGAGCCTTGGCTTTTGACTTTAAAGAAATTAAAAATTCAATATGTGAAGAGGATATTTAGAAATAAAGAGAAAGATGAAATTGTGACTCACAATAAAGGTAAAATTAATGTAAAACTCAACTCTTAGAATTTCCAGCTTAATAAAGGCCACAACAAACTGATAGATGAGCTCAGGATAGTCTCAAAAAACAGAATTTGAACATAAGGCTTCATTTAAGTTTTGGCCACTGTGTTTTCCCAATTGCTCTCTTTTATTGTTAAAACTGAATTACAGTTCATGAAATATTAAAGAAAGCCCCAGGTAAGTAACACATGATTTAGAATATCACTTCTTGTGTACAGACGCAAAATGAAAAAAATTTAATGTTTGTTCTAAGCTTGTAAAACCTAACATAGTTCTTCTTCACTCTAGAGATGTTTTATTTAAATAAGAACCTAACCTCCTGGACAGAGCTGGGAGCAAATAAAATCAGTTCTACTCGGGAGTAACAGCTGATATGTTTTTGTGTCACCTTAACACTGGAAGTTTTAGAAATACCTGTCAAGTTCAATACCCAGTGAAGACATTATTGAAGGAAAACCAAGCCTCAGTCTCTTCTTGGCAAAAGAGAAATAATTGTCCTAAAATGTAAATACAAGTTCAATTAACTCCAAGGTAAAGGGGATTCCTGTTGATATTTTGAATCTGATATTACAGAAGAAATATTGACTATATCTATTTAAAAAGGATTCTAAAATTTGTTTTAAATTGTGGAATGATCTGCAGTTCCTCTAGTCTATTCTTTTCAATTCACAGAAATCAATGCAGTCATTTTATATATATATATTTAAAACTCATTATGGAGGGGCTTCCCTGGTGACACAGTGGTTAAGAATCCGTCTGCCAGTGCAGGGGACAGTGCATGCTCCACATGCCGTGGAGCAACTAAGCAACTAAGCAACTAAGCCTGTGCGCCACAACTACTGAGCCTGCGCTCTATAGCCTGCAAGCCACAAGAGCCACAACTACTGAAGCCTACATGCTACAACTACTGAAGCCCGCGCGCCTAGAGCCTGTGCTCCACAACAGGAGAACCCACTGCGATGAGAAACCCGTGCACCACAATGAAGAGTGGCCCCACTCGCCACAACTAAAAGAAAGCCTGCACGCAGCAAGGAAGGCCCAAGGCAGCCAAAAATTAAAAAAATTAAAAAAAAAAACGCAAAACAAAACAGAAAAACACATTATGGAGAAGAAATTCCTAATTTCTTATATCTTATCCTATTGTTTGAAGGCAACTTTTCCTTACTTCTCTATTACTTAAAATAGGCATCTTAAGTGTCAATTATTTAATTTCCCTCACAATTTAAAAATATTTATGAATGTCTTTTCAGTGAGGTGTAATAACTCTCTTAATCCACTAATATAACGATACACTTTCTAGTAAGTTGTCTGACCCCATTATGTAAATAAAGATGCACATTTACAAACTGATGGTTAAAAGACGCACAGAAGGATATTACTGAAATAATACTAAAAGAAATCATGGATTTAAGTCAAAGAATTTGTCACCTGTATTGAAGTCTTTCATGCAAAGGAGCAAATGCAGTGTTCTGTACCATGTATAACAACCAAATAAATATTGGCTTAAAAACACACAGGTAATTACACATTTTTCTCTAAAATGCCTTATACATTTCTATTGTCATAACCTTAACTATTCAAACCTATCTATATCTGGAGACAATCAAGGATATGTGCCTTTATGCTTTAATAAATATTCTAACCATAGTTCCGTAGTTTAAAATTTTTTTTCTCTAGATAAAAGATGGATTGATACAAATCTATTATTAAGGCAATTATCATCTGGATTTCCGTGTAATAAGGAGTTTACACTTTCAAGTGTGGGGCTGTTTGCAATTTCAAGTGTGGCCCTCAAGTGGAAAAGTCCTACTGGGTAAATATCATGGGATAATTATATGTCCCACTATGGACACTATTAAATCAGGAAGTCCAAATAATATGTAGAGACATTGCACCCTATTGGTATCTGGTATCTCTGTCATTAGAAATAGTTATCCTTTGATTTTAAAAACAATCCTCTGTGGCATACACAATAAGGACTGATAACAATTAAAAAGGCATTAACATTGTTTATGATACTATTTTTGTCTCTTTGCACGATGTTATCCACTAAGAATACTCTGTAGGGGACTTCCCTGGAGGTCCAGTGGTTAACACCCTGCGCTTCCACTGGAGGGGGCACGGGTTCGATCCCTGGCTGGGGAACTAAGATCCCACATGCCTTGCAGCGTGGCCAATGAAATAAAATATAATAAAATAAAGTATTAAAAAAAAAAAGAATACACTCTAGGCATGGCCTGTGGGGAAAGTGGTTTACCAGGAAATACCCCAAGGGCCACTGATTGAACTGAGGAAGATAATCGCACAGACTCTCATCCTAGTTTCAAGAAATCAAAAATATGTATGGATTGTTTTTGGTTCCATAATCTAAACTGCCTTCCAAGTCAAAGGAATTATGAGTTAGTCCATTTAAGTTAGATTTTAGCTAATAGATTTGTTCTCTAACATAATTTATTATTAAGCATACATACTATTTGCTTTAAAGCTTACACAATGCAAAATCCCATCATGTTAAACTCAAACCAATTGAGCCTCTTTCCATGAAGTTATGAAACTCAAGACTAGAAGCAAGACAAGTGTCCAGGGAGGGAATGCAGTGGCCAGAATTCACTGAGCATTGCAATGGTAGAGTGTCCCTGGAATTAGCAGCTCGGAAACCAGTGGTGCCGCGATAGCAGCTGCAGGGCAGCCATGTTCCCGTGACTCCTCTTCCTGTAGAGCACACCAGCGGTCATTACTTTCAACTCTCTGAATCACTCTCAGACTCTACATCGGACCAGTGGATATTTTGATCACCTGAGTGCCCGAGTCACAAACAGAAGAATTTCTGCTTCTTCCAGGTCTCCTCTGAGCTGTCCACCTTTTTCTGCAGCAGACGCCAGAAACGTACTTTTTTGCATGTGAAACGCATACTCACTATAGTTATTTGTGTGAACAACTGGGTTACTAAATATGCATACAACTAAATATACATCCATTTTTTATTATTTCAAGTTTTCCTTGTAAATATTATGATCTGCTTATGGTAACTCAGCTATAGATTTTATTGCTCTTTTGGTGTAGTTTTAGGATTACACCTCACCTCTTCTGAGGAAGCTTGGATGCACAGTGATTGGAAAAAAGCAATTAAGCTCTGTCAGGTGCCAAATTTCTCCTGCCTCTCTGGCAATATTCTCCTCTGCCCTCAGACAACAGGCAGGGGTGCTTTTTCTGGCATCCTCCTTTCACCCTTGTGTTTCTTCTCTCTTTCTCTACTCCTTTCATCTTAATAACACATCTGGTACTTTCCTCCCTTCTTACCAGCACATTAGCAATTCTTTTCATGAGGTAAAGCTTTACTTGTCGGTGTTATTACCCTCGAAACATTAGTTTTACAAATGGTAAATGGAGCAATAAAGATGCTCCTGGCCACAGAACCCCTCAGGGCAAGGATACTGATAACTTCAAGAAGTCAAATCCAGACTCAGAAGAAAGGACAGGTGAACAGATGTGTCAGCACGTCTTCAGGAAGCCAAAGGGTAAATGCTACTTGATGACTGTGTAGGAGATGATTAAAATGCTCTCTGGGAAGAAAAGGGCTGTGAAAGAGTGTTGTTTCATGTGAAAAGCCATGGTGCTCATCTCTACACCGTGTAAGGAGAAGGAGAGAGCTGAGTGGAGGCAGAGAGACAGAGGTCAAGTAGGCAGGTTTTGAGCAGTGTGGCCTGAAGAGCAAGGAGGAACATCAAGCCAGAGCTGAATCCGATAGAAGGAAAGCAGACCAAGGGCTCTGACCGACGCCCACTCTGGGCGCATATGCTCACGTGTATGTCACCACATATAGTGGGGACTTTGCTTAAGTTACGCATCATGTGATGCTACTCACACAGCTGAATCATATATGCTGAAGTGGTTCACCTCTAGTTGTAGGAGGAGATGGCACTGCCAACAGATCCTTATGATGAAAGAAACATCATAAGGAGCAAAAGGGTTATTTACCCAGAAATAAGGGAGTAGAGAAGATATAATGACTGAATGGGCTTCAGGAGGATGGGCGAAAGTGACCTTTGTCCCATTCTATGATGGATGAATGGAAGTTTTCATAACAGAGTGAATAACTGGCGGCTGGGGCTGGGGGGTGGGAAGAGGAGGCCATGGAAAAAGTAAAGTTCATGTAAAAAAGAGCTCTCTCAAACTCCATGGGACTTACAATAAGAACGTGGGACAGAAAAATAAATGTCAGGGCTTCCCTGGTGGCGCAGTGGTTGAGAGTCCGCCTGCCGATGCAGGGGACGCGGGTTCGAGCCCCGGTCTGGGAAGATACCATGTGCCGCGGAGCGGCTGGGCCCGTGAGCCACGGCCGCTGAGCCTGCGCGTCCGGAGCCTGTGCTCCGCAACGGGAGAGGCCACAACAGTGGGAGGCCCGTGTACCGCAAAAAAAAATAAAAATAAAAAATAAATAAATGTCAGTTATTTACACCTAGACTTTTAAAATTACTATAAGAAAGAAAGGACTGTAATATGATGCTGGCAACATTAACCGATTGTGTCCTATTGTAAAGGTCTGCCAGGGACAAGATAAGAGCATAATTGAAATTACATGAGTGTAAAGAGACAGAGTGTGTTTCAAAGGTGTAAGCTCTTTCAACCCTGAAAATACTTTTATATGTCTTCTAAGTCTATTACTACAAACAGGACACAAATTGAAGCCACTAGAACATTCTTGAAACCATGACAAATAAGTCATAGAAAGAAGATCCCTGCATTGCTGCCAATTATGGACATTTACTAAAACTAGGAAAGCCAGATCCATAGCAAGACTAGTGTAACTGGTGATTTTTGACATTATGTCACCCATATATAATCTCACTGACCCCAAATGTTGTGTTCACTGCACTCCTATCCTCATTAAAAGACATTCCTTGAAACTGGCTTGAAGGCCACACATGAAAACATCACCTTCCATAGAAACCATTTTGCTTCGGAGCCCTGGTGAATAAAGGACATATATTTACAGCTCATTTATCATTATAACCACATATTTACAGGCTTTTAATTCAACCTATGTCACAGTTCTCATCTCTTACCGTATGGCTGAGTTACCTTTGTTTTTAATTGTTTGCTCTACGGCAGAACAGAAGTGCCCGTTTTATAATACATGGTACTCTGGGCTTAGCATGGGTAGTGCAGTTATGCTTCTCCCCTTTTATAATTCCCAAACCTTAAGTGATGAAATCTAATCAGTACATAATTCTCAGTGCACATCCTTACTGACTTTTGTTTTAGGAGGAATATACTTTCCCTAAATCATGTGCAGCTATTTGCTTGGGTGATATTTCCATAGAGGTACATGTGCGTTCTTGAATATACCTTGGCTAATTCAGAACAATTAACTCAGAGCAGAGTTGTGATGTGGAAAATCTGAAAGATTGCACTGCAGGTGCCAGAGAGCAACATTCCCACCTCCTCTGACATTGTAGAAATTTACAGGAATGGATTCAGATCAAGAAAATCTTTGTTCTGGCTGACTCTCTCTAGATTTGGTAGAATAATGGAAAGTCTCTATGACCTACCTAAAATGGGAAGTCCCAGCCTGGAACTTCTTGTTTTCTGAGATCCTTATCACCATATTGCTGCTGGTACTTTGTAAATGTCATGTAATGGCAGACATGCAGAAGACAGGAAAAAAATGTATAAAGAAATTCCTTATGCAGTTATAAATATGATATTTTAAGGTATAGTGACTTTCTTTAAATGTCTGCAATAAGAAAAATTGCTATGGAACTTGTAAGTAACACAACCTTCATTAGTGAAGACAAAATTTCTTTAAAAATGTACTATCAGTGGAAATTTAGCTATGTGTTAGATTTTTCAATAATCATCACAACAGCTTTCACAAACTGTTGCATGTTGAAAGCATCTCTGATCCAAGACCTTAAGTGTGTTGCTTTAATAAGTCTTCATGTGTACATAACTTATAAAACAACAAATAACAGCTCTAATCTGATAAGAAAACTTGGGGAGCAATTCCTGTAATTATAACAGCTGGACAGGGAGAATTACTGCTGGCACGGAGAAGAACGGACTCTAAAGGGGCCATTTACAAAGATACATGTGAAGGTGAATGATTAACTTGAAAATATCCAGTGGCAGAAACTAATTATCATTTGGGGGTAGTGGCGAAGGTCACAATACAGAGACAGGGAATCAGAGAAATGACAGTGCAGGCATGCTGAGAGAGAAAAGAAATCAAGGGTGAGAAAGAAAGAAAGTGACTTTTCAAAAAGGTAGCTTGAGAAAATCTCTGTCTCTAAGCAAAGAAGAATGGCATCAGAGCCATGAGACAGAAAAGAAATCAAGGGTGAGAAAGAAAGAAAGTGACTTTTCAAAAAGGTAGCTTGAGAAAATCTCTGTCTCTAAGCAAAGAAGAATGGCATCAGAGCCATTAGTGAGGCGCAAGTAGCACGTTACAGGTGTTTGAAGAAGAGAAAAGATTTCTCCTTGTTTGGGGGTGTGATGGGTGTAGGGGCAATGGATCAGGGAGGCTTCAGAGTTTAGGTTGGCAGAAAGCTTTGAACTCCAGTGCAAAGTGTCCTGACTGTCCCTCATGCGGCAGAGGTCAGTGTATAATGATAAAACAGCACGGATAGTGGACGTATCCCATCAACGTGCCAGTAATCTGGTCAGCATGCCACCACGCGTGTCTTTTCGGCATTTCCCTATAGTGCTCTGTGCCGCTCCCTTACGATTCTGTGGACAGCAGCTTGATCTAATAGGAGTTGTGTCTAATTTATTTGCCAGTGTGCACAGTTCATTACTGGTGCTGTCATGATACCTAAGACAAAAGTAAAAGATTAAAAAAAGGATACTAAAAATAAACTATATGGTCCAAGAAGAATGATATAAATATACATAAGCCAAAGTAGTGCCTTATTTCTCCTGTAAATATTATGATTATTTAAAAAATTTATCAGCATCTGGAGAATCAATAATGAAGGATATAAAAGTAGAAACCTGTACAAAGACTAAGTATCTGACAAGCAACCTTATCAAGGGTCTTAGCAAGAATGAAAATGGAAATGGACTGAAATATTATTATCTGGGAGCCCCCTTCAAACTTGAAGGCAGTAGAGCTGAACCAAGGACATGTTCTTCCCTTTAATTTTTTTTCAGTATCTTTTACAAAGAAAACATTAACGTTTCATTCATCTTGGCAATCTGGATATCCAGAAATATCCTTGGTTGTTACACATACATTAAATAGGCTAAAACAATTATATACTTCTTCATTATGACAGAATTACAACTGCTAAATGGAAAATACACTGAAACCAACCTCACAGCTAAATACGGATGAAATGTTTTTCTCCTAATATATACATATCAGCACCCTGAGTGCTAGTATTTTCCTTGCGATGGTGTTATTTCTTTCATTCGAATATGAATAGGAATATGGTTAATTCTCCAACAGATGATCACTGTTAGGAGACGCAGAAATGTATCACAATTAAATAAAATATATTTTCAAAATCATCAATGTAATGACACACATTGTAATCATGTGTATCTTTCCAAGAAATTAAGTTTGTCTTTTCCAAATAAGGTGATAAAATGGCCCTCTTAAGAATATGACACAGGATACATATTACTGCAGATTGAAATGAAAGTTTTCCTAAAATCATGACCCAAATGAAGTTATATTCTGTGTTTAAAACTGTAAAACCCACAGAATGAATGAATTTAGTTTTCAAGGAAAGAAATTTAAAAATCAGTAACAAGTTCCCCTTAGAATCATGCATAAACTGTTTATTTTTATTACATACTTATTATACTGTATTGACATTTAATCTAGTTTTAGGACATAAAAAGATGCCATGGAAATGTTATTTTTTGGGATCTACTTTCATGGGATTGTTTCTAGGTCATTTCAGTGACAGTGTGAAAGCAATGTGACATTAAGAGAAGGATAGTAATAACAGTTGTAGGCATGAGATAAAGAAACCCTGAGGGCTACCAATGAAGTGAACTGAGCTGTAAATCCTTAAAAAAAAAAAAAAGAAGAGAAAAGGAAATATTTTTACCCCAAAGCTCCAGATTTTCCTTCCTACGAGCTTGTTGCTTTAATAATTGGAAAATGACCTCAGAAAGGTTATTTCATTTCTCTTTAAAACTCATTAGACTTTATGAAACTTAGAAAACCAGTATATTTGCAGATCTCTTACAAGAATTGACACTGTGTGAGCACTAATCTGAAGAACCATGTACTTAAGTGTAATCTTTTTTTTTTTCTTTGCTGTATGCGAGCCTCTCACTGTTGTGGCCTCTCCCGTTGCGGAGCACAGGCTCCGGACGCGCAGGCTCAGCGGCCGTGGCTCACGGGCCCAGCCGCTCCGCGGCACGTGAGATCTTCCCGGACCGGGGCTCGAACCCGCGCCCCCTGCATCGGCAGGCAGGCTCTCAACCACTGCAACACCAGGGAAGCCCCTAAGTGTAATCTTTATTTGAGGTGATGACAAGTATGTACATACACTGATGGATCAATATAAATGCCCTTTGCAGGTATCATAATTTTAGTCTTTTTAAAATTTTGAAGAGAGATCCTGGGACATAAGCAGAGAAGAGGAAGCACGCCCCCCTCTTTCCCTGCTAACCCAGTGCTTCCACACTGGGATCTCTCTGCGGCAGAAGAAATGTCAGAGAGAGAATGTTGCTGCTGGCACTGTGCCCACCAGGCCAACCACACAGCTGGGGAAGTTCCGACTTGTTCGTGCTGTGTCTGTGATAGGCATGGCGATGTTTGCTGACCTCACGTAATTAGTTGCCATAATTCTGCCAGAACATAATCACAATATCTGAAGATCAAAGAAAACAGGATTGAGTGTTCCATCTATTTCTTGGAGAGCGTTTCAAATGTCATCATTATGTTATAAAAAGTCATTCAGAATTCTCAGAGTCACCAAGAGGGCCCAAATGCTTCAATTAGTGCTGGTGGCATTGACAGCCCTCAGTTAGTCTTCTGAACTGGGTATTTTCTCCTCCTATTATACACGTCCACCTACCAATCCCACTCTGTTGTCCATCTAAGAAATGAGTTGTAGAAGAAGAATTAAAAGAAGAACTCTTTTTTTTTTTTTTTTTTTTTTTTTTAATTGCAGTACGCGGGACCCTCACCGTTGCGGCCTCTCCCGCTGCGGAGCACAGGCTCCGGACGCGCAGGCTCAGCGGCCACGGCTCACGGGCCCAGCCGCTCCGCGGCACGTGGGATCCTCCCGGACCGGGGCACGAACCCGTGTCCCCTGCGTCGGCAGGCGGACTCTCAACCACTGTGCCACCAGGGGAGCCCGAAGAACTCTTTGAAGAACTAAAAATAACTGGATTTGTGAATTATAAATTCTATACACTATCCATAAAGATTGATTTTATGTTCATAGGACTTCACAGTGAGTATTCAGAAAAATGGCTAGATGAGAACTAAGAGAAAACACCCACATTTACATATCAGAATACTAATTTCTATGTGTGTACCCTTTTCATCGTGTAGGAAAAGAGTATGTGTTAGTAGTTTGTGGTTATAGAACAGCTAGACACAAACACACACACACACACACTACACACACACACAGCGCCCCCAGTACAATAATTCTATTTTTCGCCTGTGGTAACATACTCAGGTATGATGCAGTCATCCCTAAAGATTATTGAGTTATCCTTGCAAAACTCACTTTGAAGTGGGATTAACCAGATTAGTTCATTAATACATAAAACTCTGGGGCTTTGCAGTCTCTACATTTCCAGGACTTGGGCCTTATGTTTCTACCTCTTTACCTTGCTGTTCTCACCGTTACAGCCTCAAATGTAAAAACCTCTCCAGTAACCGATAATGCATTTCTACCACTTTTTTTCCATAGGAAAAAATTATTTTAAAGGACAAAATGCTTCTAGGTAGAACACTGACATCAACAGAAAATACAATTAAGTATTGAGCAGAATGGTTAAGGTAATTGTAACATGCCATCATTGGATCAATTAGTACACAGTAATTTGCCAGATAGTCAGTGTCTCAGCAAAGCCTTGGGCAAAGTCTCTTGTTAAGCAAATGACTGGAATATTAAATAATTGAAATGAAGCGCTACAATGTACCACAATTCCATAGTTTTCCCTAGGCACATTAGGAACATAATGTCTAATGAAGTTATTATTCATTAAAAATTTAAATAACATGGCATTTTAGTCCTGGTAGTTAATGGTTTAACAAGTCTGAGGAATTTCTAACTGGTCCCAAAGACTGACCATCAGGAATAAAATAATAAAATCAGGACTGGTTTTCAGGGCTCAGAGAACCAAAGTCTGACACAATCACGTATTCCTGACATGGTTCCTTTTCCCTTTTTTTGGTTATTGTTATTGCATAAATGATGCATAAAAATTAATAAGAACTTTGCATTCAAATTCCTACAAGGTGTTATTTGATTTTTTTAGATAAACACAAGGGAACTACTGCCCAAGGCAATTCTTCTGTCTACCCATTTCAATGTACAAGCATTCTCACATAATGTAATTTTAAATTAAAGGCTCACTGCTATTTCTCCTGGGTGTACATTTGGCTTTGCTAAGTCTATAAAAACAGTCTTGTAAAGGACTCAAACTGCATTAGAAAAATAGTTAACCCATTTATGGTACCTGTGAAACAATTTCTTAATAATTTCCTCCTTTATATTATGATATTATGATATTTCACGTTAGAGTTTATTTCTCCATGGCCATTAAGAGAATGCCTGTTACCTCGTCCCCAGGTAAAAGTTGTCTAGAGAACTTTTGAACAGTTTGAAAGTTGATTTTTTCTGTTATTAATATTGCAAGAAACATAGAATTCTAACTGAAATTGGAATAAAACCAATGTAGGAGTTGGGTATGTGGTAAGTAGAGTTATCTAAATTGCAAGTTCTTAATACAAAATTTTTTTTCCATTGCTTCTACTGATAACATTAATTGATTGTTATAGGACAGAAAGCAAAATGTTAAATGGCGATATTTAAATAATGAATAATGCAGTAGGTGCCATTATTTCTTCTGAAGTTACATAATTTTTTTTTTACCATTTAACACAATAGCAAAAATAATATGAGTAATAAGTAGTGATTGCAGAGGAGGCGCCTGCAAATGAATGTGCGCCTTTGCATTGTGAGCATTTTACATGCCTCCTAATAAATACAGTTGTTTCCATACCACAATAAATATGCAGCTCTTAAGGGAAAATAATTTGCCATGACAAGGATCTGGATCTCTTATGCACTCAGCCTCAGGTTTAGAGAGTGGAAACAGTGTTATAAAGGGTTCAGAGTTGAGAGACAGATGAGTTAACTGGAGAAGTTATCACAAATGGGGAGTCAGTGAAGGTCAACCCTTTGTCATTATGCCCTTGCGAAAGGCATTCACAGCTAATTTCTTGCATGACATGGATGCAAGCTCCTCCTCTCATGATATAAACCAATATGCACCATATGTCAGGCTAGTACCTTTCGGTACTATTTGTACCAGCATAAGAGTAAAGTAGAATAATGTTTCCTGTTTGTCCAAATAACTATTTCTGCTAAATAGTGCCCTGGATCCAGGATTAATAACCAAATAAAATATCTCCATCTTGTCAGAGATGTAGCGATTCCAAAGCCTCGCAAAAATATCTCGTTCCCATTCAGTATCTTTCTCTGCTGGGACAGCAAATAACAACCAGTTATGATGCTGTTGCATGGGTTGGGATGTACCTATTAACAAGTGACTCATCTCTTCATTTCATGTAGTTGTCAGATCTTAAAACCAATATCTAACTCTAAATAAAACTCTCAAGAGATCTGCTATGTCCTTACTCAGAAGTACACTATGTACCTTTCCACGAACTTGCAATCCAAATTGAATACATTATCTTAAGACAAACAGCCAACATTCAGTGAAACCCTAAGTAGCCCAGAGCACAAAACACCTTTCCATAATATAGAGAAATAATTCAAAGTTAAAATGTATGGAGTTCACATATATAAAAACTATATGTGAACAATATAGTTTTCACTATAGGAACAATTTTTCCAATTTTAGTAAATAATGTGAAGAAAAACAGCCAATTTGGTTTTTCAGTAATGGTAACTATAGTAGTTTCGCTGGAAAAAAAATGAGTCATATTTTTATGAATTATTTTTTAAATAATATTTCTTATTAATTCCCAGTAACTAAGAAATGGAATGTAAGTTACTAAGAAATGGGCTGCGTTGACGAAACTAAGAGAAACACCCAATTTCTGTTCAGAGCCCACCATGAACTCATGGCTCATGGGTTCTCAGAGACCCTGGCAAGTAGCTTACATACAACCCCATTCCCAGAAATAGAAAGAATTCTCTAAAAGTAAAATATGGAATCAGAAACAAACCCCTTCAACTTCACCTGCGTGGATGGTGTATACAATTTCAATAAGGAGGCGTTCCACATACACAAACAATTTTGTAAAGAATCACAATTTTCCCCCAATTTTAGAAGTATTAATTACTGCTTTAATGTTAGAGCTGATTTGTCATTCATTATATGGTATATCGGCCTTCTTAGCATTTATGTATTTAGGGTTTTTTTGCAAAAGTGTTTTCATGGTGTGGAGAATGAAAACAAAGAGATAGTTCATTCTCAAATATTATCTATTGATTTAGGACTCAATTTTTCAGGTAGTGTTTGAAATTCCTTACACATTCCTTTCACCATCTACCATCCACCCTCTACAAATACAGGTTTTTAAAAAATTGAAACATTTAGATCTAACCTAAATTTTGTTACTATCTACAGTATTTTATAGTTTTCACCCTAAAGTAGGATAAAATTGCAAAATGCAATGATATTTTTTCTTTGACACTACAAGTATATCATTTATGAACATACAGAAACAATGAAGTCCTTTCTCTAATTATCATTATTCATGCTCTTGCTTTAAATTGTTCAAGTGGTAGCGACAATGTACTAGAAATCAGGGTTTACTTTTTTGCCTTGAGATTATTTTTTAAGGTGAAGGCAGCATTACCACTCACCCATTAATGTAAATATGACCGTGTTACAGAGGCAGACATTGTATATCCGAGTTCTGCCTCGGTGGGTTTATCATGCCCTTTCAGGAAAGGAAATGTGTAAATAAGTGCTTTTCTGCAATGCTAACTCGAGAAACTAACAGACGCCCATCTTCTTTGCTGATGCTTAATGTTTTTTTGTGGGGAAAAAAGATAAGTGGCATGCATAATAAATAGCATGAACAAGGAGGGCACCCTAGGAATAGATTCATAAAATTTGCTGGTGAAACTGATACCACCGTAGCAAGAAGCAATCAAGAACCACAGACTGAAGACATCCTACGTATCCATCACTATCAAAGGAGTGACAGGAAATGTACAAACATAACCATGGAATCACAGGTTCGGAGAAAAGAGGAGAAAAGGCTCTTAGAATTCACCTCGTCAAGATGCCCTCTGAATGATTTCCTCATATCTATTGGACTTCAGAGGGTTTTGGTTGTTGGTTGGTTTGTTTGTTTGTAAATCGGGAATTTTTCACGTACCTTTGAAGCTCCAGCACATACAGCACAATAGCTGTCAGTGGAAGGCATACAATAATACTGGTTGATTTGAATGAGCAAATAAATGAATTTATGATTATACACATCTCTACAGAGTGCTTGATTCTTCAGCCTATATTTAAGTGTTGAACAATTATACTGAGCAGAGATGATCTTCTATATATTTCTTGCACTCTTGTTATCAGACATATGTGTTTAAGTTTTGTGAGGTGTGGGGGCTTTGCTAAAGTTAAGAAATTTAGGGCTTCCCTGGTGGCGCAGTGGTTGCGCGTCCGCCTGCCGATGCAGGGGACGCGGGTTCGTGCCCCGGTCCGGGAGGATCCCACATGCCGCGGAGCGGCTGGGCCCGTGAGCCATGGCCGCTGGGCCTGCGCGTCCGGAGCCTGTGCTCCGCAACGGGAGAGGCCACAACAGAGGAAGGCCCGCATACCACAAAACAAAACAAAACAAAAACAAAAAAAAAGAAATTTATATAACGGTGGGCCCACATGGGATCACCCCACTCTCTTCACAGGACCCGGAAAAGAAGCTCCAAGCATCAGGAAACTGCTGATCGTCTAGGACAGGAGGAGGCCTCCTTTGTTCCAGAAATGGGACTTGTGTGGGAAGGTCCTGCTTAGAGGAAAACAAACTTGTCTCCGAGGAAACAGAGGCTTAGGAAAAATACACAATTTATTAAGTACAGATATATTTATTTTATAAGTAATTTTTTAAAAAAATTCCTAAAAAGAGTTCACTTCTGAAGCAACCCAGCTTCGATGTCATTGAAAACCTGCTCTGACAGGATGTCCTGGTTCTGAACCAGCCCTTCAGGTCAGCAGAGCGCGCTGGCCCCAGGCTGATCATCTCAGGGAGAACCCCTGAGCTTTTTACATGGTAAAGACGAGTCTTCTTTCAAGTTTGCAAACCAGCTGTTACTAGTTGCAAATTCAATGCCGTTGTTTCTATTTCTCTTACTTCATTTTCTCAAGTCTCAGCAAAATTCCTGTCTTTCCCTGTATTATCTTGATGCTCAAGGACACATTTCTGGTCCTATTCTTTCCAGATTGAGCAGTGACCACAGCGGGACTTTTCTCTGTGCAGTTCCTCAAAGGCCAGCTCATTTGATCAGTGGGAAGGGTGAACACTACTTATGGTCACGTCATTATGCTTACTTCAAAGGGGCCTGAACTGGACCATGAATTTGCAAATAACAACAATAACAATAATCATAAAGCAATGGTAAATATAAAATCATGTCATCTCAGAGTCACAGCTCCTGAGACAGTGATGCAGACCCTTGTTTATCAGGGGGTACTCCTTCAGGCACATGTGTCAGAAATGCCTGGGACACATATTCAAAATTCTGATTTTGAGGCATATCGAACTCACTGAATGGGAACCTTTTAGGTTAATGTCCTGGGATCTGGATATTTACAATGCTATCTGAGTAAGTCTTCTGTATAATGAGGATTGCGAATCACTATAAGAATATCCAAAGGCCTGATACTGTGTTCCCATATTATTAGCATCATTTTTATAAAGGCACAAGTTATGAATTTACTCAGCCAGTCCTCTGCTCTACTACCCGGTGTCCAAAATTGCCTCTATCGATTCTGTATATTTAGAAATCAAGCAAAATATATTAGAAAGCTTTTTCAAGAAGTCATGATACTTAATAATGGTCTTTCTAATATCTAACTTCATCCATGCAGATGCTGTTGACCCCATTTCTTCATCTTTGTCTGACATTCAGCAGGAAAAGGAAAACAATCGCCATCCGTCACAGAACAGTTCTTTCTCCATCTGCAAACCATTCTTAAGACAGCCCTTTGATGTGATTCTTCCAGGATACATGAATCAACTCCCAGCAGTGGGATTATAACCCACCTGGAAATGCTGGTTCCAAAACTGAATGCAGCATCTTCCTCCACCCAGGCTCCCTCCTCCTTCTGGGTTTTGTTTTCTTCAAGGGAAGCATAACAGCTCACCAGGTTCTGAGTTAATCATACCAGAGTGAGCCGTGATTCTGTCACCTCCCCTACCCAGACAACTGCAGAGTTCTTCCCATAACTCCCCAAGAAACACTTCAAATATCTCTCATCCTTTCCAGTCCCTGTATTCCCGGGCTGCCAACACCAGTGTCTCTAGGCCCAGAAACAAAGGTAACATGTGTGTAGAAACAAAGTTACTGTGTATATAGTGTCTTCCCTTGGAAATGAACTTATTTACAAAACAGAAGTAGAGTCACAGATGTAGAAAACAAACTTATGGTTACCGGGGATAAAGTGGGAGGAGGGATACATTGGGAGATTGGGATTGACATATACACACTATTATATATAAAATAGATTAACTAATAAGGACCTACTGTATAGCACAGGGAACTCTACTCAGTACTCTATAATGGCCTAGATGGGAAAAAAATCTAAAAGAAAGAGTGGATATATGTTTATGTATAACTGATTCACTTTGCCATACACCTGAAACTAATACGACATTGTATATCAACTATACTCCAATAAAAATTAAAAAAAAAAAAAGGAGTAGTTGTCATTGTGGCCAAACTGTAGACTGTAGAGTACTTGCCCAACCTAAAAGCATTCAGATCACAGTGTGTGTGTGTGTGTGTGTGTGTGTGTGCGCACACACACACACACACACACACACACACAGTCTGTCCAAACAAAACACGTTTGCAATTTCTATTTAATTTGCTCTTTTTTCTTTCTTTTTCTTTTATTCCCCCATTCCCCTACCTTCTTGCTCCTGGCAACTACAGTTCAAGTCTCTGCTTCTATGTATTTGACTTGTTTAGGTTCCATGAGTAAGATCATGCAGCGTTTTTCTTTACGTGTCTGGCTTATCTTACTTAGTACAATGCCCTCCAGGTTCATCCATGTTGTTGAAAATGGCAGGTTTCTTTCTTTCTTTAGGGTGATAATATTCCACTGAATACACTCAGCGTCCCTCACCTGGGCTACTGCAATGGCTTTCACACCGCCACTCACCTCTTTCCACTAGTTCTTACAGCTATAATCCTTTGGAAGTTAAATACGGCTACAATACTAACCAGGCATAGCTACCATTCTGGAAGGGGAAATAGGTGAAAGTGGTTATGGCGATAGAGAAGAAAAAATATTTTAGGTGTGATTGGAAACTCCAGACTGTGCTTCTAGAAGGAGGATTTTGTTTTCTCCACCCCATAGTGGGAGGCTGGAGCCAGGAGTCAGGTGGATTCCGGGAATGTGATGGAGGGAGTGAAGGTATGACCTGCCCTCTCTCCCCTCCTTGTGATGTATCTTCCCCATTTTCTTCCCTTGGTCGTTTCCTTTTCCCACCCTCCCTTCATTCTCTTTCTTTTCTCCCCCTTTTCCCCAGTGCTGCCTAATGCATCTTCCTACTGCTGATTTATTATCTCCTTTTCTTTTCACTTCTCTTTTTTCTCTCTTCTTCCTATTAGGTATCTTCTCCATCTCCACCTTATTTCCTTCCTCCAAATTCCATAAAATGGCGCTGGAACTTGGATAGCCTGAGCGTCTATTTATTTATTTTTATTGCCTGCTATCAACCTAACAGTAGAAGAAGAGGATGTTTCCTATTTTCCTTTTGTCCAAAGACGACTTAAAATTAGTTATATGTAGTCTACCATTTGCTTTTGTTTCTAAATTGTTTTATCCTTCTGGTAAGTGACCTTAAGTAGAATGACGGCATTCTTGCCTTTGTCATAAATCAATCATATCCTGTCCATCAGTATTCAGGGTCATAGGAACTACATGAATGCTGGAGAGAAATTAACTGAAGCACTATACTTGCTTTCTTATTACTAGAAATTATCTGAGCCAAAATACCAAGAAAGGATAATAACCATTTTGAGCCTGGATGATATATCCAACTGAGTCATAATGTGGAAGAGACCATAGGAAAACTTGATAAAAAAAGAAATATCTATGCAGCATGGTAAGTAAACCTTTAGAATAGGTGTAAATTTTAAAACTATTATTTAACATTTCATACAAAGAAATAGAAACACTCTGATCAGAACTGTAATCATGTACATAAATGTGTGTGTAATTCAGGCACAATGTGTAATTCCACTGAAACACACACAAACTAGATACACACAAATGATACATATATATACACATACACACACACAACACACATATATACATTCGCAAAAGGTGTTAGATATTGTTTGTGCAGAAAAACATGCATATAGAGTCATAGATTCTTAGAATAACAAAGACATTACCAATCATCTCAAATTTAATATACTTTTTAAGATAAAGAAATTGACCCATTCAGAGAGATGAAGAATGAAAGATGAAAAATGGAAGGGGCACCTCCGTGTAGCCAAATGAATGGAAACCTGCTCAGTTATAGTTTTGCCTCCCGGCTCCCAGGGGTCCCATCAGAGAACAAAAGGCTGGTCCCCAAGATGAGCAGTCATCAGATGCCACTGAGGCCCCGGGCTCACCTGCAATGGATAGTGATGGCCAGTGACAGTCACTGTAGCTCAGATTACATGATTAATCTCATGTACTGCCTGGTACCTAAAGAAAATCAGAACACTGGGAGGCATGGCTAGGGTACCCCACCAGCACTGAGAAAAATAGTGACCAGTTTCCTGAGGATGGATGTCCAGAGATGCTATTCAGAGACAAGATGGCTATCAGGGATGAGCAAAGAACTCACACATCACTCCCTGGGCACAGAAATACAAGCGCACTGTAAATAGTTTGTAGTTGGTCAACATGCATTTTTCCTAAATATCATTTTAAACTAATTCTTTAAAAAAGTATTTCCTTGTCAGTTTCTGTTCTGTGACCATGCAGCCTGCATTCTATCTTCAAGCAAACTGTTTGTATCTAACATCAAATCTCTTGAGACGCATCTTCAAGAAACATATTACAATCATTATGACCACAAAAGAAATGACTCTTGTCATGTCGAAGAAGAGATTCCACAGGGAACAAGTGCCTTCAGCATCGGAAATGTGATTATTTACATCTCAGTCAAGATACCTTCTTTCATCCCCCTGAGGTGGAATTATCTGACAAATTAAACATCTTTATTTGGATGGCAAGGGATTATGAGAGTTACTTCCTGAAATACAAATAGAGGAATATTCACTCCAGGTCAGATCCCTAGTGTGACTTTCATTTAATGGAACTCACTTTGAATGATCTGAGTATTTTATTGCCTACATTCTAAATTTATAGATCCTCAATAAAAGCGGTCTCATATCAGACACTAGTCTAATTTGATCTTTTTAAAGTGGGCATAAGCTTAGAACAGATTCCTTCGTTTCTCGGACTTCAATCTTCATTAACTTTTTTCTTTAAATCTTAACTTGAGTGGAGTTTTCCTTTTCAAAATGTTATTCAACTTAGTTCAAAACTTCTTAGTTGGGTTAACCACGTCGGCTTTAAAAATTTAAGCTCAAACGTTACATGTGATACATTTTAAGAATATTAAGCACCCAGTATATAATATCAACCTTTCCTCCGATAAATATCATTTTCTACAATTTTTAAGATTTGAGAATCTCCAAAGGAAACAGATTACATTTCAAATGATACTTCTTAATAATTGAAATTAAGTTTCTTCCCTAGGTAACAATTCTCTAAAGATGTTTATTACATCATCTTGTGTTTATAACTTCTTCTTAGAATGGGTGCCAGACCATATTATGAAAACTGTTTGGCGCATGAAAGCAGTACAGTGAAACAGTTAAAAATGTAAGCTAATGAGTCAGACTAATAAGGCTCAAATCCTGTCTTCTCTGTCTACTCCCTGGGTGACTGCACAGATTCTTAAGCTCTCTGTTCATCAATATTATCATTTTAACAATATTTGCTTACTTGGTTGGGAGAATTAAATGAGCTAAGACTGTAACGCACTTAGAACAGTGCTAGGCAGAGTGCACTAGATACATATTAACCATTATTACTATTACACATTATAGTAATTGTTATATTGTGTTGTTCTAGATTATTATTTTAGTAGGCTCTCAGAAACTAATTATGGAATAAAGGACTGAATGAGGGAAAACATTTTTTTCCTGAAATATTTGAAGTTCAAATTTCATTACCTTGAAATAAACAGAGCACTTTAACCATAGATTATTAGTAAAAACTGGAAATCGCGTTCCATTTTTATCTAAATCCTTTTCCTACAAGATGCTGAGGATTCTAAGGGCCTGGCCTGGGCAGGGGACGTTTTAGGGTAAGGCTGGGTGAATAGAGCGCTCCTTACCAGGTCCTGGGTTCAGAGCAAAGAGTCAAAAATGAGAAGAGGAGAAAACCAAGATCTGCAAATCAGAGAATCAAGACACCAAAGGCAGGCACAGAAGCCAAGTACCTGAGGAATCTGGAAGGTGAGAGTAGAAAACAGTGGGTCAGATAAAAAGCTTGACGGTGTTACTGGGACTAATCCTAGGGCAGATGCTGCCCACAGATCTGATTTTGGGGTGGAAAGGCCATACTTCAGGTGCCGAGGACTGGACTGGGCAGTTAGCTCCGTCCTCACTCTATTCTTGCTGCACCACTTAGACTGCACTGAACAGAACCAGTGCTTGGATTTTAAGCTAAGACACATACTCACGAAGACCTTCTCTACCCTTTAGAAAAACGGCATACACCTGAAACCTCATCACAAGAAAACAGAAGGCATCTCAGAAGCAAAAAGGTCAAACAAACATTTACATTTCCCCTACATCAATGCGTATACCTGAACAGGACAACATGATAAAAATCATCAGCAGAAGCAGATCTAGAAGCTATGGCAGAAACTGTATCTAATAATTTTTAGGCATCTCAGAGATTACTTGCGGGTAAAAGAAACAAAACTAACAGAACAAATGTCAAATCAATGAAACTGACTTTTATCTGAAATAAGGTACCTCTAGAAAATGATCTTTATCTGAATCGAATTTTTCCTAAAGGGGAGATAGGGAGTTCTAGCTTCCTCTTGCTCCCAATATGTTGAATATTCATCTTGTGAAACAGAATGCAATTTGCATAATGCAGGGCCCAGGTCTGTGTGCAGGAACACCCTTCAGGGAAGGCGGAGGAGGATCCCAATGACAAGAGCATTTCCCAGCTCACTACGAAGGGACTCTGCAGCTCACATTGCATCTTCTTTGACAGGATTTCCCGGATTTGCTGAAGAAAATATATCACATTGCATGGGAGGCCCCAGAGAATGCTTCTTCTCTGCTTAAGTTTTAGGTGTGTGTGTGTGTATGTAAAATGTATGTATGTTTACATGTGGTTTTTTTGATGATGATATTTAACAACAACAGAGTTTTAAAGAATTTATACTAAGAGGACATGCAAACCCAAATAAGAGAATTTTCTTTGAGGCTCCAGGATTTTATCCACTTTTGCTCAAGGGATAGTGGAAAGAAGTATTTTCATCTAAGTCTCTATTGCTTGGCCTTGTGACAGATATGAATTCTAACTGCATTATAATAAATGGATATAGTATATCTGGATATGAGTTATTGGTAAACAGTAAATATTCCAGAAGAGGCTAGAAGGTACCCAGCTACTAGTACACATTACCACAAAACCGAGACTTGCTTAAATTTAAATGCAATATCCATTTTGATATTAGAATTATTTTCCCAATAAAGCATTTACTCAATCTGAATTCTCATTTTTAAAAGAACTACTCTCTCCTAAATTTACTTTTTTAGAATTCACGTTTATTGTTTCTTTCTATAAAACAATCTTTTACAAGAAACTCCCTAAGACAAGCACAGTTCTAAACAGTAGAAAAAGATTATATTAATATCAATGCTTTCAAAACTGCTCAATTTTCTATGAACTGGGACATATAAAAATAGGCAGATGCACAATTTTAAGAGGTGATATAACTCTTCCACTTGATACACTGATATTATCAACCTTTGATGACTAATGAATTCATAGCTCCTACAGCATTGCAGTAAAGGTCAAATACTAAAGCAAAAATGAGAGTCATGGGACAGAACAGAACTTTCTCATTCTTGTGGTTGATGCTTTCGCTACTTTGCAGACATTGAATGAATGGCCAACATCTTGGGCATGCTACTTACTGATGGGTAGAGGTAACCTTCTCCATTCATGGCTATGTACAACCCTGTTTTCACTCCCTGGATGGCCACGACGCGCAGTCCCACTGGTATGAGGTTGAACAGTGCTGTTAAGAGAAAGACAGTCTGTCACCAAAGGGCAGGAAGAAGCAAAGCATCCCCAACACTCTTCTCTGTTTCTTATGTTCTATTTGAGAAACATTATGTTTGTTACAACCTTCTGAGAAGTTCCAGTTCATTAACTTTTTTATTTATTTATTTTTTTTTTTGCTGTATGCGGGCCTCTCACTGTTGCGACCTCTCCCGTTGCGGAGCACAGGCTCCGGACGCGCAGGCCCAGCGGCCATGGCTCACGGGCCCAGCCGCTCCGCGGCATGTGGGATCCTCCCAGACCGGGGCGCGAACCCGGTTCCCCTGCATCGGCAGGCGGACGCGCAACCGCTGCGCCACCAGGGAAGCCCCCAGTTCATTAACTTTTATTTCTCTATTTAAGAAGTTTCTGTTACAAGTAAAATTTGCACTTGAGCTCCAATTTATAGATCTTAGCAGTCTCCCTATACCATTCTGAAGAACTGATGGCATAATAAACAGAATCAAGCCTGTAACTGTGATTCTAGCATCAAGCCTGTAATCGTGATTAGAGTATCACCGTCTCTGACACCATTTGACACCAAGAGAAATAAGCTACGAAGATTCTGAAAGAGCAGAATTTTAAGAGCCCAAGTTGAGTGTTTATTCTGGTCTTTTAAGTAGGTTTGCTTCATCACTGCAATGTAGGACAGGCAAGAAGTTTAAAAGGTAATTCCAAAACTAAATTACTCTTGCAGAACCAACGTGATATATGCCAGCAGAGCCCAGAAATGATGAGCACCTGCCAATGTGCTAAATTTAGAAAGAACTAATCAGACTGAATGGCATGCACATTTCATAGATAATTTTCTTTATTAATATTTCATAAAACTATGAGTGAAAACGAGAACAAAGAGGGAAAAGTATTCAATTTTACCCACTTCAGAGATAAAAACTCACGTTTCCATGTTCTGTTTCTTCTCTTATTGACAAAAATGTATTTTTACATATATTTCACACTGTGCAGACAGCAATGTTATCACTGATTTTTTTTAAAAAGTCTTAACATCCTTAATAATGCATTTCCATGCCATGGTTACATGTGACTGTGTAGTGGGTATTCTAGCACCATTCTTGGTGGTAACTGCTGGATGATTTTGGAGATTTTATCAGAGACACATTTAAAAGATAACTGTTAATTATGGGAGGTTATCTGCTCCCATTCAAGTTCTTAATTCAAGTCTAATTCTAAGTAATAGAACCAGGCCAGAAGAGGCAATGAAAACACTAAAATGTCGAAGTAAATGTACAAGTAAAATATCTTAGGTTAAGGCTCTCACGTTTATTCTACAAAAGATACATAATTTGAAAAATGTGGGCAATTTTGACTTAAGTCGATAGGTTTACTCAGTACATAATTTTAAATGGACTTTCTAAATTGTGTTCTATTTAATTCCAAGGCACATGTTTTCTCTGAATAGGGTAGGGGAAAATTATACCCTCTCTTCCAATTATTACATATTACTGATCTTGAGATCTCAAGATGTCTGTGCTACTCAGGTGATGACAGGAAAATGGCAGGCCATGGCCCTAGAAGATTATCCTGCAAGAACACTCAGGGGCATATATGATTAGGTGGATATTAGCTTTCACGATGCAAACTAACACTGGACTGTCTTCTGTTGGATTCTAGGGGCTTATGATATCCTTACGGAGGAATAAGGCTTATGTTTGCTTATTTCTATTCTTTAATATTAAACGCGAGTGTGGATTTATTGAGTATTCTTGTCATGGTAACTCTCAGTATTCCTTCTTCATGGGAGAAAGCCATCGGCCATTTTCACTGTCTTCTATAATACCTGAACTGTCCCATCTCCCTTATATTTTGAAAGGATGGGAATCATAGGGTAATTCCTGACTTTTGTGCAAAAGTTTTTTTTGAAAACCATAATTGTACATCTGTCCATGCAAACTATTCTATCCTAACCTATTCAAACTTAATTATTCTAACCTTCATACATCCCTAATGGTATGTGTAGGTGCCATATAATTGATAGAGGCCAGATGGAATAATTCTAGAAGGTAAGTGCATTATGAACTCACTAAAGTAATACAGTATGGGAAAGAGTAAAATTATAGAAGATAGTCTAAAATGACTCTACTAAAAAAAAACTGTCCCCCTGCCCAGGATTTTGGCTGTGACCTGAATAATAATTATAATAATAGTTATTACAATTTACAGGATGAAAACAGAAAGTGAATCCATAGAACCACCGTAATGTGGAAGCCTATTCAGAGCCGACCATGACTGAACCATGGCGCTAACCAAAACCACAGATACCCACATTAAATGCAACATCATTACGTTTTCTCACTCTTTTTGTATATAACATCATTATAAAGCAATATCACAAGACCTAGGGGAGTAAGAATGATGAAGATGTCCATGCTGCTTTGTTCATTCTGTGGAACACTCCAGTCTCCATATAATAGTGAATTTCATTCGATCCTGGCTGCACTTTAAAACTAGCCATATTCATAAAATAGGATGGCCATGCCCAACTCCAGACCAATGGAATTAAATCAGTCTCTGGGAGTGGGTTTAGGGCATCACGAATTTTTTTAAAAAAACGCTCCTCAAATGACCCTGACCTACAGCCAAGGTGAGAACCAGCTTCCTAAGGTCTGTTGGGGAGTGGGCACTGTGCGTGACCGGCCATTTTTAAACAGGAAGTTATCAGGTTGGGAACTTCTAAGGTGAGAGGGATTGGTTTGTGTGAGGCTTTGATCTTGCGGTAGTTATTGCATATGGATATTTCTATAGTCCTCTTCTGCTTGCAGTATCTGGTAATGGGGACAAAGAAGTTTAAGAGCACAGGAAAACCCCCGGGGCATCCCCAGAAGCAAACTGGGGAAGAAAACCATTCCCTAATCAAATACCATAGTCATGGTAATGCTGACCTTTAGTAGATAGACGGGGAAACTCTAAGAATTTTAAAGAGACACACCCCGGAAAATGAGTGTGGTGATGAAGTAAGCCAGACACTCACTACCTTTTGTGAAAGATCTTTCCAGGGCGCCTGCAACCCTAGGTAAGCAGGTGAGTTGCTCCAGTACCTCTCTATTAGGACCAATTATCCATCATCAACCATTTTCTTGCCCAGATAGTTCTAGATCTCAGGCTGTTAAGCCTAGGAGGACAGTAGTATCAGGTTCGCCTGCAGGCCTTTCTCCTTTCCAACACATTTAAATTTTTTGACAAAGGAAGCTGAGCAGGTTGGTTCTGACTTTACCTAGTTTTAAGTAATCTCATATTTAGTAGTGGGCTATTTATTGAGCTCAAATCATGAAAATTTGAAGATTCAAGCCTCAGTTTTGTCATTTGATGACTTTTGGGATGGCATCAGGGTGACGTGTAGGTTATTTCTCTTTATTTTTCCTATCTATAGATGACTAATCCTTGTTCTGTATTCAGAGAAATATAAAAAAATGGAATGTGTTTGTGAACTATTCCATCATAGCCTTCCTCAAGCAAAAAGGGCAGTGCTCTAATGAGGACCTGTCTGTCTGCCAGCATCTCTGACGCTCACCCCCATTTCTAAAGAACACTTTTCAGGCCTAACCATTTCCCTAGGAGCAAAAGACTACTGTGATAAACCAGAGAAAAGAAAATATCTTAAAATTCATCCTAAAAACCTGTGTTTTTCAATTAAGATGGTGATAGTACACAAAAGTAGAGTTAATTAGTAATTCCCGTCCGTTGCTTT
The DNA here is from genome assembly GCF_002837175.3 of Physeter macrocephalus. Taxonomy (NCBI): domain Eukaryota; kingdom Metazoa; phylum Chordata; class Mammalia; order Artiodactyla; family Physeteridae; genus Physeter; species Physeter macrocephalus. Next base: position 72,318,777 of record NC_041226.1, read on the forward strand.
TATAAAGCTGCTACAATCTGCCAAGTCTTATTAAATTCTACAATCATACAATTTTTATAACCTTTTGAGTAGGAAACATTTATCTCAGACTGTTTTATTCTGTTCTGCTTTGTCTTTGCAAATGTTGAAATGGTAAAGAAACTAACCTAACTGGCTTAAAGGGCACATAAAATGCAATGGTAACTTGTAAGAAAAGAAACCATGGGCCAGATCTTCGCATAGGAATCGAAATCCCTCTAGTGAGGTCACTCTGATTTGGTTCCGATTTGCCTGTCCACAGGGGCTCCTGTTCCTGCTTGGTTCCCAGAACTGTTCCTCACCAGTATCTAAGGGGATTAGAAAGGATTTCACGAGCCACCCAGAGATTCTTGTTCCTCGGGTGCAGTTACACAATAGGAGGAAAGAAGCCTCATACATTCACGAACAGAAGGTCTAGTATCTTTTATTATCTCAGCTTTCCAGTCTAGTGTTTAATATTATGCAGATAACCAGATATAATCACGTGTGTGTATAACGTCTACATCTGTACTTTCACAATTTAGGAAATATTGTGCTGCTTACTCAATTGTGAAGCAATATGCTTTTAAAAGACAGTGTCTACCTGACACTTCTAAACTCGATATTGAGTCCATAATGAAAAATAACCAATTTGCTTGGTATTACAAAAACAAAAGGAGAAGGTAAGGAAAAAACTCAAAAACCATTTGTTTGAAGGAAATTATTTTTCCAGGAAGTAAGCAGCATTTTCATACGGCTATAGTATATATATATATATAGTATATTTCCTACTATATATATATATAGTATATATATAGTATATTTCCTACTATATATATATAGTATATTTCCTTTCTTGAAAACTTTTGTCAAAATGGATGGCATCAACCTCTAGTTTAATGAATCAGAGTGTCATAGCTCTTATCATAACCATAGTTATCGAAAACTTGTTCTCGTGCTCTACTGGACTCTGGCCGAAGAAAATCAGAGGACACTGAAGACATCAGAACTTAGGAATCTCTAAAGTCCATGACCCCCATGACTGTAAGATGTAAGAAAAAGAGAATGCGTTTTGTCAAAGAATGGGTAAGGAGTTAAAAGTGGGGAGAGGAAAGTGAGCAGATATATATGTATTAACATGAATCAGAAGAAACTGACATCTTTCGTAGGTCAAAGATGGTCAAGTGCTGATGATTTTAAAAGTGCAACCTAATATCAAAATCCCCAAAAGTACACAATGTTTGATATCAGGCTTATGAATAAAAATGTCTTCTCTTTCTTCCCTGTATCTGAATTGCTTTACCTTCTATTTTTCTAAATCAAAAGAGGAAATAAAGCAAACAAAAATCAATGAACAAATATGATAGGGAAAAATTTAAAGTACAAAAGGATGACATAATATAAACAAAGAGAGGAAAAGATTAAACATTGAATAGGAGGAGAATGTAGATAAACAAAGAAAATATTTAAAATTGAAAGAAAAATAAAAAATGAGGCGATGTCCAAAGTCTAAAATAGAAACACAATGGCTGGGAAAATATTGATATTTCATTTAGCAACACCAAATGCAAAAACAGTCTATATCATTAGCTGCTCTCAGAATCAGTGCTTCTCAACAGTTGATTACTAGACTTTAAAACAGGAAGAATCTATAATTTGGTTATATGTATTCAAAGCATCCTTCTTTCCAGAGAATGATGTTCTGTATATGAAGGATAAATGATAAATCAATGAAAAGATTCATATCTGCTAGTAATATGTGATTAAATATTTTTAATAAAATCAATTTCTGCTTTTTACTAATTCTCCTGAGCAATAAAAAGTGTGTCTATTTTAGAACTGATGTGCTAAACTAAAGGGAATCAGAGGCCAATATGAACAGAAAATGGGAAAGGAAAACACAATTGAACAAGAGGGGCAGGCACCAGAATAAAAATACAAAGAAAAGTTATATATAAAGAAATAGTAAACTGAAGACAGACATTAAAACAAGGGAAAGTGGGTGGCTTTTTAATTAAAAATAAATAAATAAAAGCACAGACCCAATTGTTTATCAAATAAACAATTTGTACAATGCATTTAAAAGCACACAGCCTTCATGTTCTCTCCATAAAGAAAGATATTATCTTTTCTTGTTGAACACAAAGAATTTTAAAAATAATATTTTTATTATTTGAAACATAACATTTCTATTATTTGAAACAACTAATCCTTGTAACTCTTGAATTTCCAGTTATCATTAAGAAGGTACAGGCCTAATAAAGATAAAACTTCCAAAGTAAACATGTAATCAACTTTCACCTGAATGTGTTAGTGTAGTTACTTGACTTTGATGATAATGATATTAAAGTAACAATAATACTAGATGTGACAATTGTTTGGAAAAAAAAACTGAAAAGATTAACTAGTACATCTCTTAAAATGACAGGTTTCTTTTGTGGCTCTATGAATATTTCCATCCATGTGGTCCAAGTAAAATTGTCAATGGCATTCTATTGTGTAACATTTGTAAAAATGAATGAACATAGCCCAATAGTTGCAAGTGTATTTTTAAAAGTCATTTAAGTAGCAGCGTATCTTCTACCAATTGTGTTCACTGGTGGCCTGAGGTTGTCACTTACTAGAATTAGTGCTGTCATCCTTGGTTCCATCGAGAGCTCCATCGGGGTGCATTTGCAAGTAGTAGCCTTGCCTGCAATATAACCTGGTCACTATACCCTTGAGCTGGGGATCTGAAAGGCAAACATAGTGGTCATAAGCCTCACAATGTGTCACAATTGAATTTCTTTTTTCATTTCTGTTTCTTTTCTTTCTTTTTCAGAAGTAAGAGGGTATTTTATGGACATAGCACCTTTTATTTTATGTTTCCCAGATGCCTCTGTATTTCTCAAACCTGGAAGATGCTAATCACAGAAGGTGAAGAAACTGTAGTCGTCAGCTGAAGCTAATAGGTCATTTTATGAAACTGATATGTGTGTATTTAAATGGTTGGTTAGTTAAAAGATTAAACTACTTAATTTGTTAGTTTAGTTATTAGTTAAGTCCTAAACTAACTAGCTTAATAGTTTAAACTAATACGATTCAGGATGGCAGGACAAGAGTTTTGCAAACTTCTGGCTTTAAGAAACCTTGTTAAAGGCTTCTTAATGGATTTTTCTTTTTATTTAATTTGACAAGGAATTCCAAAATGTGAAAGAGCTGTATTTAAAAAAAAGTCACACTAACATTTGGTACACATTCTTAGAAAAAGCCCTGATATGGAGGATGTTTCCTTGATGTCTAAATGGTCACCCTAACGTGCACAGAAACATCTGTGTACTTATGTGTGATCCATAGGAAAATGTGTAAATCAACTTCTGAACTCAGGGCAAGACACTATAACAAACCTAAGCTCTCTGGCCATAATCTAGACCAATTAGATGAATTAAAAAGATAATCCTATATAACTTATATAACTAAAAAGGACAGTAAAATTATACAATATGGCTTTTGATTCTTGGCCCAAATGGCTTGAGGTTGAGGGCAGTGGAAGTTTGTTAAAACCAAAAGGGAAGTTAGATGGTAACAGACTTCTCATTAGATGATTCATCTAAAAGATAGCCAGTCTAGTGATCCGATGCTTCACAAAGAGCCAATTGTACCTTTGAAAATAAACATTTGCATGTGGCTTTTCAAAGGCCATCATCATCTCATGACTAGATTTGATGGGGGACATCTGAATCCCCGCCATGGCAACTGGCATCTCTCCACAACCCCTGAATAGGACATGCAAATGCGATCATGCTGTCAAAACAGGAGGATATTACAGAATGATGAAACAAAGCATCTTGTAATCAATCATAAAATGATGGACTTGCAAACAGCTGAAAACACACCAAAAAACCCACATGCAAAAACAAACATAAAAAGCTATTCAAAACAGAATATCCTCAGCCTTAGGTTTAGTTCTCAAGAAATTAGAAAGTGAGAGCATCTGTTTCTATGTATATCTGAATTTGAAAAATGACCCCATGGGTACACAGATTCTCTTCAAAGATACTATGATATTGAAGAAAACCTGGAAAATAAGACATGAAAATCACAGCATTCATGTGATCAAGCCTGTTAGAATACAGGTGTTTTTGGAAGAGCAGGATTTTGAGAAGAAACATCTATGTGATTATTAGGATTGTGTCATGTATGTTCCTTACTCTGTAGTATATAATTTTAAAAATCACATAATTCTAAGACGTGCATTAGTGGAAAAAATTACTCTTGTGCCCTAATCTGCCCATCATCCAATAAGACTTGGCTGGGCTACTGACCCTTTAAGTACTGAGGACTTTTCCTAGTTTTGCTGCATCATATTCTGGCTTGTCACTGAAAATAGGTAGCACAGAAAAGGGAAGAAAGGCGAGGACAAGGGTAGTTGCCATGAAAACATATAGAGCATTTTAGAGATTGACAGTTTTTCTGCAAAACCTTTAGGCTCTGGATCATTTATTTTTCATAATCCTATGTCGTAGCAACTATATCTTCTGCACTTGAACTAAGTACATCAGGCAAGGCAGTGAGAAGACCCATAACCCCCGCAAGTCCCTTCACACGTACACAGCAAGAGCCCTTCTCTTTTGTTTTTTGTATTAACAAAAAGATGAGAGAACAAACATTGGAGAGGATGTAGAGAAAAGGGGACCTTTGTGCATTGTTGGTGGGAATGTAAAATAGGTGCAGTCCCAGTGGAAAACAGGATGGAGGTTCCTCAAAAAATGAAAAATAGAAATATGATCCGTTTGATCCAGGAATCTCACTTCTGGGTATACATGCAAAGGAAATGAAATCAGGATCTCAAAGAGATATCTGCACCCCCATGTTCACTGAGGCATTATTCACAGTGGCCAAAGCATGTAAACAACCTAAGTGTCCATCAATAGATGAATGGATAAAAAAAAATATGTGGTGTAGCTACACAATGGAATATTATTCAGCCATAAAAGAGAAGGAAATCCCGCCATTTGTGACAACAGAAGTGAACCTGAAGGACATTAGGTTAAGGGCCTAATTTGTCATCACACCTCATGTCTGACAAGAAAGTACAAGTAAAACATGAAATTGTGTTTTTGAGTTCTTATTTAATTTTAAGGCAAGAAAAACCAAATTGATTTCTATTTACATAGTTTCACATTATTTGTTTGTTTTAGGAACCGTAATAACATCGACTGCGTTCTTCTCAGGTGCCAGGATTGACTCATTGAATTTTCACCACAACTTACTTAAAAGGAAGCCCATTTTGATGATGAGAAAATGAAGACACAGAACAATGAATTAATTTGACAAAGAGCATATGACTAATAAGTGCAAAGCTGGGGTTGACATGATCCTGCCAGCTTAGCTACTAAATTACGTGGCCTGTAAAAATCGAACAATCGAATTAAACCATCTTAAAAACTTAAAATACAAACTCATCTGCTTTTTTAAACTAGGTTCTCGAAGATTAGCTCTAGCTGTGTCTAACCCCTAACCCTGCATACTTGGAGCTGAATCTATAATATAAAGCAATGACGTAAAGTTAGAAATGACCAAATTTCTTGAAAATCTCTTCTAAGATCTGCCCTACGTTGCCACTGGCCACATTTCCAATAAATCTCTACCCATAAAACCCTCACCAAAATTATACATTTAATAATGTATACGTTTAAATTCCTACAGTATCATTTTCACTTTAATTCCCCCATCTCCACCAACTTCAGCCAAAAGTCAACTCCTGACTTGATACTGATGTTAAGTGTCAAACCCCTAAGACCAACACCACGCTTGCCTTTTATATTCCACCTAATGGGTTGCCCAGTTCCTACAGATGCCGTCTTCAAAATCTCCTTCACTCTTTTCCCTTTTTCTGTTTTCACCGCCAGCAGCAGTTCAGCCCCTAGTGGCCTCTCCTAGGTGGCCTTTAAAACCTGCAGTATGCCTGTTCCGATCCATCAGATGAGGAAATATGCAGCCACTCTCCAATACCCGCTGAATCACTCACACCCTGCAGCAGTGGGGCCCCATTCTATCTGCCCGACCTTGGTTTCTACTGTTCCCACACCATCCTCAGCGCATAGCCCAACCTGGGTCACTGTGGGCTGCTTACAAAGATCCCATAATCTCCCACCTTTATCCTGTTCCCGTAACCTTACATGTCTCAAATACATCCACTTCCCTAGAGATGCTCCCCTGCGCACCTGCGCACACGACCCCACGTACACGTGTCTTTGCCTAGTTACTCCTTTTTCTTCTTCCCAAGTTTGACTCCATCAGTACTTCCTTTGGGGCACTTGCCTGACGCCTCAGAAGACGTCAGACTCCTCCTTGGAATGCTTTTATGGCAGCATTCTTTATGGGTGTAACATTTTGTAAACATCAAAACGATTTCATTTTGAAATATTATTAATACATTAAAAGAGAGAGAAAGCAACACAACCTACATCCACGCACCCACCACTGAGATTAAACAGACGTTAACATTCTGCTCTATAATTAATAACTTTAATTCCACATTTATTTGTGCACTTGTATCACTGATGTCTGTCTCCAACCTGGACTGTAAGTTTCATAAGGAAAACTGAAATGTACGATATTGCTCACCATGGCATTTCCTGGGTCTAGATAAATGAGAGCTATGCAATATATATGTCTTGAATGAATATTGACAAAGGTGTAGTTTTCCAGTAATTTCATATTGCAGGTCAAAGTGAAAACTGGAACAACAACATGAAAACTAAGACAGAAATCACAGAAAAGCCTTAAAAATGTCCACAACTTTTGATCAGGTAATTGTACTTTCTGCACTTCTAACTCAAAAATAAATCCTCAGTGTGGTATAAAGTTTTGTGTAACAACATATGTATATATAACACGAGCATGACTATGTAAAAAATACTATCCATAGAGAAAATGGGGGAGGATATGCCAAAATGTTAAATATAACTATTTTGATGGTTATTGGAATATTTATCTTTCAATATTTTATTATTTGCAAAATATCCTATCATGATGGCATGCTAATTTTATAATGCAAATGCAGAAATTTTAATAAATCTATTAGTGCCTTTGAGAAAGAACGAGTTAAAATAGCGTTTTGTACCTACTTGCAAATAATATTGCATACATATATGCAAGTAAACTAAACACCTATTACTGTTGTAGATTAACTGGTTGCCCCAACTTTTCAAGAATTCCACTTAATATTTTCTCTTTGCACATAATCACGTGTCCATAAAACCTTTACTGTGATCCTTATTTATATAATTGGCCATTGTGCAATGTGGCCACTTATAGCTTAAAGTCAGTCTTTCAAATAATTAAAACAAACAAACAAAAAAACCTTTTCTCCCTAAGCCTAAAGTATGCAACCAAATAATCACAGCAGAAACAAAACAAAACAATTTTACTGACAAAACAGCCACGTCAGTTATGTGCAGTCACACAAAGCTATGACGAATCTTCTAGATCTACTGTGAATAGAAGGCTCTAACCCTTCATTTTCTCACTCTACTTCAATACAAGCCTCAACTCCCGTCTAATATGTGGTGGACAGATAACTTACATGTATTATTTTATGACTCTGTGAGAGAAAAGGTGACAAAAAAGGACCAAGAAAATCTCACATAACTGCCGGAATGGATAGAACCCAGACTGTGCAGCAATTTAAAGCAACAGCGTCCAAAGTGGAGGGCCTCTCCCGGCCAAGGGGACTGTAGGACAGTGCACTGCAGTGTATGAAGACCCAGTATTAGAACTAACTATTTTATTATCTCCAAAAATGAGAAAGAACTTAAGCTTCACTAATACTTAATATGAATTGACATCAGTGTCTTCAGAGTCACATGTCACATTAGGTCCTTGAAGTACCTGAGGCAGGTAGGGCATCCCATAATGCTGAGGGGCCGGCCCAGTGACCCTCTCAGTCACTGTTCCCAATGAATGCTTTACAGTATGTTGAAGTTTATGTGCTCCTGGTTAAGCAGGTTTATAAGTTATATTATTTAGTTTAACTAAAGTTAGGATAGTGTAGGGGAAAAATATCCCAGAGATAGTATGGATCAAAGGTGATACAAAAAAACAAAAAAGCAAGCAAAAGCTTAACATGAAGAAAATAACAAAGATAACATATCTTCTACATGGATTATGTGGTTAAAAATAAGCATGGAAGTAAGTATCAAAACAATGATAATCTATTCAAATCTCACATGAAGTCAGCCAAAAGATTTTAAAAATGTTTAGAAGACAATCTGAAATCCATCTACTGTAATAAGAATGGAACCTCACCCTAAATGAATATTATGCCTTAGGATATAAAAGAATGGAAATACTGCTTGTGTGAAACAAACTTATATGGAGGTGCATGTTCACATTCTTCTTTAAACTAATGGGATAAGAAGGTTTGGTGACAAAGTGCTACAAAATCAATGATCTTATTTGCAATACCGATATAGCCCAAACTCCTACAACTTGGACTCTCAATTAATAATTGAAGGATGAATAAAAATATCTGAAGTCCCACACCTATGTTTTAGTTAGCCATATAAAAAATGCAAAATATTTTCCAACTTATAAAATTGTTAGAGTGCTTTATTCTCTTTTAAAATACTTATGCATTCAGAATATCTACTCTGCTTAAGAAAATATGAAAACTTAGCCTGTCTTAATTATCCTTTTCCTTTTGTTTTGTCTTTTATATTTACTGTGCCTGCACATTTTACTAAAAATGTTCTGAGGATACTCGCTGAGTGAAACTCTAACTATGCTCTCTGACATTAATTAAAATAGAAATAATGAAAGCTAATGTGCATGTATATAAAGGAAAAGAAAGATGTTTCCTAATATATTAGCCTCAACACTTAGAACTGAAAGGAATGCAAATCAGTCCAACCGCCTTCAGGTACAGGGGAAAATATACCCAACATTTTTAATTAAAACAATCACTTTCTCAGATTAAAACAATCACTTTCATTTAAATGAATCACTGTCACAAATTATTTTCATAAAATGTGCAGACTGACAGAAATCAGGATAACTCTTAGAATAATGTATACATAATGTAAATCATTATTTAAATTGAAAAACGTACAATGTGGCATGGATTTTTATATGGCAAATACATAAATATATATACACACATACTATGTTTATTTACACATAAATCTCAGTACTAATTATAAGCATAGGTTCTTTTTTTTTTTAACATCTTTATTGGAATATAATTGCTTTACAATGGTGTGTTAGTTTCTGCTGTATAACAAAGTGAATCAGCTATACGTATACATATGTCCCCATATGTCCTCCCTCTTGCGTCTCCCTCCCACCCTCCCTATCCCACCCCTCTAGGTGGCCACGCAGCACCGAGCTGATCTCCCTGTGCTATGCAGCTGCTTCCCACTAGCTATCTATTTTACGTTTGGTAGTGTATATATGTCCATGCCACTCTCTCACTTCCTCCCAGCTTACCCTTCCCCCTCCCCGTGTCTTCAAGTCCATTCTCTATCAGCGTAGGTTCTTAAATGTCACTCCTCTATTAGCTATGGGAAATCATATGTTTTTTTAACAGGGTAAAAAGCAATTTTTGGAAGATATATTTTTGTGGTAGCTCTAATTAGATTTTGGCACTCTTAGTAGCAGAAAATAGTATTGTGAATAATCTATCCAGTCATAAATTATCATATAGTCCAATCATAAAAATAAACCACACCTAGGAACTCTTCTAAAGAGCTGAAAAAAAGGGTGAGACAAGGGCACTAAGGAAAATGATAAATAAAACTAAAGGTGTGAAAATATGCTATATTTTTCTTTTAATTTCTGAGAATGTCATTCAATTTCCTTCCGGCACTGGCCCCATGCTACCTCCAGAGCCCCATCCCTCTGGGAACCTTGTTTCAGCCATTTCAGAATTGTTGCTCAATCCACCACCCCAATCCAATGCATTATCATGTCTATTGAATTTTAACTGCAGATTCTTCAGCCTACAATAGCCTCTCCACCTTTGCCTACTAGATCCTTTGCCTGTAGGTATTAGGGATACAATCTTGCCTAAAAATACAGTTCTTGCTCTCAAAGAGCTTGCTGTCTATTGAAGGGAGAAGGAGAGAACCTGTAATATGATTTTATGCCAATTAATCATGAGTTAAATTATTGGGTTTACATGTCTATCTGCATAAATCTCTTGATAATTTGCATCATTATTATTCAAAATAGACTGTCACTGTGCTTTACAGAGAACAGCTGCTCAACAAATATTTATTGAACTGAATTCACCTTCTGTTTTTAAAATCTATATATAAGCTTTAAATGGAATTAAAAGCAAAATGCATTTTTGTATCTTATTTAAGAATTAGAGGAGCAGAGTATACTTGAGATAAAGATAAATGTGGGTTTTGAAAGGAAAACATCAAAAAATTTAAAACTTATTTTCCAAAAATTATTTTGGCCAAAAAATTCCCTCTAGGTAAAATATATTAAGAAAACAATAGTGGGTAAAGCCTCTTCCTGGGGAAATGTCTGAGAAGATCATTAACAGGAAGGCAAGCAGTGAAGATCCTGTTTAATATTTGACCCTAAGCTTCAAGGAGCAGACAGACCTTGAGCAGACCTAGGTATCTTGGGATTCCTGGTGCAGCATTGAACTTTTCAAATATTCAGGGTCTATAAGCTCCAGAAAGAAGCCTATCCTTGAAGCTCACTTAGAAAAGCACCCCATTCCAATGCATTCAAAATCTTAGCAATATAGTTGCAGTAAGCACATATTACTAAATATGTTAAATTGCCAGAATATTCCATGCTCATTCAGCCAGTGTCTAAATATTTAATAACAACCTGCTTTCTATTTCTTATTACAGGATTATTTTTAATTAAGAAAACCACTGTGGCAAAAACTGCTGCAGACCTCCTTTGGAATGACAGATTCTGAAAGCAAACTGTAGCATCTTGAAACACTCACAGGTTCTTTTTTTTTTTTTTTAATTTTATTTATTTATTTTTTTACACAGCAGGTTCTTATTGGTTATCTATTTTATACATATTAGTGCATACATGTCAATCCCAATCTCCCAGTTCATCCCACCACCACCACCACCCCCGCTGCTTTTCCCCCTTGGTGTCCGTACATTTGTTCTCTACGTCTGTGTCTCTGTTTCTGCCCTGCAAACCGGTTCATCTGTACCATTTTTCTAGGTTCCACATATATGCATTAACATAGGATATTTGTTTTTCTCTTTCTGACTTAACTTTACTCTGTATGACAGTCTTGAGGTCCATTCACGTCTCTACAAATGACCCAGTTTCGTCCCTTTCTATGACTAATATTCCATTGTATATATGTACAACATCTTCTTTATCCATTCATCTGTCGATGGGCATTTAGGTTGCTTCCATGACCTGGCTATTGTAAATAGTGCTGCAATGAACATTGCGGTGCATGTGTCGTTTTGAATATGGTTTTCTCTGGGTATACGCCCAGTAGTGGGATTGCTGGGTCATATGGTAATTCTATTTTTAGTTCTTTAAGGAACCTCCATACTATTCTCCATAGTGGCTGTATCAATTTACATTCCCACCAACGGTGCAAGAGGGTTCCCTTTTCTCCACACCCTCGCCAGCATTTCTTGTTTGTAGATTTTCTGATGAAGCCCATTCTAACTGGTGTGTGGTGATACGTCATTGTAGTTTTCATTTGCATTTCTCTAATAATTAGTGATGTCAAGCAGCTTTTCATGTACTTCTTGGCAATCTGTATGTCTTCTTTGGAAAAATGTATATTTAGGTCTTCTGCCCATTTTTTGATTGGGTTGTTTGTTTTTTGAATATTGAGCTGCATGAACTGTTTATATATTTTGGAGATTAATCCTTTGTCCACTGATTCCTTTGGAAATATTTTCTCCTATTCTGAGGGTTGCCTTTTGTCTTGTTTATGGTTTCCTTTGCTGTGCAAAAGCTTTTAAGTTTCAATAGGTCCATTTGTTTATTTTTGTTTTTATTTCCATTACTCTAGGAAGTGGGTCAGAAGGGATCTTGCTGTGATTTATGTCAAAGAGTGCTCTTCCTGTGTTTTCCTCTAAGAGTTTTATAGTGTCTGGTCTTACATTTAAGCCTTTAATCCATTGGGAGTTTATTTTTGCATATGGTATTAGGGACTGTTCTAATTTCATTATTTTACATGTAGCTGCCCAGTTTTCCCAGCACACTTATTGAAGAGGCTGTCTTTTCTCCATTGTATATCTTTGCCTCCTTTGTCATAGATTAGTTGACCATAGGTGCATGCGTTTATCTCTAGGCTTTCTATCCTGTTCCATTTATCTATACTTCTCTTTTTGTGCCACTACCATATTGTCCTGATTACTCTACCTTTGTAGTATAGTCTGAAGGCAGGGAGTCTGATTCCTCCAGCTCCGTTTTTTTCTGCACAGAGGTCTTTTGTCTCCTTAGGTAGGTTTATTCCTAGATATTTTATTCTTTTTGTTGCAATGGTAAATGGGAGTGTTTTCTTAATTTCACTTTCAGATTTTTCATCATTAGTGTATAGGAATGCAAGAGATTTCTGTGCATTAATTTTGTATCCTGCAACTTTACCAAATTCCTTAATTAGCTCAGTAATTTTCTGGTGGAATCATTAGGATTCTCTATGTATAGTATCGTGTCATCTGCAAACAGTGACACTTTTACTTCTTTTCCAATTTGTATTCTTTTATTTCTTTTTCTTCTCTGATTGCTGTGCCTAGGACTTCCAAAACTATGTTGAATAATAGTGGCGAGAGTGGACATCCTTGTTTTGTTTCTGATCTTAGAGGAAATGCTTTCAGTTATTCACCATTGAGAGCGATGTTTGCTGAGGATTTGTCATATATGGCCCTTATTATGTTGAAGTAGTTTCCCTCTGTGCCCACCTTCTGGAGAGTTTTTATCATAAATGGGTGTTGAATTTTGTCAAAAGCTTTTTCTGCATCTATTGAGATGATCTTTTTTTGTAGTATCTCTGTCTGGTTTTGGTATCAGGGTGATGGTGGCCTTGTAGAATGAGTTTGGGAGAGTTTCTTTTCTGCAATTTTTTGGAAGAGTTTGAGAAGGATGAGTGTTAGCTATTCTCTAAATATTTGATAGAATTCACTTGTGAAGCCATCTGATCCTGGATTTTTGTTTGCTGGAAGATTTTTAATCACAGTTTCAATTTCAATACTCGTGATTGGTCTGTTCATATTCTCCGTTTCTTCCTGGTTCAGTCTTGGAAGGGTATACCTTTCTAAGAATTTGTTCATTTCATTCAGGCTGTCCATTTTATTGGCATAGAGTTGCTTGTAGTAGTCTCTTAGGATGCTTTGTATTTTTGTGGTGTCCATTTTAACTTCTCCTTTTTCATTTCTAATTTTATTGAGTCCTCTCCCTCTTTTTCTTGATGAGTCTGGCTAAAGGTTTATCTTCTCAAAGAACAAGCTTTTAGATTTATTGATCATTGTTAATGTTTTCTTTGTTTCAATTTCATTTATTTCTGCTCTGATCTTTATGATTTATTTCCTTCTACTAACTTTAGGTTTTGTTTGTTCTTCTTTCTCTAGTTCTTTTAGGTGTAAGGTTAGATTGTTTATTTGATATTTTTCTTGTTCCTTGAGGTTGTATTGTATTGCTATAAACTTCCCTCTTAGAACTCCTCTTGCTGCATCCCATAGGTTTTGGATCATCATGTTTTCATTGTCATTTGTCTCTAGGTAGTTTTTGATTTCCTCTTTGATTTCTTCAGTGATCTCTTGGTTATTTAGTAACGTACTGTTTAGCCTCCATGTTTTTGTGTTTTTTACGTTTTTTTCCATGTACTTTAAAAAACATATTCACTACTGTTTTTTAGACTCATTCCTTCTTTACGTTTTTTTCCCTGTAATTTATTTCTAATCTCATAGCACTGTGGTCAGAAAAGATGCTTGATATGATTTCAATTTTCTTAAATTTACTGAGGCTTGATCTGTGATCCAAGATGTGATCTATCCTGGAGAATGTTCCATGTGCACCTGAGAAGAAAGTGTAATCTGTTGTTTTCGTATGGAATGTCCTATAAATATAAATTAAATCTATCTGGTCTACTGTGTCATTAAATGCTTGTGTTTCCTTATTAATTTTCTGTCTGGATGATCTGTCCATTGGTGTAACTGAGGTGTTAAAGTCCCTCACTATTATTGTATTACTGTTGATTTCCTCTTTTATAGCCATTAGCATTTGCCTGACGTATTGAGGTGTCCCTATGTTGGGTGCATATATATTTATAATTGTTATATCTTCTTCTTTTATCATTCCCTTAATCATTATGTAGTGTCCTTCCTTGTCTCTTGTAACATTCTTTATTTTAAAGTCTATTTTACCTGATTTGAGTATGGCTACTCCAGCTTTCTTTTGATTTCCATTTGCATTGAATATCTTTTTTCATCCCCTCACTTTCAGTCTGTATGTGTCCCTAGGTCTGAAGTGGGACTCTTGTAGACAGCATATAGATGCGTCTTGTTTTTGTATACATTCAGCGATCCTATGTCTTTTGGTTGGAGCATTTAATCCATTCACATTTAAGGTGATTATCGATAAGTATGTTCCTATTACCATTTTTGTAATTGTTTTGGGATTGTTTTTGTAGGTCCTTTTCTTCTCTTGTGTTTCCCACTTACAGAAGTTCCTTTAGCATTTGTTGTAGAGCTGGTTTGGTGGTGTTGAATTCTCTTAGCTTTTGCTTGTCTTTCCATTGTTGCTTTCAATAACTTTGTTTGTCTTTAATTTTTGTCAGTTTGATTACTATGTGTCTCAGCGTTTTTCTCCTTGGGTTCATCCTGTCTGGGACTCTCTGCGCTTCTTGGACTTGGGTGGTTGTTTCCTTTCCCATGTTAGGGAAGTTTTCTACTATAATCTCTTCAAATATTTTCTCAGGTCCTTTCTCTCTGTCTTCTCCTTCTGGGACCCCTATAATGTGAGTGTTGGTGCATTTAATGTTGTCCCAGAGGTCTCTTAGGCTGTCTTCTTTTCGTTCTTTTTTCTTTATTCTGTTCTGCGGCAGTGAATTCCACCATTCTGTCTTCCAGGTCACTTATCCATTATTCTGCCTCAGTTATTCTGCTATTGATTCCTTCTAGTGTAGTTTTCATTTCAGTTATTGTATTGTTCATCTCTGTT